>NC_044573.1:53308408-53632992 GCF_901933205.1 Camarhynchus parvulus
CTTCTTCACTGCACTGAGGATGCTGAAGCCACCAAGGAGTGTTGAGCTGACACCTTGCCTCTACTGTCACCAGAGGGATGCTGTGATGTTACTGGAGCAATCAGCATGTCCTGCATCACACCTTCACCTGGGCCAGGGAGGTGGGAACTGCTCTAAAAGGTTCTAAAGGTCTCTTATAGATTTATGATGCTTCCATGCTTTCTGTTATTGCCTGTTTGACCAGTTGCTCAAGGTAGAAAGCAAAACAAGGAGTCTAAAATGAGCACTGTATGATAAATATATTTTGAAGGGCCTTGTGAAGGGCTGGAGTCTGGAGACTTAGCATAAAGAGTGTGAGGAGGGCTGGCTGGATCTTACTGGTATTTTCATGAAATGTGCTTTTTCATTTTCTTATAAATGCTTTGTTGGGGGTGCCCATTTGTAGGAAGGTGTGAAGAAAAGCACTTTTTAGGGTCACAACTCCTTGTCTCTTGGGTATAAAATTCTCCAGTTTTCTAAGCCAGAACTGGGGGTCTTCTTCTGCAAGTCAACAATTTTGCAAAATATAAGCTTGTGAAGGCTCTCAATAGATGGGCTTTTCACCCTGTTGCAGGATAAAAACAAGTTTTAAAGCTTATGAACTGGAATTGCTGGTCTCCAGGTAGCAGTACACGGTGAGCATTTCCTTTACAAAAAAATCAGATAAATACTCCAGAATATTGCAATAGCAATCCCAAGTAGAGCTGTAAAACCAATGTACAGAGGATGTGTTGGAGCAGAATAGTGACAAACTGCCACAGTTTCAGGGAAGCATCTGTGTGTGTGGTGGTGTGGAGAACAGAAGCAGTTGGTGTGTCACAGACAAGAAGTACCTCTCATTGGAGCACGTCTCTGTAAAGCAATAGAAAAGAGCTGAGCTTTTTGAAGCATGGTATGTAAGAACATCTGCCCTTCAAAATGACAGTAATGCATCAGGTAAATGGAGGCAAGCTAGAGCTTCCTGCTGCATCTGACATAATTAAAGGTGATGAAAAAGTACTGCTGTTGTAATGGGGGGATATGGTTTACTACATCTGTCACAAAGAATGCCATTGTAAGAAGAGCGGAAACAGGAATAAATATGCACCAGATTTGTACCAGCAATAGAATTTCCCACTACAATTTCTCCAGCTTTCATCAGAGGTGCTTGGTAGCCTCTCTGCAAAATGACTGTTATCTCTGGACATGGTTGAAGTGGTATGCTACAATTCCATGGGCTCTGTCAGGTTACATCTTGTTGCAAGGGACAAATCCTGTGCAATGGCTTAGCCCTCCAACTTCTGTTCTTAGATTAAATCTTTGAGTAACTCTCCAGACAGTATGAGAATTGACAGCCTTAGATCAGTTCAGGAGACAAGGGTCTTGTAGTATTAGCTCCCCACTCTGTGCTCAGTAGTCTCCTTCTCAAACCCTATAATAAAATAATTTAAATAAAACGAGACTGGTATCAAAATCTTAAATGGAATATGCAAAATGAGAATAATAAAATAGGAGTGACTCAAGTAATAGAGTTTCATGAGGAGACTGTGAAACACAAAACAACAACAAACAGCAAACAAATAAACAAAAAATTCAGGCTGGGCAAATGACTGCACCAATTTCAATTTAGATAGAATAAATGCATTAAGGCCAGCAAGAAACCATTTAAATATTCAAGCTGAATAAGAACCAAAGCATGCACCAGAGTTTTGATTGCCTCAATCATTAGCCAAGAACGGATGTTAAAGATGTTCAATAAAGGGAATATACAGGTCTTTACAACACAGTTAATATGGAATGAAATGGCAAATCAGAGTGAAAGGTCACACCCAATTGCTATGCTGTGGCCAAAGAAATATGATGTGGTGTTATTCAGGAAGAAGAAAGAAAAAGAAATAAATGGAAAGGAGGGAATTTAAGAAACAGGGCCTATATAAATCTTTTGCCTTATCGACATAAGTAGAAATAAAAATTAGCATCCACTGGGAGATGTCACTGAAGCAATGCAAAGCATGAGGAAAAACATCCTTGAAAGAATAAAGGGGCAGCACCCACTGGACATTTTAATGTAAAATGTAGCAGATTTTACTACAAACATAGACTCCCAGCCAGCTCCTGGGTGAAATGTTTGACCCAGTGCCATGGCTGACATGTCATGGGACAAGCAAACCATGGCACCTTCTCTGTCCAGAAGGGAAGGACTTGATAATACCTACTCAAAGCCTACAGTGAATCAGCTTCACTGTTGGCAGCTTTTGTATCCTTCTCAAGCTGAAAACCTCCTAAAATGGCTTTCTGAGTGGTCCCTGGTCCTCCCCACTTCACCAAACTTTAGTCATGGTTAAGCCTGTGATGTCCTTCAGACTTCCTTGAGAATTATTGGGTCTGTCTTGGTGCACGACGAGTGCCATGAAGAACTGTGGTGTATCAGAGCTTGAGCAATGGCAGGAGCAACTCATTGGTGCAAACAGAGAGGATCCTGGATGAAGCTTACTGTTAAGTGGGTAGGAGTCTCACAAGAACTGTTGGCTCTGTGCCATGGAGAGGGAGCTTCCAGCCAGCAGGTCTTGGATGGTGAGGTCTCTAGGTAGGGTGGAAAACTGGGAATTCCTGAAGGAGAATAACAGTATTTGCTGATGCTATCATTTTTGTTGCATTTAGGAAAATGAGTCTTCAGGTGAAATTTTCCCTCTGTTTTTGGAGGGGGATAAATAAATAAGATTTTTAAAGGTTATACCAAGACTACAGTTGACGTACACTGCTGATTTCTTATGCAAATAGAAACAACTCTGCAAGGCTTTGAAATTTTGGCTAATCATTCAGCCAAAATTGCTACTCTATATTAATAATAAAGACACCTATTGATGATTATGTTCTGGATTCACTAATCCAATCACAAATGCTTTTGCTCTGTAGTTTCTTTGTACTCATATTTATTTTTTTAAATATAAAAATAATTGGAAAACTAAATAAATAAATAGATTACAGGAAGAGAGAGGAATTCCATTACTATGCAAGTTCTTCCCCTTTCAGCATTTGCATCATAATCATTTAATAGCAGAATATAATTAAGGCAACTAGGAAAAGTGTATGGCTTTCTGTTATGTGATATCATCCTTATTTGCCAATACTGTGAGTGCACAAATGACCCACAAAGATTTCACTTGAAAATACAGATTGGACACTGCTGCAGGGGTTACATCAGAACCTTTTGTGAATAGAAATGCATGTCTTAGAACTGTTCCAGGCTGTTTTTCTCCTCAAGAGAAAGATTAACTGAGATTGGCTATTTTATTTTTTATTTTCCCTAGTAATTTTATAGACAGGATAATTTGTAATCCAGTTTTCTGGAAAGAACTAGTTCATGCTCAGCAATTTAAAAGTTTCCTGCTCCTTTTCCTTCCAAAACTGCTGTGCTGCTATCTGCACACAGCCCTCTGCTCTCACCTCTCCGTGTGCTGCCTTCTCTTCTCAGGGTCTTCTGGGTTGCAGCTGCTATAGCCTTATGGATACCTTCTCCTGATCCTTTAAACTCAGTAGAGAAGTTATCACTTGATAAAAAAAAAGCTGGCCAGAAGATGTGTTGTTCCAACTCTTATTAATCAGATACAAAGGACATCTGCCAGGTAATTGAGGATATGATAGTAGTGATCTGGAAACACCAGAAATGCGTAATTTCTGCTGTGTCTGCCCCACCTCATTATCTCCTCCCATCTCCCTTCCAGACTATCACCTATACATCTGCCATGTCCCTGCTGTCCTTGTGTTACCACACATCTCCATTCTCCCTTCCATTGCTTTGAGTTTATGCTATTCAAGACACATCAGGAGATCTTCTGGTCTTTTCTAGATTAGGGACAGACCAGACATGCTGCAGATGTAGAAAAGTGAAGATTGCTACAGCATTGCAGTAGGGTTGTTCCAACAGCCTTCCAAAAGGGTTGTTCATACACATGGAACTTTAGGACTGTCATTTTCCTTTTCCTTATTTCCTCTTTTTTTGGGGGCTTTTTTTTTCTTCTTCTGCTGAAACCCTTTTTCAGAGGGATACTATTTTGCAAAAGCTTTAGTCTGATGAGCTGTATTTTTCAGCTGGGCAAATTTCTGCTATATTCATGTGACGAGATTATTTATAAGATCTTTAACAAGTACTATTCATTTCACAGATTATGACTGCAGCCTCCACACAATGGATAGTGTTGGCAGGGGAAATATAATTCAGTCAGAAGGCTCAAGAAATAATCTGTCATACGTACAAGGAAAAAATCAGTAAGGATGTTTCTGGAAGACTAAAGTTTACGGTTTTGTGTGCATATGATATGGAGTGTTGCTGGTAGCAGTGGTGAAAATGAGGTTGGACAAAAGCAAAAAATGCTCAGCTTTTTTCACTTTGCTTTTGTGACAGTCTTTTTAACAGTGTGGGACTTCACTTTTTAGCAAAGAAGTTTATGGTTTTGTGGGAAGTTATTTCATATAGGCAATAGTTTAGTCATACAAATATTGGGTTGCCAAAGGACTTGGATTCTAGCAGTCTCCCCTTTTCTCATGCCTGTAAGGAAAGATGTGCCCTGCATAATCAAAGGATGATTTTCAATGTCCTGCAAAGCCATCCCGCAACCTCTAGCATTGTTTAAAGATGAATACAGCTGGTGAAACAAAAGCATGTTGTTTGCCCTCTGCTGCTCTGGAAAGCAGCCCTGGTTCATGTTCTTGTCTTTAGGGACCACAGCCTCCTTGTGACTCTGCTTCAGTCCTCTGCAGTGCAGTGGCATCAGTCTTCATACTTTCCATCCTCACTCACTGCTGCCATTCCTGGGAAACACTTGGGTCACTGCTGGGCTTGCTGCTCTTCCTGCTGTGAGGCAGAGCAGAGGCAGGGGTGCAGCAGGGGCACTGCATGGGTCAGAGGTTTCTACCAGTCCCTGCTGAGCTCTCAGGGGAGCTTGCAATTGTCCAGATGCTTGTGGGCAAAGGAGGAAGCAAGGAAAGCATGCGGGATTGAAGCGGTGCCTCTGCACATCCCACAGCTCCCAGGCTTTCCAGCTCCTGCCCACTGCAGGGCACTGGACAGTGCAGACAAGATGTTTTCTCCTCAGATAGCATGTGCAGAGATCAATGACAGTAGCTTAATGCTTGTTATTTTTGCCTATAACTGGTATGGGTAATATTCAAAAGGAAAACGTGACTCATAACTTCTGGTTGCTTTCACTCACTCTCTTTTTTAGGGTACACATATTTATGTGCCAGTTGCATCAATTAAATAGCAACCAATCCAAATACATTTACAGTCTGCCTTTAAAATGCAATTCCATATTGTACTTTCCAATTAAGCATGAGCAGATTAAGGGGATGCATTGTTCTCTTGGGTTAACTCTACCATATTGTCATTAGGTGGATACGCCCTCACGAATCCAAGTTTTCTTTCTGTGAAAGGAAAAGGAAGTGCATGGTCAAAAAGTAGGCCAATTTCAACCAAGCAGAATCAGCTGAGAGGAAAAAAGATGAGTCCCCTACCTCCCACTTTTTTATTTCTGTTGTTTAATTGTTTCTTCGATCCAGTGGTTTAGTGATTTTGCATCTATTTAATTAACAGAGAAATGGATAGGGTGCACTGAAAAACAAGAAAGGAAGATCAGATAGACAAATGGTCTCTGTAAGTTCACAGTTCTTAAAACAGATGTTCACCTCTGCTGGCTATGGTATATCATTATCTCCAGGAACCCTGAAGAGAAAGCAAAATCCTTCATTACTTGTAGGAAAATTAGAACAGTCTTACAGAACTAAACACCAACCCATTTCATCAGATCTCATCTCACTGCTGTTGTATTACTCACAAGTCAACAAGTGTGTGTGTCTGGGGAAACTGAGACTGCAGATAAACTAAAGTTGTCTGTGGAATGAGGGACTATGGAGATGTGGTGATGAGGTGGTGTCTAAAGCAGCAGCAACTAAATGGTGGGAGGCTGAGGAAATTCCTCTGTTATTTATTTGGTGTAAAGGCAAGATATCAATTGTCTCTCAGACCTCTAACTTGCTTTTTGAACAGGGTCAGCTTATTATTGAAGTGGGGCTGCCTGACTATTACCTATAGTTGCCTGAACCTGTGACTGAAAGGTTAGGGAGTGTGTGAAAAAGCACATTGCCTCTTGCTTTCTTTTTTCTATTTTCACTATACATTACAGACATAAATAGGTACAATATCAGTCCAGTGCTAGGAAGTCTTCATCTCTTCTGCCAGGAAAAAAATCAATAATTATGGAAATCTCTCTCTCCTGTCCTACGGAGATAGAAAAGAAATAGATAGACAGGAGAAGTTTGCCCATGCAGTCAAATGCATATGCAAGTACACGCACAGACACACCTGTGCAGACTGGCCACTATCTCTGTGCCCTTGAATCTGGTTTTCCCCCTGTGGGTAAATAGTGCTAGGTTCTGCTGTGTGAGCAGTTGGGATGGCAACCATGAAAGAGCCCCTCGGAAAATGTACCCCGAACACTTTGATTACTGCTGCCCCAGATTTAGTGTGCCTTGTGATTGTGCTTTATTGCTCTTGCTGTCTCCACTAACTTTTAATCACAGCTGAGTATTTCCAATCTGACTGCCATTTCTGACTTCAAGTGTATTAAAGGAGTATTCAGACCCCCAGATAACAACATGTGGGGATTTGCTAGGCAGGAGGCACAAGAGAGACCCTCTCTGCTTCCCCTCTAGCTTTCACCCTTCACCCTTACATCAGAGCCCTGGTAGTGGAAAAGAAATGTTGAAATCAATATAAGAATAAATTGCCACGTGGTCCTTATTGTGGAGGCAAGGTTTATACAGAAAATCCTTGTAATCAGAAAAGAAGGAAGATGAGATTAAACTGATTAAACTGAGAAAGTCAAAAAAGGACAACTTGAAAGATTAGCTTGAGGACGACTGAAAAGCATAATCCTCCATGCATGTTAAGTAGAACAGTCCCTCTCTGTTATCAGCCCCTTCATCTGGTGACCTTCTGTTGCATTAGCACAGAGCTACTTGATCCAAGGCAAATAGTGAAAATTGAAAAGCCAGAATGCCAGTGATTACAACAGGTATCAATATTACTGCAGTGATGGTTTGTTATCATTAGGGAGCTCCATCAGAGCTCATTCTGGAAGCAAAAGGAACAGAAAATCACAAGTCATTACACCTGTGACAGGCAATAGAAGAAAAGACCTTGTGTTACACTGGAAAAGCCTTTTTCATCTGCTTCAACCTCTAAAATTACAGCATCAGAACAGGAAAAGAGATGGGGGAAAGCAATTCAGGAGCTCACCTGTGTTTCTTTCCCTGGGAACAACTGAGCCTCAGTAGGTTGCACACAGCCAGTGTGTGGTACCCTTTTCTTCTGGAGTGAGAGGAAACAAAAGGCCTGTGTCAGTTTTACTGGGTCAATGACCTTTTCTTGCCCCACATCCCCACCTTTATAGCAAATCTGTTCCCCTGTGGTCCCAGGAGCAGCAGCAAGGCTGGTACCTCTGCAGCCTTACAGCTCCACATTGCAGGGCTGCATGTCTGAGCCTGGTGTGGTGCTGTTCAAGGGCAATGTCTTCCTTCTCCCTTCTGCTTCAGAGATGTAGGAAGGTCTGGAAGGAGAAAGGGTTGCTCTAGCCAAGGGTTGTTTAGCTCAGGTACATCACATATCCCATCTTAAGTTATAAAGGAATATTTTTCCTGACTAGACTCACATTTTGTGCTTTGGAAATGTGCTTAGCGCCTCATTTTTAGAAGATGATTTCATTGTCTTTCCTTTTAAGTTGGCAGAGACCACAAAAGCTAAAAAGTGGAGAGTGGTACAGGTTTGTGACTGTGTGACTGTGTGCTTCACCAGCTATATTTGCTATAATGCTTCGCATTTGTGCCTGATTTGTCCTTTTCTCAGTTCCCCTTGCCCCACTTGCCCGCCCCCCCCCTTTCTGTCTTTTTATCCCACTATTGCCCAAAGATGTATTATACTCAGGCACTCTTTGTCAGAAGCCTGGAAGTCTACAGTGCTATTAATCTTTGTTGCAATGTTGCTGATGTAAGTGGAGAAGCATGACTCTGAATCATTTGAATGTTTTGACTGAATCCTAGATTTGTCACTGGTTTGGTGTTTCATTTTGTTCCACTTGGTGCAAATTAGTGCTTCTCTTTCCCTGCTGCCTTTGTTGGTCTCTCTCTAAGTTAGGCAGGATGTCTGCATAGGTCAGAATTGTTTCTTACTGGGCACTTGTCAAGTTTAAAATTGACAAAAATACTGTGGTCAACTGTCATTAGTGGAAAAAGACAGTGTCTATTTTTAGATAATTTGTCATCATTTTTAAATCCACAACATTTCACATTAAAAAAGCACACAGCATTAGTGTAACAGCATCAGGCTTAAATGTTTTGAAAAATCTGGGACGGGGGAAAAGAGGCCCTGCTACTAGTGAAATTTAATCTAGCTCCAGGATCTAGAGAACAGACCCATTTCTGGCAAGACTCTTTATCATTCATTTGAAAGATCTTATCTGCACATAGCACTAATGTCAGTAAATGGAACTAAATGGTATAGTCTTACCTTGCCTTTCTTTACTGGAGAAGTAAGGATCCCACTACATTTTTGCTCCCAAAAAGATTTTGCCCTTTTGTCAGTAGGGTGGGTCAAACCTAATCTTGGTAGGAAGAAGCAGTGCTATTGTCTTGGGAGAGTTTCTACTTCTATCATGCCTGAGAGTGTCCTCAGTTTGCTTAAGTCTCAATGAAAAGAGGTTTTCAGTTCAGGAGGTAAAGGGATTCATTAGATCTCATTCCCAGAAATGTCTACCTGATTGAGAAAGAGTCCCCTCAGGGGTAATGCTCATAAGCAAGTGGAGGCTGAAGGGCTGAAAAATGACCCATTTTGAAGTTTATCTAATTAGCTTCAAATATATAAGTTAGGTGTTTTGCTAGATGGATTAGCGTAATTATCTTAGTGCACCTATTCATGCTAGGAATGTCAGAAAACCTGAGAACAGAGGAGCTCAGAAAAAAAATCACAGTGGCTCAGCCTGTTGACTGCCCTGACCCACGTGTAATTGTGCTGCAGAGGAAAGAGAGAAAGCTGGGAAAAACACAAGGTGAGAGGAGCTCCTTCAAAGACAAAATATTGACAGCTGACCTACAAATAAATTGGCGGGGATCTACCTCGGCCCAAATTCCTTACACACAAGTAGTACAGAAAAATCATCCCAGGTGCATGCAGTCATTGCATAAAGGCAGTATCCTTATTGTTACACCAGCAATTCAATCTGAGGTATTCACTGTAAGCTCTGTATCTTTAGTTTAGCCTCTGTCACTGAGCCATATTTAAAATTAATGAAAGGATTTTTCTTCATCTTGAAAGTTCTTCTTCTGATGGAGAATGGATTACTATTTTATTGTTTGGTTACAGGGTTTTTTTTTCTGATCCATTGATAACATAGATCCTGCACATCTTGTGAGATCAGTTAAAAATTCCCTTGAAAGACAGTCAACAGCTATGAAATAGCTCTTCCCAAAACCAACTTCCATTTCTTTTTTGGAGGAAGGGGATGGGGAATTAAAAAAAAAAAAAAAAAAAAAAAGAAAATAAAAATGGAAGTGGGGTCTGTTTCTGTATTACTAAGCTTGTTTTTGTTAGGATTTGTTTTTTAGGTACACATCTGCCATGATGTATAGAAGCAGACTGAAGAAAAGAACAGCACTGCCAAGTAAACCTGAGACCAATCAATGGCTCTTCCAATAATTTCTTTTTAAACAGTGATTTCTTTTTAAACAGTGAGTTCTCCAGTTGTATGGTTTGTTCCACCCACAGAAATCTTATGCAAATCTTGGGCTGATGGCCCAGCTGCTTCAGTGCCACACAAAATCCAGTGGCAGCTGGATTTATTTCCCCACCTTGCTGAATGCCCTCTTTTGCTCCTAATTCATGCTGTCTCCATGCCCCCTTTCTCTGGGATTAGCTGAGTTTCCAGCTAATGGTGTTTCTAAGTGTATCAAGTGTGTGGTGTTAATTTCCCCAGCATCTCATTGACTTTCTAGTCAATATTGCCGTGATCCTTTCAGAGCCACTCTTGTGTTCAAGGTATTGTAAATGAATTTAATCAGTGGAATGACCTGGTTTTCAGCAGGGTTGTGCACCCTTGGTAACCATGCAGTCACCAGGTGACCAGCACCCCCTCTGCCCCTTGATTCACCAGGGCTTTGAGTCATGCCAGTAGAGGTTAACACCAGGATTAAAATACCCTTAAGAATGTTCAAAATAGTCATAGTTTCCCCAATAAGTTATTTTTTGAGTTGAAAAGACCTGTTTTACCAAAATCTAAATTTTTCATGTGAAAAATGTTAATTATTACCTTTTTGTCATGAAAGAACATCTAAGGTCTAAGCACCAGATAGTAATCTTAACTGGGCCCAACCACTTAATTGGTTTGTGAAATTTACCTGATTTAATTTGATGAGTCATTTATAACAGAGCAAGTCACCTTTAGCATTACAGCTTCCTGCTATGTTTCCATAATGTGAAATTGAAAGGATTAAAATCAGGACATGATATTTTAATTTTAATAAATTTGAATGGTTGTGATTTAGTAATCACAACTTGAAATAACTATTGTTCTTTTTCTTGTATGTTTTCCATTTGGAATTTAGAATGAAAACAAACTTCAGAATGTGTCAATTTCAGACAGTTTGAAACTTTCAAGTGACAACCAGCTTTATCTGCCTGCTTGTGCTAAAGTTATTTTGCAGGTATATGAACTTTCTCACTTTGTAGATCTTTTTCTTGCTGCTTTAAAGGCAAACATTTGTCCTTGAGTCACAGCAGAGGGCAATCAAATGGATTGAAGGCCTGAGTTCTGCCCCTAGCCTTTATTTTTGGCAGAGCAGAGAAAGTAGAGGGAGATGTGTTCTGACATCCGTGGCATGTGGTGAATGGTGAACTCACAACTTCACAGCTATGCTCCTTCCTCAAATGTGCTCCTCTCCTGTCAGTTCCTCTCCGCATCCCAGAAGAGGAACTACTGGCACCTGGAGAAGGAGGGCTCGTCCTGGCTACATAGGGACATTTGTTCTGAAGGAGTGGATTGGTATAAACATTTTTATGTGCACACACTGATGAGAGAAGAGATCAGAAAGAGAGACCCCAAGAGGCAAAGGGAGAAGCAAGTAGCTAGGAATTAAGTGGCTGTAAAGGAGAAAAGAAATCCAGACCCTGCAATTACATGTGCCTTTTAAGCCTGTTAGAAATTGCTGGGAGGTGACATGAAAAAGAGTTAGGAGGTTCCCACCAACAAGCAGGCTGCTTGCACTGCCAGCTCATGGCTTAAGGCCAGACGCCTATCCAGCTGCCACTGCCATTATGCCCTGCACGATACCTTAACTGTTATACCTCTGGATGGGTTTTAGCACTCTCCTGGTTAAACCCCTTTGTTTCCTCAATGTTTTTTCTTCAGAATGTGGTTTTGATTTTGGAAATTAGGGAGAACTGTCATTTTTAGTGAGATTTCAGATTGACTTGACATTATTTATGCTATCTATTTAGGACACTATAGAAATCCTTTCATCATGTTCGTATTTTAACATCAATGTGGCATTTTAAGAGCCTTGCTTGTTGGTGCACTGTGTTTATGGTCTACACATAAACTCTTTGACTAAACACTAACAAATGTAGCTGTAGCAATAAAGAAGTTGTGGAAAAAATGGTAACTACTGGAGAACTAGCATCAAGCCAAGTGCAAGGTGATGAGTTAATGTTTTAAGGAAGACTGGTGCTTTTTTAGGACAGGTGGGCTTGGACGGGGCATATTTGGAATGCCCTGATATTCTTCTTGATGCATAGACAACTCACAAATGTCAGGACATCTCTTCCTGTTATTACTAAATTATTACTTACAATTAATTAGCGCTTTGTATCCTCTGTGGACTGACCTTTATAATCACACAAGCTGAATTCATATAGATTTTGTTTGACTTGCTGCAGATAGATCATAAAAGACCAGCCCTTATCATCAGTCAAGTCCTCCGTATGCATTCTGCCATTCATAGCCTTTTGTGCTTCTTCATTTGCATCCCTGCTACTCTAGCAGGAAACCTGCTTGAGAATGCTCTTTTCATTTACTGCACACATCTCCTTAGGTCTGGGCTATTTCTCTTTCACCTGACACTTGCCCCAGGCTACAGAGGTTTGTGTTTCTCCTATTTCCATCTCTTTGCAGATGGAATGCCTGTTTGCTCCCACCTTCTGAACAGACACAAATCTGAACTTTTCACATTTTAGGTGACAGTCAGGATAGTATTGTTAGGGATCTGAGCTGAGGTTATTTTTGATTTAGCAGTTGAAACTCAAACTTTCAAAAATTCGAAGAAAATAGTCTCATAGTCTGAGGTAATGTAGTCTTGTGGCACATAGGAGAGCAAGACTTAATCCCCTCTGTTCTGTTTAGCACTTGGTTACCTGTAAAGAACCTCTCATTTCAGGAACAGCCTGGTTTTGGTCCTGTTGGCATTGTCTATGTGTTTGAGAAGTTTTGTGTCAGCCATCTGTGTCGTAGAAGCTGCAGGTGGATGCATGGTGCCAGCAGGAGCTGTGCCAGACCTTTCCTCATGCAGCACAAGAGCAGTAGTACTGATACTGTGGGAATTAGAATTATTGTCAGTCACTTCTTGTTTAACTCCGTTTGAAACGAGCTTGGTAAAGCTGAAGAATGGCTTAATAGTTAACTACAATTTGGCTGAATGTCAGGCAGTGCCTTTGGGTCTGTAAAAATTTGCAGTGATTAAACCAACTTCTTAAGAAACCTGTTTTGCTGAGCACTTTGAATATGTGTTTCTTTGAATATGTGTTTCTATTGTCCCTTTGGTACACATCATGAGTACACGGCACAAGACGGAGGCAGCGTTGCTCTTTGAAATCAATGAACTAGATACATGGAAAAGAGTAAGGGAGGGACTATTGACTCCTACATCCTTGATATGCCTCACAGAGCTGGGGTATTCAAAATACTTATTTCCATAATTGGTGAGAATGATTCCAAAAGATCACAGCACACTTACCACACTTACCAAACCAAGTGAATTTTACTTACTGTGTGTTAATGTCTGCACTGATTCAGAGGTGAGGATTGAGGATCCTTTGCTACCAAAACCCCAGAAAATGTTAAATGGATGGAGCCTTGAACGTAAGCAGTAATTACTGATCTTTGTGCTGGCATGTTTTCCCTCCTTGTGTCTTTGTTTGCTGGCCTCAGACATGGCTTGCAGTCTGGAGGCAGGTTTGCCTGGTTGTTCCCAAAATCCAAAATATGTGCAATCATCTGCATTTTTGAAGGAATACATGATTTGAACCCACCTGTGGGTTTCTTAGCTATTGTGTGTTATGCACCACAACATTTTGCAGTTACAGAGACAACATGAAGGGTCTGGTAAGACTGGTGCTGCTTCACTCTCCCTTTTAACAGGTCTCAATAAAATTACCAAGATAATATCAATAAAAAATAGTGACCTTAGTAAAATTTTCTTTTGAAACTCCAAAAAAATTCCCCCAATGACCCTATGCTGGAACTTCAGCACTTCTGATGTAATATAAAGTAGTTCATTGGAGGTTTATTGATCTCGGGGTTGGACTAGATGATCTCCAGACATCCATTCCAACCCTAACAATTCTGTGATTTATAGTGGCTGAAGATGTGTTCCATTGCTAGAAAACTGCATTCTTCATATCCGTAGTTGCCACAGTTGTTTTTATCCCCATAGTGTACAAAGTCCTTGTAATTATTGCCCTGGATAAAGCTGCAAGTTGACATGAAATTCTGGCAAAAAATGTAACCATCAGCAGGTATTTCCAGATGTCTGTGAATGAGCAAGTGCAAGAATAATGAGGCTGCAGCTGCTGTTGTTACTGCTGCGTACAAATGTGACCAGGAACCCTTGTTCTGGACTCAGCCCTTCTCTGTTACCTGCTACTCAATAACAGAACAAAAAGATGGTTTGAAGAGTCTTTTGGACAGAGACCAAGTTTTGCATTATCTGTTCTGGAGAAAAGCATGAGTGTAAATAAAGGCAAATACCCTGTTTGCCCCCAGCTACTGTGTGTGCCTCGCGTGCTGCAGGCGGGATAAGCGTGTGCCATTTGCTGTCAGCACAGGTCTGTCTGCACAGAAAGGAGTTCTGTCGCATGCAGATGTTGCCAGGGAAAACCTTTTGTTTGTACAAGAGGCTTACTGACACTAATTAAATATTTTCTTTATTTGGAAAGCAGACAATTCATGACTACCTACATGCCCCCAGATTTACACAAATAGTTGATTACAAACCTCTTATGTTCCTGAAGACTGAGAGTGAATTCCTATTTTAGCCCTGCTGAAATGACAGAGGTAGGCAATTCAAGTAATAGCCTGTTAGTCAGTTATTAAATATTGCTCTTCAGCAAAATTGCTAATGATGATGGTCTTTCTATGCTACCTTTAGAATAGTGCAGAGTATATTCTGAAGAAAGATTATCTTGGATATAGAAGGCCACTAGCTTGAATGCTGTCCAAATCAACCAATTATCTGTGACAAGCAACTAGCTCTGCCAGGCCACACAGAGATTAGTTGCTATATAAAGTTCCATGCTTTAAATTAAATGGCTAATGATAGAAAGGTGAAATTGTTCAGAGGATGAGACTTCCTCTAAAAAGAGGAAGGATAAACTTTTAGCAGAGTTGGGCTTCCTCCTGTGGGTATAAGGACCATTGTTGTGAGTAAGTGTCTTCATCATCCTTTACAAGCTGTTTATTAAAACTGTGCAAGTATAGCTAATCTAAAATCCTTCAACCAACATCATGCTGTCCAGGTATCTGCTGCTGTGTGCAGGGAAGGAAGTGTTGGACAGGTATGAGGTGTGACAGAAGCTGGTCCTGTTGGGTGAGATAAGCAGTAGAGCTGACTTCTGATGGCATATTGTGCTGGCCTTGGCTGGGGTAGGGTTAATTTTCTTTGCTGTGGCTGGTATGGGGCTGTGTTTTGGATTTGTGCTGAGCATAGGGTTAATAATATAGATTTTTTTTTCAAAGTGCTGAACAGGTCTTACACAGGGCCAAGGCCTTTTCTGCTTTTCATACTGACATGCTGGTGAGGAGTCTGGGGGTGCTTAGGTGGTTGGGTAGAGACATAGCCAGGACAGGTGACCTAAACTGATAAAGGGATATATAAAGGGATATTTCAAACCATCTTACATCATGCCCAGAATATAAAGTGACGGGAAGGAGGAAAGGGGGGACATTTGAAGTGATTTGTCTTCCCAAGTAATCATTACACATGATGAGGGCCCTGCCCTCCTGGAGGTGGCTAAACACATGCCTGCCCATGGGAAGCAGGAAATTAATGCCCTGTTTTATTTTGCTTGTGTGAATAGCCTTTGCTTTCCCTATTAAATTATTTTTATCTCTACCCGAGTTTTCCACTTTTTACCCTTCCAAATCTCTCCCCAGTCCTGCAGCTGGGAAAGTGGTTGTGTGGTACTTGGTGGCTATCTGGAGCTAGTACATATATTCAGAACAGAGATGAAAGAGAGAAGCACATCTCATTCTTTACACATAATAAAAAACAACTACTGGTCAAGCACATGAGCTTTAGCTATGATTGCAAGAAATGTTTACTTCTGTCCTTGCAAACAAAGCATCATCTGCAGCTATTGGCTAAAGAAATACTTGTCCTCTGGGCAATACTAGAGAAATGTTGATTTGGGACAGTTATACAAGGAAAGAAAATTTGACTGATTGCATCTTAAAAGAGTTTAAAAAACAGTATCTGGGCAGAGAGAAGTTACCATGAAGAAACAAGCCAAGCAGTTACAAGGTTCCACTCAGAGTAGCTTTCTCAAACTTACCTGCATCAGAAAGTCCCGGTTCAAGTGTCAAACCTCTGCAGAGGACATTTGGTACTGTCACTCCCGCTGCTGTCCAAACTAAGAGGCAAGGAGGAAATAAGCTGGAGGAAGAAGATGCTGCCTTTGCCAGGAGGAGATGCAAATGGGAAGAGGAGGAACATGAGTAATCATGAGCATAACCTGTGGGCCAGAGACTTCTGCTCCTCACTCAGTTGGCACTTGGCTGCATGAATCCTGTGCCCTAAATCTCTTCCTCATACTTTACCTGGTCACCAGCAAGTGGTGAGTTTTGCCAAAGCAAGGAAATATAGGCTTAAGTCACAGGGCCGAGCCCTCACTGAATGCAAATAGGAGTGACTCCATTGCTTTCACTGCCGAAGGTTCTTGCCCTCAGTTTTCAAGATGCTTTTAAGTATTGGATATAAACAACCTGCCACCATGGACACACTTTGGTTTAGAGTGGATCTTTCACTGCTCTAACGTACCTGTTAATTGCAGTAATGTTTTGCTGCACTCCTTTGGATTAAGATGCTATTTCTAATTGTCAGTTAATGGGTTTTAGTGAAAGTAATTTCTTAAACATTATGTACTCAGTTTAAATCTAACAGGGTAACTAAACATTAAAGTAACAGGGGGGAAAATCTATATTGCTCTAATTTGTATTGTGTGTTCTTTTCACCAAGTATAATTGCTATTGAATGCCTAAAGCAGCATTCTCCAAAGCATGAATAACCAGAAAAAAAAAGTTGCAATTGTATATAAAAAGCAGTGTCATACCTTGCTAGTATTAACTTGGGATGAAGAAACAAGAATTATGTAATATGATGCTCTGTGTTCATTGCTGTTTCTCCCTCACCTAGATAGGGTTTTTATGACTATCCAGCTCCCAGTGGTGTGAGGAGATCGTGAGCATAAAAGATGCATGCATGTGTTTGTTGGTAATGTAAACTACATGAAGGGCTAAAACCAGACTGAACAAATGTCTGTAACTGTACGATGGACAGGGTGATGTTGTTTCACTTTTTCCTTCAGTGCTGGAGAATAAACTCCATTTTCATATTTTCAGTGATGGATGTCCCTCCTTAGTGCACAGGGGGTTATATTGCCATAGACACAGGGGTGTGGTGTTCACACTGTTCTGTGTAAGAAAGGAGCTGGTGTCCAAGGTATTGCTGCTGCAAAGAAGTCTTCCAAGAAAGAACAAAATGCAAAAATCCTGATTTTATTACTGTTACTTGGAAATTAAATTACTCCAGACTTATCAATGGCATGTATGACCTTGCTGTCTATAATATTCCATCTGATATTTCATACCCACAAGAATTTGGTGTAAGAGGAAAAACTATCACTAAGGGGGAACTCTTGATGCTTTCATCATCCTAATGTGTTAGCCAAAACTTTGTTAAAGCCCTATGTCTGACCACCATAGCCACGCATAAATAATGTCCTGCAGCTTCAGAAAACTCATCAGCAGCCTGTAAAGATGGGCATTGTTATGGGCCTTCATGACCTCATCCTCAGAGGTTATCCACAAAATGTTCATGAAATCTAACTGAGCAGTTATGAGGCACACAGTCCCTTGTCTTTGCTGTCATGATCTAAAGAACTGCTCCCCATTCTGACTCTTGTTCATGGCTATAGAGTGCAGACCTACAAAAGAACACTTATTATTAGGAGAGGAGGTATGAGCTGCTGTATAGCAGCCTTTTATTCAGCAAAATACAGATTCTAATATTTATCTGGTGTCTGTCCCTTAACTTCTGCTTTCCAAACTCTAAAACCTGATACTATTTTTAATTTCCTATAGCCAGATAA
Organism: Camarhynchus parvulus; assembly: GCF_901933205.1. Lineage (NCBI taxonomy): Eukaryota > Metazoa > Chordata > Aves > Passeriformes > Thraupidae > Camarhynchus > Camarhynchus parvulus. The sequence goes on from NC_044573.1 coordinate 53,326,092, forward strand.
TTTCCAAAGAAGAGCTATAATTCTTTCTATGTTTAACTACTTGCTTGAAAGGTGGAAATGTTCATGTGCTAAGTGATGAAACTTATGTACTATGCAACACATTCATTTTGTGATGTATGCTTTGCAACCTGCTTGCTCCTTCACCTGTGCTGTGTCTGCAGATCTCATCCCCCTGGCAGGTACAGATCTATGGGGGACAAAAAGAGAACTTCATCTTCCTCACCCTCAGCTCTTGATTCACACCTTCCCTTCATGACATCCACAGCACATATTTTCCCAGAATTATGCTGGAGATTATTTCTGAGTCTCTGTGCCTCATTTCAAGGGCCATCAGAGAGGGAGAAGTGCCTGAGCACTCAGGCATTTTGGGTCTGATCCCCACTCTGCTCCCCTTCTTTGTGCACACCCACCACATGGAGGGGGCATAGAGATAAGTTATTCTTTCAGCTGACATCTGGGAGATATCTGCTCCAGCTTAATGTCCTCCTAATTTGTACTACTCCTTAGCAACCAGAAAGAATCCCCAGTTCTCCCCTAAAAGTCAGCTTAACTTTTGAAGTTAATATTTTTTTTGGTGGCCTGTGTGGAATTAATTTGCTGAAAATTACAGTGGTCTAAGACTCAAATCAGGTTGATTTTGGAAAAGGTAGTCCACATCTCCCAGGTTAATGTCAATGCTTTTTCACATATTTTTGCAGAAACTTGTTGAACTAAATAACCTATCTCAGGCCTATCCCTTACCTTCCCCAGCTGTGCCTGGTCAGTTTTTCAGGATGGGTTTTACGCCTGACTTTTGTGGTGAACTCAGTGGGAAGTGTTCCATCAGCCTGTGCCAGCAAAAGGACAGTGACAGACAGTTGTAGGCTAATACTGTGTCAAATTGGCACAGACATTTCAGGATGAATTTGTCACCTTCTCAAGCAGAAACTGAAAGTTCAAGGGAGCTCTAGAGGCTCAAGTTGTTTTGTGGTCCCAGAGTGGGTAGACCTGAAAGCATAGACGCTCCTTGGAGCAGCACCATGTCTGTTTTATTTAGTATTGTATCAAGCTTCACATTCTGTAAGTAAATAAGAATAACAGTGACACTACAGTGCATTAGTGTCTGTGTGGGGAGCCCTGGACTGACTGCATTATATGTGTCAGTGCAGACAGTGGAGAAACTCCTCTCTAAGGAGCTGTAGACAACTAAGATTGTTCAGCCAGTGGTGTGACAGGGGTGTGGAGGATTGATTCTTACAGTGTTGTTTACACTTTACTAGCAAGGACAGCAGATCAAAATGGCTTTAGACGGGAATTTCTAAGCAAATCTGGGACCTCATGTGTTTGTTGCTTTGCCTGTATTGCAAAAGTATCTTTCAGTATCTTCAGTCCATATTTAAATAGAATGAGTAAGAAGTTCTTATTGTATAAGCATGCATGTATGTGTTCAAAATAGCAAGAAATAAGAGGGTCAAATGCACTGACTGTAAAAAAAATTGCTACAAAACTACTGAATATTGAAAACTACAGAGATTCAAATAACATGTAATAATAAAAGGAGTTGCTGTATATTTTATGGGTATTTTTAGTGATTTATGGGTATACCCCCTTATTAACCAAACATTTAGATTTAGCTGTCCTGCTTTTTCAACTTTTCATCTCCTTCTATGCATACATACATACATACATACATACACACAAGATAGTCCCTTGTTGATGATAGGATTATCAGCACCATTCTACTTTCAATCCGCCTTCTCACAGGTCAGTGATGACGATGGAAGGGTTTGTTTGCTACTTGAAAAATAGTATATTTGGGAGCAACTTTGGAAAAGGTCTCTGGATCTGACATCTATGTGTCAGTGTTGACTTTGTTAGCTAATTTCAGCCATGCTTCTAAGCTGCTGATTGCCAGGAGCTGGGACGATTCACAGAAGAGAGAACTACTCAGTCCTTTCTGCTGTGGCTTTTATAATTTTTCGCCAGGCAGCTACTGGCAGGTGTTGGAGACAGGATATTAAGTTAAATGAAATTCTGGTCTGACCCCCTGGCAGTTCTTCCAGTTTTATTTAGATCCACATCTCAGCAGTGGAAGAGTCTGCAGCCTGATCCATTACCCAGTTAAAAGAACATGTTGCAACTCACTTAAAATCAAATGCAGTCTTAAATTACACATACAGAAGCTAAAAGTAGCCTCAGCTTAAATTAAAGGGTATGCTTTCCCAGAGGGGCAGCCAGCTCTGGTCGCCCAGAATGAGTCTTTTCCTGTGTGGGAGATTCTTTTTTAAGGGCGCATCTACTTGTGCCAAAATGCTTCCTGATTAAGAGACTGTACTAATGCAGGCAAAAAGGGAAAGGTGAAGCATTACACACTGCTATTACCCACTATTTAAACAAATATTCTTTTTTTGGACCTATGGAAGTTTGTGGTTTTTCTTCTTATTGCTGCCTTTTTTTTTTTTTTTTTTTTTTTTTTTCTTTTTTAAATACTGAGCAGGCTTTTGGCAGGAGGATAATAAGGACTCCAGAAGGAATTCAACATGATGCTTTTTTATCACGCTGCCAGGGTTTCATAGGAAAGATAGGGCTGTGGAAAACATTTTTGGTTGTGGTTCACAATAACACCTATCATCTGCTTGCATGTGGGACTCCAGTGAGGAGCTACACAAATGCTTTGTGCCAGCCAGACAAAGCGGAGGTGACTCAAATGGCAGATTACTGCATCTGTAAGAAAATGCTTGGGTAGGAGGCAGCCACCTGGACTAACAATTGTTTTTGTAACAGATACTCTCAGCAGAAAAGGTTTTTTAGGTCATTTGCAAAGTCGAGGAAGATAGGGGAGGAAAGGAGAGGTGGGGCAAGAGTTGGTGAAAGTTGGACAGCATTTTCAGAATCAGAGGTCTGAATTCAAAAGCCTGCCCTTGGAGAGGTATTAGGTACCTTTGATGGATTTGTTCCTAAAACTGCAAGACAATAACTAAAAAGGCTTTGATGTGAGGAAGCCAACCTCAGATACAGAAATGTCTCAGGGTTAACATGCCTGTGCAGGTCTAAATTAGCAATAATATGACCCAGAGGAGAATGCATAGTACAGATCTGCCTGTTTTACTTTTCCTGCCCCCTCCTTCTGAATGTTAATCACACTTTTTTTTTTTTACTTTATTTTTCTATACACTAACTTCAGACCCTCATTTGTTGCTCAGTTCTCACTTCACCACTTGGGTGTATTTTGTTTCTGTTGTTCCATTGTGCTGGCTAAATAATGCAGGAAGACTAATAAATTCAAATATAATTTCTGATTGGTTTAGCATCAGTTTAACTATCTAGAATAATTAGGTGTTATTGGATACTTTATATGATGAGTCCGTGATGTTTAGACTAGAAAATAATAAAATGCACTCAATTGATTAAGCTCTTTGTAGGAGTCTAAGAATTAGCATACTGTCTAATGGCAAATAATTTATAATTACCAAGAAGAGCTGATAAAAGGGTTCAGTGCTATTGACTGCCTGACTTGATAACCTTGATCAGGAGACTTCATTAAAAGAAAAGTCCTAGCTTTTACACAACTCTGTAAAAGACATGAGATTACTTTAACACTTTGTCTCTTGAATGGGATGCTGCTGTTTTGACAGACAGTCCCAAAGTGCTGCCTTTGGAGACCACACATGCTCCAGATTGAGGGGCATGTTGCTAGGCTGACTGGCAACACGTTCCCAAGTGGAAGTTTTCCCTGCAAGTAAAATCTCTGTTTTGAAACTTAGTACAGGATATGTATAAAGCAACTTACTGCAAGATTTTGGCCTGCACTTCATTAACTACACTTGTCAGAGCAGGAAGATGAGTTCTGCAGTGGTATTTGCTGTACTCTGCAGACTGTAGTTGGAGACACAGTCTGGTTCCTTTCACACATTTCTCTGAAGTGACAGTTGTTTGAGCCAAATTTAAGGTTAGAGATAACTTGTAGAAATGTAGGGATAAGTAGATCACAGCTCTTGGGGTATACCTGTGGACACTTGATCTTTTCTAAATCAGAGAAAGGTGAATAAATATGACTTTCATGGAGAGGGAAAGGTTCTGCATGGAAACTGAAAGAAGTGGGCCAGGAAGGTCGTCAGCTCTGCCATTTAAATGTCTCTTTTCAAGCACATTCCTGTGGTTTAGTTGTGGTTGGCAGGTTCTCATTTAGTTTAGAATTGCCCCCATCTCTGACTGACAACATTGGAACAAACTTCGGGTTGTTCTCTTGTTCTGATGTTGTGGGTCTGGGCACACCAGCCTTCTGCTTTGGCCCACACCCTCCCTAGTGAGCAGAGAGATCTAGTTAAGTATTTCACACATGAGTGAAGTAAGAAGAACCTGCGACTGTCTCTGGTGCATAGTGGACTTGCCACAGCCACAAATTTGTCATTTTAAGTCAAAATGCAACAAACTTAAATGTTTTCATGCAAAGTTTTTGGCTTGCAGAACAGGTTAAAGATGATGAAGAAGGGCAAGATCCTGGTAGATTGAGGAGTGTTATAAATGCGTCCTTTTAAAAAAAAATAAATATTTACTTATTTTAAATTGGCATGGATAAATATCACTGCTTTTGGAAGCTATAAAAACTTGGATTGTTACCCTCTGTTGCTGAAATTCTAAGATATTCAAAATGGACCCTTTGAATGTGTCATCCCTTCTGCCCTTGTTCTGACATAGCAGAACAATTGGTTTGAATGCTTGCCTCCAGCCATGCTCTCTTCAATCATCTAATCCAAGATTCTTGCAGTCAGGCCAAAGAGACAGAGCTTTGCAGAATACCTTTTATGGTTTTGAAGACACTTCTTAGGAGCACCGTGCTCAGGTGACATTTATATCTGGGCACTCAACAGACACCGATAGGAATGGGAATTGCTGTCACTCTTGCACAGAAATGGCTGTTTTCCCCATATTTTCACTGTGTTTGTGAGATGTCACTTTAGAAAGGCTGAAGCTATCATGATGGACTGTCTATCAAACCAGTGCAGCCAATCATATAGCAGCAAAAGAACTCTGCTTTGCTAAGAAACAGAACAATTCTCATTTTGCACTGGTTTTAACACTGGAGTGCAGTAGTTCGAATGTATCTTATCTGTCGCAAGGTATTAGTCTGAATGAATGAGCAGAGGCTGGTTGTGTTTCATTCTAAGACGATAAAACTTTTCATGTGTCTGCTTCAGAGAACATATTTTAAACTCACATATCTACAAATGAGAATATTAAAGTAAATTTGGAAGTTGAAACTTTCAAACTTGAAAGTTTCAAATCTCCTTAAACCTTTGGGTTTTACATTTGTCTAACCATAGTGCAGTATAAGTCTAATTTATATAGTAAAACAATTCAGCACATATATAGGAAATCCTTAAAATATCTTCAAAATAATGGTGACTATCTTATTGTAATATAGAAAATCTATGAAAATAACACATACATAGTATACTACTAATACTAATAGTAAAAACTAACTGTTTTGAATAGATTCAAATACCTAAACTCATGTTATCTGACTGAGTTTGAAACAGAGAGAAGGTAGGAGTTCACATGAAGGAGCTATCATATCTAATAAACAAGATTCTTCCTGTTCTTGGAATGCCTGTTTTGATTTTATTTGCTCTTGCAGTTTATTTGAAGAATATCTCACTAAAGGTCACTGTGTGGGTGGCTTTCAAATATTTGGCATTTGCAATTGGTTCTATTCTCATTGGTCATATCAGTGATATCATGTGTTCTGTTTCCCAGACAAAATGAACTGACATATTTTGTCTGAGATCCTTGGGATGAAAATTCTCCTGAGCTAGTCATGCTAGGCTCCCTTTTTGCGCAGATATAGGCAGTTATAGAATATGAATCATGACCTCTTAAACAGATATTGAACAGATCTGCTAATGCACATCTAACAGAGTTTGCTTTCCTCCTTTATCTGCAAAGGGATCACAAATGGGTACAAATTTGATTACATTCATAGTAGAGAGTGCTGTAAAAATATTCTGCCAGAAACTTTGTTGTCCTTATAAGCTGGACATGGTAGAAACATGAACAACTATCTAGTGAAGAGTGATGGCCTAATACTCAGCAGGACTGAGTTCAAGTAAAGTAGATTTCATCTCTGACTTCAGGCAGGTCATTTGAAGTCAGTTTCCCTGAAAGGAAGAAGTGCTTAACAGAGCTTCTCCCTCTCACAGGAACGTTGCTGTGATTAATGCAATGGAGGCTGGGCAAGAATTCAAATGTCTGAAATACACTGTGTGTGCCATCTCAGAATGGAGGAAAAGTGATCCAATCTTTGAAAATGTTAGCACCCTCTGTTGCCTCTCTCGTAAGATGGAAACCTCTCCTGATCATCATGATCTTTCAAAGATGATTAAGACTGGCTTCACAATGGCTCTGGTCAGCTCCCTGAGCATTTGTGGGTGCCTCCCATCAGGTCCCAGGGATGTGTGTATGCCATTTATCTAAGTGCTCCATATCTCCTTCACAAAGAATAAATTTTCCTTCCTCTGGAGCTTCCTCCTGGCCTCCAGTGTGTGGGATACCTGATACAAGCAGCTAAAAGAGATGCAGAAATCATGGTGAACTTGAACCCCTTTGTGGCTTTTGTAAAGATCCACATTCCCATTCAGCAGCACCTTCACATTTTTCCCAGCATTCCTTTTGCTGCTGTTGTACCTGTATTAGCTTTTCTCATTGCCCTTCATGTAATTTGTCAGACTGAGATCCCTTTGGTCTTTGGCTTTCATAATCTCATCTCTGCACACTTGCACAGTGTGTTTTTTCCTCGTAGGTTGCCTGACCCCTGTTTGCCCTCCCTTGTACACTTCCTTGCCTTGTTGGTATTTGTCAGGAGCAGCTTGTTCATCCCTGCAGGCCTCCTATCACCTTTAGTCTGCAGGGCAGAACGAGTTGTTCTAGATATTGAAAGAGTCAGCCCATGAAAATCAATTAGGTCTCCTGGGCCCCTCTTCTGTCTGGGACTGTTTCTTTGGGATGCTTCCAAGCAGGTCCATGAACCAAATCCTTCTCCTGAAGTCCATGGTTGTGACCCTGCCTTTTGCCTTGTTTCCTTCCATTAGTACTCTGAACTCTAACCTGTTTCATTTTATGAACTTATGATGCTGGCGTACATAATTCTTTTTAATTTTTTTAATACAAATTTAGCTGGTGCATATTTTCTAATCCATGACTGACCTCTGGCTCCATTTCCCATTGCTCAGTTGGGACTGTACATGGATTTACCCTGCAATAATGTTGGAGTGGTTCTACAGGATCAAGCAACTTGGAATAAATCTGACCTGAGGTGAACATCAGTCTCCTCAGTCCCTGTAGCAGAACACTGACTTCTATTACACAGTCGTCTGAAGGATTCTCTGAAATTGTTTTGCGCCTCGAATACGTTTATTTTATTAAAGTAATGAAATAATACATGTTGAACAGCTCCTCAATGCCCTTTATATTAACAAAGCATGCATTATTTCATCTCTGTCTAATTAATACCCTGTTTAATAGGTATCTCACTTTATGTTAGGTTCCTGTATTCTTAAGAATTTCTACTAATTTAATTGAGAGCAGTCTCAAATTAATTGTATAATTAATCTTGTCAAATTAGGTAACATTCATACAGCACCTTATTAAAGAAACTTGAATATTTTAAATTACCATGCAATTAGGCGTTAATAAAGAAGTTCTTCCTCTGTATTGTTCTGCTTTATATCACAAAGAAGGTAATTGCAATATAAATTGCAATATAAAAGCTAAGTTCTATAGTACATTAATAATTAGATACACATTATTCCCCACTAAAGCTTTTTCTCTTATTAATTCAATTGTAAAATGGATAAGCCTTTTATAAAACAGGAACAATACACCCCCCAAAAAACTGGGAATGAACTATTGTGCTGACACCTGAACAACAGGATGGCTAGAGCCCAAGCTGTTGCTTGAGTGAAATCTCAGAGAAGCTAGTTTTGTGCTGCAAGCAGCTTAAAGACTTCTGTGGCTGTGGAAAGCTTCATTTGCATCTCATGTTTAGGAATAAGTGTGTGTCTCAATTTCCTCACTGAGAGGGAAGAGGTGGGCTCCCTGGCATGCTCCTATGGATTACAGAGAACAGCAGCCTCCTTGTAGAGCCTGAAAGAAGTGCCCCAGACACCCCTGGAGGTGACCATAAGACTGATGTGCAGGACCAGGGAATCGGAGGTGGCGGCTGTGATGTGGGAGAGAAGGGTGGGCAGGCTGAGGAGAGGGGAATGGATAATGAGAAGTGCTATCAATTTTTAATGAGTATATGGAAATTGTACTCAAGGTCAGAAAGCCCAAATACTATATTATATCTGTGGGTGCCAAAGAGATTTTCATTTATATAATATATTGGTCTAGTATTTTAAATCCTTAATCTTAGTGCCTGTAGGTGTGTGTACTAAAAGTGCCCATTAGATTAAATACTTGAGGAACAAGAAATATCTACACATGAATGCTGAATGAGTAAAACAGCCTTTCACATAGGGACATATGCTTGGGTATAATGTGTGGGATACAATAAATTGCAGTGTCAGCCTTATATGTAGAATAGCCTGTTCTGATAAATTCAAAGTTTTTGCTGAGACGGAAAGCCATAAACTAGCAGTGTGAAGTCTGCTGTCACCAAATAGCAAACATTACTGGCCTCTTACAGGTGCATCACATGGGAGTCCACAAAGTTGTCCTTGTGAACATACTCTACCATGTGGCAGTGTATTACCTGTCCTGGGCAGATGACCATGGAAGACAAGGCTGGGAAGTGCAGTTTCTTCCCCCTCCTTCTTCTATCAGCCTTCTCCTCCATTTTCCCCAAGTAATATCACTCCTGGATTACCTGGAAGTGCACGAAGCCACTGTCTTTTGTATACATTTGAAAAAACTTTGTCAAACCCTGCTGTAGCTCACTCAAGCATAGCTTCATGAATAACATCTCATCTGTTTTTTTTCTTTATTTACACAATTGAACAGGAGAAATGTGTTTTAAAATTGCATCAATGAACATTTAAACAATATATGAACATTTAAAGTAAAGGGGGGAGAGGGAAGCAGGGAGAAGATGTTGAACTGAAACATTGCATTCAGCCTGACACTAACTGTTCCCATTTGTTATTTGAGGCTAGACCTTTCTCATTGTCTTTGTATTTAGCTCTCTTTTTCCACAGAAAAAAACCTATTTCAGAACAGAAATCCATGTTTTGAATCTTACCAAAAAAGCCGTCCTTCATTTTTCTTGGCTGAGACTAATCACCAAATGTGATCAGCATTTGCAAATAGGACTTATCCCCATCTTCTGTCCAAATCTACTGTCATTTCTTCTTGCTCTCTCTCTGTCACTATATTTTGTTTTAATTGTCTTTGTCTTTTTTTTTTGTTTTTTTAATTTCCTCTTTAATGATTAAGCTGGCATTGAGCATTTTTTGTCTAGCTCTGCCCTTAGGTTCCCATTATCCCTATGGCCAGCTATTAGACTGATTAGATTAGCTGATCTCTGGAATGGAGATCCATGCTGACGCTTCATGTTGTTTTGCAATAATAGGATGTTTATAGGATGCAATATCAAAGAAACCTTTTCCTGCTTACTCCCTTTTGAGGACATAACTTCCCGGATTTGTTCTTGGGTCATAGAGATTGTAATGAAACACCTAGTTGGTGCAGACAATGTGTAATAGTCCAAAGGACCATTAAAACCTAAGAGGGTAGGCAAATCTGCAAAATGCGAGGTTGGGAAAGCCTGCAAGTTCTCTTTTTCCAACAGAAGTGTGTTAGATAAGATGAGCTGCTGCCGAACACTGATAAAAACTACAACAAGAATTCCAGGATTTCATAGCTCAGCAGGCAGCTTGTTGCCAACCTGAGGAGTGAGCGGCATGAGGAGATGGCTTCTGAAGACAAGTAGGAGAAAAATGAAGAGCTTAGCACAACATGTTGAGAGAGACAACTTCAAAGTTTTAAGCACAAATGCTGATTTTTCACTGTAACGGCAAAAATATCACACACTGTGAAAATCTAATGTGCTACACATCCATGTAGCTGTTACTTGAGTGAGTAATTGCTGTAGGAGTGACATTGTCATTACCTGATAACTCTTGGGCACTCAAACACTGAGCAGGAGCTATGTGGTCAGTGCAGAATGCAATGTTGAGAAGGTATCATGTTGGACTTCATCCATTATTTTCAGCCTGAATATAATCTAAAGGCAGCAAAACTTGTATTTTTACAAGCATATGAGCCCTTTGCAACTCTCTCTGCCTCCTTGAAGGAGTGTGAGATTAAATGCTTGTCTGTTGCTAGTGATATTTTTCTTTGTAATTCAGTATGATTTAAATCAGATGGAGTTCATTTCTTGCTGCTTTTTTGCAGAGCTGTCATCCTGATTTGTTTGTGGGTTGTTGTTTCGGGGTTTATTTTTGCTGTGTATAATGATATCTGAATAACCCTTGTGCATTCCTTCTCCCCCACATAATCTGTAATATTGGCTATTCTGCACTGCGCTACTTCTCTTGGAGGTTTGACTTCAGTCCTGTCAGACACGCTGCTCAACCTGTCACTGCCCTCCCGCTGGCAAGACTGACAACACCAGACTCATCACATCTTACCCTCCGAAGAGAAGGGGGGCAGAAAATGTCCCAGAAATGTACTTCTTCTGTTGCTTTTATTAAAATCAATCTTGCTCACCTGCAGGGTTTCTCTTTATTATTTTAAACATTTTTTCCCTCACAGTCATTCCACATTATCGTTCAATGTTAATAAAACTGATTGCTTGGCAGTGAGGAGAGAAAAAAAGCTTTTCATCAGGTGTGTATTAGCAGAACATGCTGAGTCCAATTGCTGCCTCTTGCAGTTAGTCATTTGTTTCTTATGGCTTCTCTCCCTCCTCCTCACCATCTTACCTTTAAAGTAAATGATTTCGGGAAGAGAAACCTGAACACAGATGCCAAGCCCTGGAGTTGTACTGCAGTCAACTGGATCACGGAGTGCACCTGTTTCCTTAGGGCCTAGAGCTGACCCATTTCTAGGCTGGGACTTGGACATGGTCTTGTCTTGAATCCTTCAAGTCTTTGTGCCATTGGCCGCAGAATTTAGCCTCATAAATTGCTAGTATCAGAATAATTTCTGAAGTGCAGGGAACTATACAGTGAACAGGGCAAGTTTACATAAATATCCAAACTTCCTTCAGTTTTTTTGGAAGCAAGATTTTTCATGGAGTGTTTGGTAATGCAAGAAAAGTCCTCCACTGACAACAACCCCTAAATTCATAATTTCTTTAAGATATTGATCTAGAGCAAACCTCATATTCATGTTCAAGTAATTAGCTTAAATGTTATCCAATTTTGTGATATACACAGAAAAAAATATTTGGTTAGGTCAGCCTGGTTCTGAAACATTCAGAGATTGTGGTATTTAGGGAGGAATTGAAGTGATGCTGTGTACAGCTTTCAGATCAGAGATGAGAGCAAAAAACTGAGGCTTGGGAGAGAACCTATTTATTTATGCCACACTTAGATTCCTCCCCAGAGGTAATACCCGGCACCTGCCAGAAAAGGAAAGGTTGCTTAGCCTCCACCCTTTCATGAAACTCAAGAAAGTATGATGAAATTCTGTTGTGAGTGTCAGCAAGCGCAGCACAGTGAGATTTTCTGACAAGCAAGTCGGACAGATGAAGTAGTTAGTTGTATGGGAACTGTGTGCTTGGATGGATAAGACTATTATGGCATGATGGATGGGCTGGGAGAAATAACATTTGCAAATTATTTTGAGGTGAACCAGTGAAAGTTTCACATGCCAGGTGTTTTGGAGAACAGAAGGCTGATGTGGGTTTTTTCATAAGTACAGATTTCTCATGGATCTATGGACATGTGACTAGTGTTTCCTCTTTTGAGTGAAAGTGAACCATGTAGGTCCAAAATATGTCCCAGCTTCTAATTTGCCATATATACTTCCATAAGGAACTTTGGCTCGCTCAGTTTTCTCACTAAAGACCTTGAAGTGGTCCAGTCCTACAGCTGCTGTTGAGCATAAACACTCAGCTCTCTGCTGCTGTTCTGAACCATGCCGTTTTCAGAGGAAATAGCTTTTCTGCTCTTCCCAACTTCACAAACCATTCTTTTAAACAGAAAGTGAGTCAGCACATACATTCTGCTGTCATATAGAGTAACTGCCCTGCCACTGTCAAATCTCAGATTTGGTCTCTTTCTTCCCTCTCTTTGTCACTGTTACAATTCCTCGTGACTCCAGCAACAGGACAGCCCTGACTGCTCTTCCAGGCCCTCCCAATAACATGTCTGCAGGGAACACGCCTGTGAAAATGGCACGAGAAGGTCCAGCATGAAGCTTTCCTCCTGGACATTGCTATAAATGAGACCTGGGAGGGGAGAATGGGGATTTGGTCCTTTCCAAATATTGTCATCTCTCCAAGAGGCTCAGCAGCAGCCTAGATTCTGCTCAGTATGGGTATGGCCCTGTTCAATGCAGCACAAATGGATTACACTGGCCATACTGAATCCATATGGCAGCTCAGACAAAGCCTGCATATCATGAAGGATGCCAGGTCACTGAAGACATGTAGAGTTCAGTAGGGACTTCAGAATGAAAATTTCCCTTAAAGCAATTCTGTCTTTGTGAATCTGCTTTCAGTTTCTTTCAATGTGTATCTATAGAAACTGGTCTGGAGGATTGTCTACCCCAAAGATTTGAGATACGATAACATTTCCGTACTCTCATTTCATTTCCTCATTTGGTGGCAAAGGAAAGCAACTTTGAACCATTGTCATAGCAATAGCTGCTTCCGTAAGATTTTGGAGCTGTCTGCTCAGAACAGCATTAAACCAACACAGCAACAATACAGGGTGCAATATGTCATATTAAATTTGAGTCAGCCCACTAAGCTTTCATCTTGGTACTCCTAACAATTTGCTGTCCTTCAGAAATGGTCCTGGTTGATAGAAGCTCCCTGAGACTGGCATGCACATTCTGGGATTTTTCCCATACTGCAGGACAGGAGATAGTCCAGTGAAGCAGAAAACATAATTTGCTTTGCTTAAAACCACCTGCTCCCAGTTGATTATGATTTTTTCCTGTGAAGATTTTATTTGGAGAGAGAGATTTGAAGAAGGCAGGAGGGGGAGAATGAAAGGCAAACACCTGACATTTCAGAGAACCTGAACATTAAAGACAACAGTGATCTTCTTATGCATGCAAGACTTTACAGAACCATCAGTGTTTCTCACTATGCCACTACCAATTAAGGGCAGAGCTGAAAGCTCTGTGCTTTGCAGTGCTACGCACAGAGCAGGAGAATACCACCTGGGTGGTTGCTACAAGCAAACGTAGTTACTGAAAAAGATCTAAAAGGACAATATTGGATATTTGGGGTTTGATACCTGGATTATTTACACGGGGTCTCCGTGGTTAGGACAAAAACGTCTTCCATTTTAAAGGTCAGGAAATGCCATCCAGCCTATCCAGTCATGCTAGATAGAAAATGAACATACTAGGATACCAGCTGATTACTTGACCTTGCAGTACTTCTGTGGGCACAGGAAGCGCTCAGAGAGCAAACAAATAAACGGATGGATGATGAGGCAGGGTGAAAGGAAAGAAGGAGCATCCCCTCAAGGAATTTCACAGATTTGTCATGAAATATTGGATAGCAAGATTAGTCCAAAACTCCAGAAGTCACAATGCCCCATGATTGAGCCCTTGTCATTTTTCTTTTTAATAGTTAAGAATTTAGGAGTGGGAGACTTTTGTTTTTGTTTGTTTTGGTTTTTTTTAATTTCTGCCTTCATTCTAGAGAGCACCAACTACTGAAAGCAATCCTCTAGAGAAAAAATATTGATTTCCCCCCTGTTCTTCATTCTCTTTGAACTCCACAACTTCCCTAATTCCCCCAGGGAGCAATTCTCTTCCCTACAGAGCTACACTCAGTTTCAAAATTGACTTGAAAACAAGAAAACAAAAATCTGCCTTTCTTTTTCTTGTGTTCTAAAAGTTCTGACAAGGGCCTTTCTCCAGAGAGCCATCTTCTTCAATCTCTTTGTGTTTACTGTCACCTGCTAGCATTTTGTTCTGCCTTAAGCAGACAGTAAGCTAGCTGTGCTGTTTTCTTTTCGTGACTTCCTCCACCCTCTGGCAGCATCCCACTAAATGTATCTGAATCTGGTCTTCAGCTGGATCTCTCTTGATTGCCCTGACTGTTTTTCTGTAACCAGAACATTCAGATTATTTCATGGATGGGTCTCTGTAATGGCTTCCTTTTTTCTCTGCCTTTCTCTCTTTTTCTCTTTCAGTTTGTTCCACATCTAGGAAAGATTAGAGGCCATGACTGTGTGTAGGGTAACACGCAGGAGCTTTCTCTAGTGAGAGACCCACTATTAATCTATTGTAGGAATCTCTTAGTTCTACTGGAGTTCTGTATTAAATTACCTGGATACTTAATTAGACAGACTTAATTTGATTTTAAATATCCACATGACTCATGCAATCATTATTCAGCTTCTTGCAACTTGCCTCTGCCTATGATATACTCTGAGGGTAGTGACACATGCACAGAGGCAAAAAAGGTCTGTTACTCTAAGCATCATGTCAATGCTGTTTCATGGAATATTTTAAGATCCTCAGGCAAGCAGGCCTTTCCCTGAAATCAAAAGCATTATCAAAATACTGTCTCATTTCCTTAGCTGTATACACTAGCCAAGTTTCCTCAGCAGGCCTGGGGCCAGAATGCTGTTTGAAGCACGTACCTGGGTATGAGATCCTATGTGTAGCACACCTTTATGAGGTCAGAGACCTCTGTTCAGCTGCCATAGGCTTGAAAGCTGGTTTGCTTCTGTCTCTGCAGTAATTCACTTTCCTGTGCTACAGCTTCATAGGCACCTAGATAAATGGCTTGCTCCTTCTACAGCACATTGTGAATGAAAGACCTAACAGAAAGGTTTCGGAAGAAATTTTTCTAGTTAGCAGAAAATATATACAAATCTGGATCAAGAACATGTATGCTTTTCACATCTCTTTCATGACATGCTGTTTTTGTTTTCTGGTGCAATTATATATTTTCATGATTGTGGTTCATCATGACTTTCCCTCTGGAATATGGCATGTGTTGCAACTTTCCCAGTCAGCTTTTTTGCCCATTGTCAGATGGATATTCAATTTCTAAAAAGCTGGTGCTCTTGCTGTTAACCCTGCTTGCTTGCTTTGTCAAAAATGCTACTCTGAGAGAGCCCTTTATTTTGCTTGTACAAAAATTTTCTTCTTTCCTGGGGATGACCCAGGCAGAACTCTTTCCTTTCCAGGCAAACATCAGCCTTTGTACAAACATGTCACAAGGACTGATGGCAGGCATTTGGTAAATTTGATAAGATCACGACATAGTAAGACACAAGTTATTCTATGACAACAGTGTTATA
Organism: Camarhynchus parvulus; assembly: GCF_901933205.1. NCBI lineage: Eukaryota > Metazoa > Chordata > Aves > Passeriformes > Thraupidae > Camarhynchus > Camarhynchus parvulus. The sequence continues at coordinate 53,341,511 of NC_044573.1, forward strand.
CGCAGAAATGTTCAAACTGAAGTAGGTTCCAGCTGTAGAAATAATGGAGGAAGCTCTCCAGAGAATCTATGTAGTGAGTGATTTCTTGGGTTCCTTCTGACAATAATCTGAGTAATTTCTCTATTAATTAGCTCTGCTTCTAAACCTGAATGGCACAATGTCACTGAATAACCTCTGAGCCCATGTCCCATGTTGTCTTTGAAGCTGTTGTGAAAGAAGATAACTATCTACTAAAACCTGTTTGATGGAAAAAAAATCCAATCACTCTCTCGTGTTTTCTGTCTGAGGAGTCTTCAATGTGCTCCTCAGACAGAAAACATGCACCATTTCCCAACTTTGTATGTAAAAAATGTTTACATGAGACATGTCATGAAGCCAGGCATTCTGAGCTGAAGAGCTTTTAGTACCTGTTTAACTTGTAGCTGGCTTAGTCATATACTATTTTAAGATTTTCTGCCTTGGAAAATCTCATTTCAGTATTAAAATATTAGTGGCACTGCAATGTTATTTCCACAGTGCCCTGCTTAGCTCCAGGTCACTTATATTTTGTCAATCAGTCCTGCAGTGTTAGTTATTTATCTATCACTTAATAACCATGCTGCAGAGAATAATTTATCTGGCATAGCATGGTAATTTGTACTATAATTTCACCCCCGCTGCTGCAGACTTGCATTCCGTTACAGCAATGATTGAGGAAAATTAAGATTCCTAGGTCACACTTTGGGCTCTATGTTTTCTGCCTTTCATAATTTCATTTCACTTCATCATCTTTGATTGAAGAAGGGGTTCATCTAGAAATGTGAGAAGTGGCTGAAATAACTGTGTTTTTCAGCCCACTAGGACACAGTTCATGAAGATAAAGGGAAGGGGACTGTGCAGTCTTGAAATTGGCTCAGGAGACTCACATATCACTGAAGCTGTAAAGACAAGCTCAGACTACATTTTTTGTTTCTCATTTCTTTTCAAAATGTAAATAAAACATATATGTAACATATGTACCCCTTTTTTTCCAGGGTACAGCCAAAATTGGTTCCAGTCAGGCGTAGAATCCACCTTTATCAGACACTCATCTGCACTAATTTTGGAGCCATTTATTGCAATTAAGTGTGAGACTAGGCAAGGGCATAGATATAAAGAAAGTAAACTGAAAGAGAAGGTAAAAAGTGCTACTCATAGAATGGCTTTTATTTACCCTCTTTTAAATTATTTTTTAAAACCACGACTTTTATTATGATGATTAGATGGTGGAGCTTCTTGTGGTCCCAGCAGATGGCCATCACAGAAACACTCCATTTCAGGTATTCACTTTCAGGTGGAGGAAAAGGTGTGGACTGTAATATGCATTGGGCAGTGGACTTTATCCATTGCTGGCTATTAAGTACTACCATTTTTAATGTTTCTTCTATGGAACAAAGAAACTTTCATGTTCAAATTGTCTTCAGATGTTGCATCCTCCAAGAAAGATATTAAAGGTGGTAATTTTTTAATACAAAAAAATTAATTGATGCCTACTAAAAGGAGTATCTAGGCAAAATTCTAAGTGCTAAGACAATATAAACAGTAACAAAATCAGCAATATCAGTATTATGGAGATTAGTTTCCATGTGAACCCGCCTGTGAGAGATTCAGTGGATTTGCCGCAGACCTACTTCTGCATGCCTAACATTTATTTATATATTTTAAGTGATGTATGAGGAACCCAAATGATCTTTAACTAGAGAACTTCTACAGAAATTGTAGAGCAGCCAGTGAGTGTCATCTCCTCGTCCAGAATTGCCACCAAGTTTCTCCTTTTTCTGTTTTTGTTTCCTTGTTTAGGTTTTTTTCTGAGTAAAATGTTCCTATGTTTTTAGTTTTTTTTACTTCAGCTCTGCTTCTGTATTGCAAAACAGCCTAGGAAGGAAAGGCTATTCTCAGCATCAATCAATTTTTTCAGAATTGTACTTTATCTCCATAGCACACTAAGCTTGGTTAATGGGTACTTCAACCTGGCACCTCAATTTTAATTCTCAGAGTTACTTATATAGGACTAGGGAGCCCAGCTTGGACCTGTATTTCTTTATTTGATAAGGAATGTGAGAGGTAAATATCTACTGGTAAATACAAATGTGAGCATGCAATCTGAATGATTATTTAGTTCTTTTCAAGTAATAAATAACATTTTGTTGGTATTCCAGTTGGCTAATTTTTCATTATCCCAATCTCAGATGGTCTATCTAGAAGTAGTCTTGAGCACATACTGGTAAGTGGTCTACACAATAAATGAATCAATGAAAATTATTATGTGGAAGAGGGAACCGGGAAGAGCTGCTGCATGGATATCAATACATAGAATTTCTTAGAAATTGGTTAACTCCATGGTATTTTTTACTTGTAGTTTATGTTTTACCTGAACTGTTTGTGAATGGGGAAGTACTAATGGATAATGACAGCATCTGGAAATAACCAGGGCAGCAAGAATTCATTACTGCTGTTTTGCCATCTTTGGAAATGCTGATGAAATATGCACATCAAATTATCAGTCTGACGAGAATCAGGATCAACAGTTTTGATTGTGGTGTGGTTCTCCTTCTTGCTTTATTTATAGGAAGTATATTCCTTGCTGAACTCCCAAACATGACTTTTAGGCTAATTTATTTGAAAACTTTGCTACTCAGTAGTCTCTTGCTGCCTGTTTCTGTTGCTTCCCTTTCAAGGACAGCTCCTTCTCCAGCCTTCCTGGTCTTATTTTGCAGGTATTCCTTTCATTTCTAGCTCATATTCTAGCAGGTGGCTATTCAACTTTGGCATGACTTTGAGTTATTGTGCTCCAGCTCTGCTTTGGCAGGGAATCAAGCCTTACAAGTCTGTGTCTAAACTTCATGTCTTTTTGTATGTTTAGCCTCTCCAGGTGGTAGGTGATAAGCATCCATCCTTCCCCTTCTGCTAATCTCTAATGAAAATGCAGGCAAGCCTTCCTAATGGTCTTTTAAAAACAATGAAGACAAAAAAATAAATAAATGGTCCATTACTGGGGGAAAACATGTTGCCTGCATTATTATAGAGTATGTATTAAGGTGTCAAAATATGCTATTTGGCAGCTCTTCCTCTCATTGCCTGTGCTGGTCCTGGGTTCAGATAGGATCAAAAGTTTATTTGACCACTTTTGGAGAGAGTGGCTGGAGACAAACAAAAATAGCCCTAGATAACTTTTGGAAGTGCTTATCATTTATAAGATTAAGTAAGGTGGACAGAAGGACAGGTGGAGCAGTTTGTGCATTGAAATTTAGTTTCCAGCCCTCACCTTCATGTGGTAAGAGGAGAATCTCCATCCTGTTTCAGGTCCAGCCAAATGGTATGCTTTGGAAAGCTAGGAATGTGTACCCTGCTCCTGGCCCATCTATCAAGGAGTGCAAGGTTTCAGGCATTGCACTCAAACTATAAGTCTGCTAAAAATCTTGTATGTAGCCACATGAATTTTTAAGTCGTTTTCTGAAATTTGAGGGCAGGTTATGCCCTCCATGTAAATATAGCCCAAAATAGATACTGGCATGCTGCAAGATTTTAAATGCAGAAGCATTTTAGATACCAAGACAGATATAAAACCGAAATCTTTGTATCTGCCTTATGCTAGCTTTACATTGATGTAACAGCAGATTTTAATCTTACAGACACATCCATCAATGTATTGCAGTGATATGGAAGCTAGTCATAATGGAACAAATTTACACAGCTGACCGAGTCCTTGGAGTACAGTAAATCCTGGAGGGGTTGTTCTCTTTATACTAACACTAATTTCTACTCTCAGGTAAAGAAATATTGCTCTGCATTTCTATTGTACCACATAAAGGTTATGGGCACAGATCCTAGAAGATAATTTAGATACCAGGGCAACTGCTAGGAGGGAAGTCAAGAACTCCTCTGGCTTTCTTTTTTTTCGTTTCTTAAAGTCTTAAATTGCTTTCTTGTTGTGCAGAAGAATCTTAAATCTCATATGGAGTCTCCATCCTTTTCAATCTGCAAGCCAAATGAGACAGTGAAATGAGCAATCTTTTATCACTGGCCAGAGGTCATCACAGCTGAGCCAGGACTGAGAACACTTCCACAGTGTCAAATCACAGGCAAAACTGAGAAGAGTACTTGGCAGCTTGTTTCTGTATAGGTAAAGGCCACTTTAAAGTTGTTTCTCAGCTGCTGGTTTTCAGCCATCCCTGTGCCACCGCCGTTCTTTCACTCATTCAGGTTCTCTATCCAGGCCTTTATCAGGCCCTTCTCTTGTCCTCCTCATCTCTCTTTGACTGTTCTACCAGACTCCCCTAACAGAAAGAAAGGTTTCTTCAGCAGTGATTTGCCCATTTACCGGTGCTTTGCAAAAGGATGTGTTTCCTCCTTTTTTGTATGGGGAAGTACTAATGCTTTGCTTCATACAAGTGTTTGCATCCTCTTTTGATTTGAGAAATCTTTTCAGGTTTGTCTTCTTTCACTTGTGCCTATATGTACCTTATCAACATTTGCAAAAGAAAATATTGGGACTTGGCATCAGTTTTCCTTTGTCTCTAGTGTCATTTTAACATTGTCCTTTATATATACAGCTAAATACAGAGATGATTTGGACTTGATTTCCAGTGTCTGTAAATTGCTCTGGATCATCTCAGGAATGACTATCATATAAACAGCTATAAGGCCAGTGATTCAGAGGCTGAGAAAAGGAACATTTCCAGAATAGACAAAGAAAGGTAAAGCAATGGATCTCCTGTTTTTCAGTGTCCTGTCTTTAAAGGAAGTCAAGTGATGCTAGCCTGGCTCTGAATGGCTCACCTGAAAATCAGTCATTGATGTCTTTGTTCTCTAAGCAGCATTTTTTTGCCTTTGTAACTACAGGTTTTTTGACTTTGTACTCTGCAGTTTACATTATTTTGTGGATACATAATTTGAAGTTAATTATTTTTACATCTGTTTACAAAATCTAATGATTTTAAAAGATTACTCCTCTCTGAACTCAATCAGGTTTTTAGATCATTTGAAAGGTTATGTCACTAGCTGGTTTCTTATTCATCAGTTATCTTTACAAACATAGTTTTTTGTAACGTTGTTTGTCTAATCTGAGCACACAGTGGCATTCACAACTGTACTTGAGGATGAAAAGCCCTTTGTCACATCACCCAAATTATCCCACTTTGTGACAGTGGTCACAAGGGTTCTTGGTTGAGGGAAGAGATGAGAACATTGACTCCATGTTTAGAAGGCTTGATTTATTATTTTATGATATATATATATTATATTATAACTAACTAAAAAGAAATAGAAGAAAAGGTTTCATCAGAAGGCCAGCTAAGAATAGAAAGGAATGAATAACAAAGATCTGTGGCTCGGACAGAGAGTCCAAGCTATCTGGTCTGTGGTTGGCCATTAACCGTAAACATTCAAGATGGCCCAATCACAGACACACCTGATGCATTCCACAGCAGCAGATAACCATTGTTTACATTTTGTTTCTGAGGCCTCAGCTTCTCAGAAGGAAAAATCCTAAAGAAAAGGATTTTCACAAAAGATGTCTGCAACACCACTTAAGCAAAAGTTGCAGGCTGAAGTGTGTTTTGCTGCAGAGATAGCTGCTCCTGCTGCCTGTAACCCCACCACCCTTTCTGGAGCAGCCAGCAGGAGCTTTGCCCGCTGTCTCATGGATTAAGGGCAAGGAAGGATTCCACTTCTGACAAATAGCACAAAGAAACACTGTAATACTAGCAGAAGATACTAACCGCAGCCTTAGGTTTTTATATATTGGACTGGGTGGTTTGCCTGGCTAAAATTCCATGGTGTCCTGTTTACCAGGTCCTGCCACAAACCTCTGAGAATTGAACGGAGAAAGGAGTCCCATCCAGTCAGCTTCCTCCAAAGATGCAGCCTCCTTATTTCACAAGAAATAAGCTTTTTAGAGGAAATGGTCCTCTCTTCGTGTTTATTTATGTTCCTGTGGAAGGAACATAGCAGTACAGACCAAATTAATCAGGATCTATGACTCTTGCACCATGCTAACAACTTTCTGTATCAGTGGAAAAGATCCATGTTTTGTGCCCATTTAAGGAGCTGCTGTGTGTATGTGCATACGTGTGTGAGTGTGTGTACGCATTTAGAAGGATGCTTTACTAAATGAATTGGATCTCCTAGAGAGACACCTGGGGATACTCTGTAGTTGCCTCCCACTGGTGTGCCCAGTTACATCCATATTTATAAACAACTTTATCCTCGGAACAGGAGCCATTAAATCGCTATCCCTGAGGCTGCTCTGGCTGTGGGAGATAAACGTGAGTATATCTATGTATTTTTATGTCTAAGAATTGTAAGCCTGCATAGAGAGTTAGAAAGGGCAAAAGTTCAAAGCAGGATGTGATTGAATGGACGGATGGTAGGAAACAGAATCAGATGAGAGAACAGCACCTTGTGTGGAAGGAAGTCTGCTCGTTAGCAATGCAGAAATGCTCTAGCCAAGAGCCAGGCAAGTGTCTCTAAGGAGCAACATTTCAGAAGTCTACAGGCACAGGATGCCTGTGAATAGCAGGAAGATGACTGAGGGATCACAAAACAGCTCTGGAAGCTTTGAGTTGTTTCAAAAGATTGCATTTTCCTCTGCATAAATGTGCTAATGTGACTTGAGTAGGGAGTAACACATCTTGTAAAGTAAAATTGAGGTTTTCCATCTGCTTTTGTTTTCACACAATGTCCATCTTGTATTGTCTTAAAATCTTGATGTTTACCTGATTAATTTTTAATCTTCCTTTTGGCTGGGATCTGTCCTGCAGATTCAGAGTTCCATGGAAGAACATTGGTTTCTACTGGGGGACGTTGCTCATTCCCATCATGATACAAGAATATTGGTGTAGGTTTATTTCAGTTGCTTTATATTTGCGTTACCTCTCTTGCACAGGTACCACACTTATGGAAGACATTTGCTAGATGGTTTTGGAGAATGAAAGCTGCTTTGGCAGGTGAGTTCAATGGCCAGAAGCCAAATGTAAACACTGAGATATATTGACATGGTTTAGATTCAGATACTCCAGAAAATTCTTTTGTTTGGTTTTCTTTCCCCATTTTTGTATATTTCTGGCTGCAGTGACAGCTCAAGGTGATCAATGTTTAATACATAGAGCAAGATCTGCCCAATTGTGCAGATGGTCGTGCAAAGTGATCCAGAGACAGGCATTCTGTTTGTAGAAATCTGTTTACAGCACCTGCTTTGAGGTCTAGTAACAGCTGCCTCAATGCTGCCCTCACCCCAGTCTTTACCAGTAAGATCAGCCTTCAGGTTCCCAGGCCCAAGACCATTGGGAAAATCTGGAGCAAAGAAGACTGACCAACTTGGCGGATAAAGAGCACATTGGGGAGCCTGTAAAAAACTGAACATGCAAGTGTAGAGGCCCTTAGGGGTTGAACTCCTAAGTCCTACTGTATTTGCCAGGCTGCAGCAATTCAGAAAGCTTCCTGAAAACTGGAGGTGAGTGAATGCCACTCCTTTGCTCATGGAAGGCAAGAATGTGGGGAACTACAGGCTGGTCAGCCTTGTCTTGATTTCTGACAAGGTGGTGGAGCAACTAATCTTGGGAACCATTTCCAGGCCTGTGAAGGACAAGGAAGTGATCAGGAGTAGGCACCACAGAATGATAAATGAAAAGTCATGTTTAGTCTGCTACAAAGCCTGAGGGAGATAACTCACTGATGGTGCATCCCAGGGATTGATACTGGGGTCAGTACCATTTAACATCTTTATTAATGATGTGGCCAGTAGTGCAGAGTGCAGCCTCAGTTAGACTGATGATGATATAAAACTGGGAGGAGTTATTGGTACAGTGAGTGCCCTTCTGATAAAAAACACCAGTGCTATCCTAGAGAGCATTAGGAAAAGCACTGCCATCAGTTTGAGGGGGCTGATTCATTCCCTCTACACAGCCCCACACCTGGAGCCCTTGGTCCTCTTTAGATGGATCCATAGTCTGAAGTTCTCAGATCTTACACTTCTATTATCAGTAGAGTGATGGTTGTATTGGCTCCAGATTGACCACAGGATGTGTTTTATGGTGAGAAAAGTTCAGTTTTTATGCCTGTTCATACAGGACCTCTTGTCTGAGCTCAGCCTCAGAAGGCATCTGCCCACACCTTAATACTGCAATAGCTTTTGGTGGCACAAGATTTCTAATTTTCATAAGAAGGAGCCTTATGAATCAGCCTGATGAAGTGCTGATTAGATGATGAAGATTAGTAATGAAATAGCATTTGCGCAAGAAAACCCCTGCTATAATCTAGAGTGATCTGTGAAATGTTTGTTCCCCTTCTTAATATGATCCCTACGTTATGGTCCTTCTCTAGAATGCATGAGGAAAACTTAATGTCTAATTTGCTGTAAGGCAAACAAATGAAATCCATTTTTCTTAAACAAAGAGATGCTTGCAGGACATAAGAACTGAAGCATATAAAAAGTGAAGAATAAACTTAAGGGCATTGCAGACCTCTTAAGATCATAGAGAAAAGCTCATTCTTTTAAAAATAATTATTTATTTTTAACCACAGAGAAATGGGTACAATAGCAACATGCCTGTAGGATGAAGCCCCACATTATTTTACTCTTTATTGTAAAGCAGTACAGGCCAAATACTGCTTTATTGTCCCTTTGTGACCTCCTTGAGTTCACAGGGCCTGTAAGGGGTAAAGAGTAGTTGTCTGACTTCATGTAATGTGCTGTAGGGCAATGACCATCTATTTTGGATTCATGTTACTATTATAGTGCTATTCAGACCAAGAAAGGACCTGTAGTGCCAGTGTTGTGATATGAGAAAAAAAAAAAAGGCATTAAAAGAGAAAATCATGAGATGTTTTAAGAAATCAAAACCACTCAGGGCAAAGTGGACTGCTGATCCAAATTGAGACAAGTCTGAGGGGGTTTATAGGGCAAACTTATCTCTGAAACAATTCCTTTCCCTTTACTAGAACTACAGTAGGTATACATTTGACCTTTATGGGTCACCATGTTATAAAAGAGGGATCTTCCAAGTTCCAAAATAAAGTATTCTTCATTTTGTAACTGTGGCTTACACAGACCAGGAACTGAACGTGTATTCTGATGACTGGCTCATCTGGAATGCATGCTACAAGCTGTGCAAGCTAAGTTATTGGAAGTAATAGGAGTAGGAGTTTTCTAAACTGATTTCCCTAAAAACAAGCTCTATAGAAACACTCTGAGTGTATTGTCTCAAAGGATATTGTTTACTGATAACTTTTAAATCTATTGACTACTTTCAAACAAATTTGACAAATAATGTGAAGAAATGAGCTTATTTCCACAAATGAGAAAATAGAAAGTGTCTCTTCTTGCTGCCTTTATCTGTCAAAAGACCAGTAATCTGACCTTTTATTAGAGTAACAGACAATTTGACCGAGATTTCATTCACTATTTTTTTTCCCAAGGGAGGTCCCTACAAAGCATTGAATTACTCTTAACTATCTGAGGGCACATGTTCTGCTCTTAACTAAGACACACATAACATTGTGTTCATGACCACTGGGCATATGTTCATGCTGATGTTCATCTCTGGCACATTTTGCCACCTTGAGCAGTCATTGCCCAAGAGACTACAAGGCTGAGATATGTGAGAACGGAAAATTTTATCTGTTGTCCAGTTATATGTATATCTTCCAGTCTGTAGAACGAGTCATTAAGCATTATTCAAACACCTAATATGTTTATAGGCTAAACAGGAAGGAAGAAAAATTGAGGTGTTGGAGCAGGCAGAAAGCCAGTGATGAGAACCAAAACACAAATCCTGATCTCCAGTCTGAACTGTATCTTTTAGACATACAAGACACATTTTCTTAGCTCTAGTGTATTGCTCTTGACAAACAGCTGATGTCAGAAGTATATCTGTAAAGAGGCTATCTTTCCTTTCTTTTTCACCCCCCCTGCTGTTGAAATAATTTCCTGTCTTAGCTGGTTAACCTTTCCTACTCATTTCTATTTTCATGTAATGTCTTATTATAGTTGCAAGTTAATCACAAATCTATTGAGAGACTTCTCTTTAATCTAGCAGCCTTCGTTTACTTTCTGTGTCATTTAAAACTGTTGTGCTATGGTTAAGAGTGTCCAATTACATTCACTGCAGGAGAAAAAAACAAGTGATCAGCAGCCAACGATTTCAGCTGAAGCTATCATCAAATGGGAAAACAAATTAGGTGCCTAAAAATAAAATTAAGGATTCACATGCCAAATTCACTTGCACTCAGTGACACAGGATGACTGGTCAGATAACTGTTAACCTTTTCTCCCCAAATAAGAAAAAAAAAAAAAGGTGATCAGCTATCAGCTCTAAACCAGAGGACAGGAAGCATCCTTATAGAGTCTCAATGAATGATATATTTTTGATCATCAGCCACTCCAGTTTCTTAAATCTCATTGTGCACTTGCTGTAGTATAACAAAACACCAGAGATTCCTCTGACTCAATAAATACTAAATGATAAATCTGACTCATTATACTAATACAAAAGATATTGATGCTCCCCACACACTCTTCTGTATGGTCTAGGGGAGAAACTGGTGAAAACAGGGATATAACACACACTGCCTAGTAAGTTATGCCCATGTTTGCTTTCTTTCTTCCTCCTTCCATCCCTCATTTTCTTTCTTCCTCCCACTCTCACTTCCTTGTTTCCTTCCTCCCTCCCTCCCTTTCTCCCTTCCCTCCCTTTCTCTTGCACTCCCTCCCTCATAGGGATCTACTAAATACTACTTTGAAATAAATCTAATTTCTCTCATCTAGCAGTCCATATGTTGATCTATGATCTGGAAGTTCCTCAGTTAGGAAAAATCTATTTCCTGGACAGTCATGGTTTCAAATGCAGACTTGGACACATAATGTTTACTGATGCTTTCCTACACTTCTAAAACACAGAGAAAGTGGTAAACACTGGTTCCAGCACACACATTTTTGCTGCCCCCTGGTACTGCCTTACATAAAGCATCTGTCTCAGAACCTTCCTATTCCTCTTTCCTGATGAGGGCAATAGATTATTAAAGCACTAGGCAACTAAAATAAGCAATTCTGCAGGTAGAGAGAAAACAAATAAGAGTCTCTGTCTAGTTATCCAAATAAATAAATTTCTCCTAGTAAAATCAGAGTAGATATCCCATTCAAAACTTCTGTATAGAATGGATTTTACAGAAGATCAGCTATTTATAGCTGAACTTCAGAGATCATTAAACTGTTGAACCCTCCAAAAAGGCCAGCAACCACATACTTCTCAGCATAACTCCAAATTCTCCAACAGGTAAAACCAGGCAGAAATCTGAACCATGTTGTCAAATATCAGCCCTTACAACTTTACACTTCAAATGTAAATATAATAATTTTTCAGGCACCAAATTGGTTAAAATTGTAAACTACAAGTCAGGGCTTGAAATTCAGCACATAATAGAGCCTAAGCTCTGTTTCATGCCCAAGCTACCACAGCATCTTCCAAAATCATAAAAAGCAAACAAGCCCAGAAATATAATTGAGCCTTTAAAGTGGAAATCTGTTCTCAATTCAAAAGTAGTAAAAGGTCAATCTGTTTCAGGTCTTTGTGGCTTAAAATTGTTCTGGACAAACAGAAGATAAGTTGCGGGTCTGTGCACGTATGTGCTTGTGTTCCTTTCTTTAATATGGCTATATCCCAGTTCTCAGCTTTCAGCACATAAATCAGTATTTGCCAGCGCTTATATGGAGGTGTAAATAAAGGGGGCTTGATGACTCACTGCACAATGGCAATGACTGTAGTATTTCACAGGCAGGACCACAGCTGCTCCCCACCTACCCTTGAATTGGTTCAATATATCCTGTCTGGGTGGATGTTATTGGCTTGCCTCATTTGTCTGTCCTAACAGGCTCTCTTTGGAGCAGGAAATGGGGGGAACCAAGACCAGCCATTCTGAAGTTGCCTCTTCAAGATTCAAAGGTAAGTGCTCCAAGTGCTCATTCATTGCAAGTCCCTCTAAGTTATCCATCAGGCAGTGTATGCATCTCCCAGTTTTGTAGCTTGCCAGTGATCTGCACAGGAGCAGGAGGCAGCATGGGCAAGCCCTCTTCCATAAACACAGTGAGGTGCTGGGGGCTGCAGAAAAGTGAATGCGACTGGGCAGATGGAGGAGAGGCTTCAGCAAGCATTTCCCTGTCGTGATGCCTGGCTTTAGGGGACAGGGTCAACCCTTGAACAGCTTGTTTCCTGTGCTTGTTCAGGTGCCTTGTATATGTATATGTATTTGTACTCACACATACACATATTGCAGCCTACTGAGCCCTTGTTAATGGTAAACAAATAGGAGATAAAGTCAAATGTGCAAGAACCCTGACCATTTTCACATCATCTGATTTTATGAAGCAAAGAGGATTTGTTTATCTAACTTTTAAAATCTCTCATTAGCAGAGAGTGAAATAGGAGGAAGGTAAAATTGCAGCCTTTTCAAGATAATGTATAGGATACTGTTGTGTAGAACTGTTTCTGCACTGAGGAAAGCATGGCTCTGTATAAGGAAACTATGCTTGGCTATCCTAAGTTGCTGGAGCACTATATTCTGAGCATTTCACTTCTCTCCTGAAGTAGGAGTTAAATCAGACTAATTTATGCCCAGTTGTACTAATATATCCTGATAGTGAAGCATTTGCTTCTGGCCCCAGATTACTGTTTTCATCACCCAGATACTTGCTTCTTTGCTGTGTATGCTCACATGTACAATTAAGGTCTTTTTAACATTTGTGCATTTTTCAATACCTGGATGTTCTTGACATTAAGATTGCCTCTTCATTGATCCTACAAGCTGGAGCCAAAAAATTAATGATAAGACTCCTGTGACTCCTGCCTAGCCTAATAAATATGGGCTATGAGGCAATGCAATCTGCTGAAACACTGGAGCACATTTTAAACAGTCGTCATGGTGTAAATATTCCTAAGTAGAAGTCCATGGTAATCTAATACAATACTGTGATCTGCAATATGGTAATTACAACTGTGACTTGACTCATTAATTTTGGTAACAGTTGTTAAGCAGCTCATTAGGTGGGTATCGAACAGCAGACGTCAATCTGGGGAGCCTCTCAAAACCTTCCAATATTTTTCTTTTCACAGCAAGCAGCAGAGCCAAGGAAGGAGGAGGCTGGACTTTGGGACTTCTGAGCTCTTAAATTCCAGGTACTTTGTGATCTTGACAAACACTGTGTTTGCTTTGTGAGCCAGAATTAGGCAAAGATATGGAAGTGTAACATATTTAAACTCCTGGGCTTGAAAAATTCCCCTTCGTTGCTCAAAATGGTTTTTTTCCAGCAGACCCTCCAGTTTCTACTGGCAAACAGAGGGGATAATATGGTGCATCCCTTTATGGGATTGCACAGAACTGGTCTGTGCTTTCACTTTCTCATTTCACACCACAATGTTCTAAAAGAACAATTTTTGGTGCTTACTTGTATTAATTCAGCTAAAGTACATCAGTTGGAAATAAACGAGCATTAGTTCTTCATGTATCTGTATGCTGGTTATGGTGAACAAGATCACAAAATTCACAAACATGAAAATTAAGCTGCCAATGACAAGCACATGAGGTATAACATGTTGAACATACACTTTATCTCCCTGCTTCTGCATATTTCATCAATCTGCTGTTGAGCACTTAAAGAAATGGTGTGACAATGTCCAAGACCGACCAAAAATGGACAGTGCTGGCTAGATAGCCACTCTGCACAGAGATAATTAGATTTGACTTCAAGCATTTAGCTTTTCCTTGAGCAGATTGCATAGGGGAATTTGAATACACTGTTCTGAAGCTGACTGACTACAAATAGCAATGCCAATACATAGTTGCAAGTCAACATTCAGCTGCATTGTCCATGGATTTGCACATAGTTTAATCTTTGAGCTTAATGAAGCCTGAAAGTTGTCAAACTTGTCTTCTCCTCCCTTCTACAAAACATATCAAGCCAGGCAGAAAAGTGCCAAAATCACTATCAAACTCTACAGTATAGAAGGAAAAGCTGAAGTTATTCAAAAGTTGTTAGCAAAATCTCCCAGTTCAACCCTGCAATGCTTTTGGCAGGAATAGAGGTGGAAGGTCAGCATCTGAATAGTGTCTCCTGGCCAGTATATCACAGGTAGCTTTCTGTTGGTTCATTTCCCCTCCTGTCTGCAGCCATGAGTGGTGTCAGTCTCCAGAAAACAAGAACCATCATGGTGAAGTTTCGTTTCAGAGCAATAGGGTACTGTAACTGGGACATAGTTTCTCTGTTGTAAAAGCTTAATCTGCTTTCTTATTACTAGTCTTCTTTCCTGCGGTTGTAAAAGCTTATGCATTTCTTACTCCACATTATCAGCTCAAGAGATATCCTGACTCTGACGTATAAACACTTCCTCGCAAAGTAAATTATAATTTTTTGATATGTAGACCAATTAAACCAATGGTGCAATATAACTGCCTTTCAGACATTTAAGTATTTTTATCCCCCATGTGACTAAGTAGATTGGATGGTGCTTTTCATCTGCTTTTTCCTATCCTCTTCTTTAATCATCCTTATTTCATTCTTGATAAACAATTATGCTGAATAACACCATAGAGGCCATACTACTAGGAGAAGCACTACTAGTGGCAGCATTGGAGTGACAAACACTGTCACTCAAATGTATGTTTATGCCAGACTTAAGTTTAGCTTAGAAATGAGAGCTGTTAACTCCTTACTATGAGGAGTAAAGATTCTGCTGAATCTTTGCAAACTGGGCTTAAAAGGCTCCAGTGCCTCACTGAGTCCGCTGGAGAGTAGGGTAGCTTTGATGATTTTTTAGTAGTTTGGTGTTTTTTTTTTTTTTTCCTGACATACTTTCTATTATTCAGCCACGTATGTACTAAGACTTTAAAAAGCCTTTTCTCCTTCCTGTCTCACTCCCTCTCCCCCACCCCAAATACAGTCTGGCTGCTGTTGAGTGCAAGCTTTCTCCCTTGGGTCCCCTTCAGATAGGAACATAATTTTTTGTCTCTATCTTGCTAAGTGTCTGTCTATTTTCAAGCCTTACTGGCAAAATTCTCCTTCTCCACTCTTTAAATTTAATTCTGAAAAATAAATTTTAGTAGGATTCTGGCTATATGAAATATGCTGCAGGTCGGTTCCACCTCCCCTAATGTGCTATCAAAAATTGATTGTCTATTCCAAGTTAGTTCCCCAGGTTCCTTCTGTAGTCAGTGGAGAGACAAATGATTTAGCTCATCCTAAATAAGTATTAGAGGACAAACTTCAAGTTATATATAGACTGGATAATATTGTGAAGAATTCTCTTCCCTCTTAATTGTATAACCAAGACCCCAGTACACCTCAAAGTCAGTTTGGATCTAAATTCTGACAGCCCATCTGGTTTCTCAGTGCACAAGCAATTTTGCATTGTGTGAAGGAAGTTTTATTTGATGCCAAGCTCAGCCAGCCATTCTTATGTGGAATAAGCAATTTATTCTTCCCCTAGTTGATATTTTTCATTCATCCCTTAAAGGAGAAACTGCTGGATTTTGTAAGTGCTCCAACAAACACTTGTCTAAACTCCTGTAGGAGTGACACCAGAGTTCAAGTGATAGCAGAAAGGCAAGCACTTGATTGATCCTCGAAAGTGTTACTAACACTCACTTCCCTGTCTACCTCTTTCTGCATCACTCACTGTCACATATTTTTAGAGCAGAGCACTTTCTCTCCTCCAGCTCCGTTTTGTGCCTTCTCTTTGCTGCATGAGCTGTTTGCCAGAGGTGGGAATTGAAAAGAAAAAATTCTTTGCTAGATCACTTCTTATGGTTGCCTGCTCCCTGAAAAAGAAAAAAAAAGCTGCACTAAATAGAAGTTCTGTTTAGCTTTTAGGCAAACACAAAACCCCACAAATCTGCAAAAAGTTCCTCCACTCAAAGAGTCAAACTATTTCAAGCCTGGACAAGCACAGAGATGTTGACTCTTGTTTGAAGTTGGGCCAGTCTGTCATGGTCTAGCACTGGTAGCATCTTTGGTCCATGTCTGGAGGGTGTGAGCCCTGGTGGGAACTGCTAAATGTGTCATAGCTGAGACAGAAAGGCAGAGACAGGGAAGAGGGAGAATGATGCAAGTCCTTAGAAGTGTTTGTTTTGCCTCAGATTTCCCATTTAATGTTTGTATTGCTCTCCAATGAGGCGGATAACTGTGCAGTGAGTGAAGGAAGCTGCCTAAACATTTTTTACCTCTTTTACTGAAGTCAGTCCCCCAAAGTATCTTCTATAGAACTTTTTATTTTGCAATTTCATTTTCTCCCATTCTTTATTTCCTATGAAATCCTTCATGAGATACAGCACTTTTTCTCATCATCAGATTTGGCTGCATCCCAGAGGCAAATTTTCTAAAAAATGTTTCTATCTATCAGTAAGTTACTGGAGAAGTTATAAGAAGAAGAAGAAAAAAAAAGGAATAAATTCTGCTTTGAGGAAGCAGATTTTGTCAGCTACTCCTTATTTTAAATAGTTCCAAAATTGAGAAATTCTAATAAGCTGCTTCTTCATATAAAGAAAAATTGCCATACATTGTAAAGCAGTTGAATTAGTTCATAAACTGAGTATGCTGTGTGCGGTTACTCAGTTACGACCCACTAGATACAATCAATAATTCTGCCCTATCATTGTACCATAACAATATTGCCTAGGCATAAAGGGCTTGCAAAATCCACATCTATTATGAGCTACTGTCTCAGTTTTTCTATTGCAGTTCCTCACAATCTACTTTTTTATGTGTGTCAAGCCTCATCTGTAGGGGAAGAATAATTTAGAAGATCAGTAATGGGATGTGGAACATTTCACCTCCAGGTCACTTGTTTGAATCTAACCCTGAACCAGTAGTGATTGAAAATCATTGCCATGTGATTGCTTTCTTTTGCTGGCCTAATGGATATGAACCGTTGGTCCTAGTCTATAGCACAAAGGACGTGTGTCCACATCTAAAATCTTCCTTTGGAATGCAGTTAGCCTCTTTACACTCCCAGCAGAGAGAGGACCTAGGTGGAATGAGTGATAGTGAATGAATTGCCTTACCCCCACAACCTGCAGTAACCTTTTCATGTAAGTGAGATATTCTGGTAGAGTTATGGAGAAATTTTATTGCCTACATGATACTCTGCTGAGAGATAGCAAACCAAGTCAGATCATGTCCCGTATTGTTTGAGTGCTTAACTTTACAAAAGAGGTACAATGTTTTAAGAGTGACTCTCCAACCTCCACTACCTATCAAGAAAAAAGTTCAGCAAAGATTTAAATGGTCCTGAAAAACATTAGAAAATGTGTGGAGATAGTGAAGACAGGTTAGGGGGAAAAAAGGCAGAGGCGATGATTATACAGAAAAAAAAAACCAACAGAAATAATTACATTATAAGCCTAAGGTTTGTGACTTGATTAATATACCACAAATTGTCCAGCAAAACTGGCCCTTTTATGTTGGGTTTGTAGTTATGAAGCTCAGCTTCTGTAACTGATGCAGTTTGCCTAAGATCCTTCCCTTGTCTTTCCTTCTTTTCTTTTGGATTGATCTATGTGGTTGCTCGTTAGACATCGTCTGTAACTCATTCTCTGTAGCCTGCAGAAGAGGTCTGTACTCACACCAGAGGGGGGAACTGTTATTTTTAGAAGGCACTGTTTGGGATCTGTGGGGGCTTTCTGGGAATAAACCATTTTCTTGATTTACATTTTCTGTACTGTTACCTGAGCTGGCTCAAGGGGCAGATGGGCACGACAATGGAAATAGCCCTGACTGTGATGCTGGTGCCTCCTTTCCTCTGTCTCATGGGGCATGAGGCACTTGAAGTACAGAAGCTACAAAGCTGTATTTCTCAGTGCTTCCTCAACTCATATCTAGTTCTCCTTTCATGGGTGTTTTTGTTTTCTCAGGGCAGACAGTGCAAGGAATACTCTTATTATTTTATTCCACAAGACCAGACAAAACAAAATCAGATTAAATCTGTGAAGCACAAGCAGAGGAGCAGAGGGTTTGTTATTACTCTAACCATAAAGAGCTGTTTTAATCAAAGAGCTCTTAATTCTTCCTCTGATCTGCTTAGGTAAAATCCTTTTTGAATTAGTATGAGTAATGACAAATCTGAAAGCTAAGGTGAGACTTCAAGATTTGGCTCTATATGATTTTGGGCATTTGTTTGTTTTGTAATGCAGGTCCTCACATTTCAGTACAAAGCAGTGTGCGATACCAATGCAGGGGAAAAAGCAATGAAAAACTAGGACTGTACTGCTGCCCTCCAGGAGCCAGTAAGAATAATGTCTTAGATTATAAGAAAGGGCAGCAGCAATATCACCAGTGCAAAGTACAAGTAACAACTTCTGGCTCCTTTATCACTGACTTTTTTTTTTTTTTTTTTTTTGCCAATTTAAGATCAAGATCTTAGAAAGAATTACATTCTGTCTTAGGAGAAACTGACAGAAACACATTTTCAATTACCAGCGGGTGACAACAGAACAACAATGTTGGTACTTTTTTAAACAAGGTTATTTCTTGGTTTACAGAGGCGACTATTTATAAATGACTGAACAAGATTCTCTTACAAATGATCTTATTTTTAAAAAAGAAAAGCCCTCATTTGGGGAATGGAGATGTTCAATTTATATCATATACTCTGTTTTAAAGGGCAAGGGGTCTTTGTGCACAGAATAGTTGCAGTAAAAATATTTTGAATTGATCAGTTCTTCAAATAAAATCTGACTGTGTGGTGGGGTCTGTTCTGCCATCTCTTTACATGGACACTGCATCCTGCCAGACTTCAGTGACCCCCATCTGTGTTCTGTCCTGTGTGAACAAGGTCCTAAAAGAGAGTGTGGTATGGTCTGTAAATCACCACCTCTTTGAAGGTAGAACAATGCTTTACTGCGCAACCACAGGAACCAGCAGGGGCATAAACTCACTTACAGATAACACACATTAGAGTGCTATCATTAAGGAGAATAAAGAAATTTTGCAGTTTTTCTGTGCACTGAAATGTATACTTTCAGTGAGCTAAGCAGAGGGGGACGAAAGGTAATAGCTCTTGTTTCTATGTGATTATAATGAAGAAAGAAATTTTTCTACACTATTCCTGCTTAAATATTTATCTTATTTGAGCTTTGTCAATATAAAAAACCTGAACTGTACAGTAAGATGACCTGGAACAACCACCTTTCTGATGGCTATGCACAGCTCAGCAGTGCTGGAAATGACTGCATTACACAGATGCAGGAGTCAGAAAATGATCCAAGCACAAGGCAGCCTGACTCCCACATAATGGGGCACTTTGTGAGATTGTAAACCAGGTGATGTATAAATTACACCAGTATAACAGCCCTTGGTATGTAAAGGAGTCACATAAACATGGCAGGCAGTGTGGTACCTGGGAGCTGGAAGCTGGTAGCAGTAAAGTAGCAAAGAGCTCGTAACAGATGGATTCCAATTTGACATATGTTGATACAATCCTAAACCTGGCTGGCATCAATACTGAAGCTGTATCCATTCATGTTAGGATGATAGCCCTGACAAATGCTAGGCCTTTCTGGTACTGCTTTAGTGAATTTTTACAAATCTGGAAGTGTCGTGGTCATGCATGTGTGCTCTCTTCCAGAAAGGAAGGGATGACAGTCCCGTTGAAATCTCTGGGCAATAACAGAAGGCTGGAAGGAGTGATCTGATGCTGAAGTCTGCCATTGAACATCCAGCCTCAGAGATCAGGTGTGATCAAAGACTTGGTGTTGATGGAGGACTTTAAATACCCAAGCATCTTCTGGAAAGTTGGTATGGTGACAAACAGCCTGTCAAGCAGTTCTTACCCCACCTTCAAAGAACTTAACAGAAATTCCTTGCAGAGAGGCAGCTTGCGTGAGAACAGTTGTGAAGTAACAGAGGGCACAATTCTTAGGAATGAAAAGTGAGAGAAAGAAGAATAAACCTAAAAGACTACAGAAGAAGCATGACCTTGGCAAAAAAAATGTAGGAAAAAAAAAAGGGGTGTCCCTGGGGACAATCAGCTTGACATGTGTAAAAGATCTAATTCTGAAGAAGAATAAACAGTGCCTCATATTCTCTCTGAGTAGGGCAATGGGAAATAAGTTTCAATTGCAAAATATTTTAAAATCCGTGAAGACAGTTAGACCCTCAAATGGATTGCTTAGGGTAGATGTGGTATTTCCCTTGGGATAGTTTCTAGGGACATGATAGACAAAGCATTATGAACAATTCAAGTACAGCTGGTATTGCATGGGAGTCATGGAGTGGGGAAGCTTTTCCCCATGATGAGGAAATTCAGTCTTCTTCTTATAAGAGAGATGAAATTTGAGATGACTCAAACACTAGCCTTCAAGGGAAAGAAAATTTTTTGGCATTAAAGACTTCTAAAAATCTCCCAGCTTCCTCATTGTTCAAGATGAAAATTTTATCTATATAAAATTATGCAAGCTTTAATTTTTCTTTCTGGTTCATTTAACTATTTCAGAAACATTTAATTGGGCTAAATATCTTTCCCACATAAGTATTTTTTGCCTCAAAACTTTTTTACATACCTATCATATATTAGTCATTTTCCAAATAGTAATTTTTCTTTTCTGTTCTGCTCTTTCTTATACAAGAAATATGTTTTAAATTGGTCTAGTACAACAAATTCCTGTTGTTGAGCAGCTTGTAAATTGTCACTGCTCTTTAAGCAATGGGGGAACATTTTAAATTTTGGTAAGAAAAAGAGCTTTGCCTCCCCTGAATCTGAGAAATTTAAAGAAACTGAATTATAGATTGGTAGTAATAGGAATAACAATTAACATTTAATATGTAAATTAATATTATGCACCATTCAGGTCTGGACATATTTTCCCTTAAAGCTCCTGGTTTGGACAAAACAAAGCTTGCAATTATCAGAAACAGGAAGGATGCTAAATGAACTATAATGTCAAATCCTAAAAAGGCTAAAAGATGAAGTTTGCTCCATGGCCTTCCCAGGATTCATTCTATTGCTGAACTGTGCTTTCCACCCAAAAAGCCACTTCCCAAATCTCAGATAAAATAGAAATTACCATCAGTGGAAGAAAACCTCAGTTAAGATCCATGACCTTAATACTGTCAGCGGACAAATCTGTGCCAGTTATAATTTTTTCCCCAGCAAGATTTATTCCAAAAGGGCTGAAATGCTTCAATTTTTCTCTGAAAATTTTCACCCCAGTTTATTTGTTTACCTCCTCCCCACAGCCTTTATGCTTGCTGCTGAGCTTGAGAGGACATGAAACATTTTCCCTGGCACCTGCAGTAGTCCTGGGATCCTTCTTTAAAGCCAAAATTATATATTCACAGTAGGAGGACTGGTTCAGATAATCACAGGTCCAGAGGCCTGGACTACTACTTAGGCTGGAAATATCCGAAGATTAGTTTTTTCCAGTGCTGTTTCCCTAATTTTGTTTCTGGACTATGATGGAAAAAGGCACAGAAGAAATACTTTATAGAAAGGCAGAAGAGTCTAGGGGAGAGAATGGACTCTCTGCATATTTTAGAAAAGACTTTATTTTAGACTTAGTTTTATACAATAGTGAAAAATTATGTCAGAATAAAGTTAGTTGCCTCTTTCAAAATGTTGCAAGTTGCACAAAATCTATTGCCAGTAACTTGTATATTGCCCTGTGGCTAAGTATCTCACATTATACTTATTCAATATATGTTACTATATGGAAGCTATGCATGTGTTTATGGCACATTTTTTTGTGAATCAGTTTGCAAGAATGACTTGTGGAATTTTTGGTGCTGTGTTACTTGCGGTTTTTTTTTTTTTTTTTTTTTTTGACAGATGGGAGTCGGAAGGTAGGAAAGGGCTTGTTTACGTGGAGAAAGCAGACTAAACCGGAACAGCCATATTGGCTACATTTCAATTAGAAGACACAGTACATTATTTACATGTTGTGATGGGTTGACCTTGGTCATCTACCAACCACCCACTCAGCCACTTTCCTGCTCTCTCTCATCAAGAAGATGGAGGAGAAAATTATGGAGAGTCTCCTGGCTTGAGATAAAGACAAGTAATTTATCAATTACCATCACAGGCAAAATGGAATTTACTTGCAGAAAGTATCGCTACATGTCCATTGGGTGTACGTGGCCCAGCGTTGATGGTGGGGAGCTGTGTCCAGCACAGTGTAGCCCTGAAGATGCTCTCTGTGCTTCCCTCTGCCTTCCCACATCCAACACACATGCACTGACAAAGTGTCCCCTAGCGGAGACAATGGAAGTGTCTTAACAGTGGAGGTCCTTGAGCACAAGTTATGTTTTATGGACTTATTTATTGAGCTCACAGCCGAGGAGTGGCAAAACCACCTTTGTTCAACATGGTGCCACGCTATTTAATTCACTCTATTGGAGGTTTTCTTCCTCTTTTTAAAAATATTTAATCTGTCACTGAAATAAGCATGATAATATGATGGTGAGATATAACAAGTGAGCAATGACAAAAGATCAGTTAATGCAAACAACACAGGGCAGGCATAGAAGACAGAGGAGATACAGAGGAATGACCAGGCTGGTAGGTTGCATATGGCCATGAAAAATGGAAATATACAATTTAAGTGAAATTAATGTTTCTTCTCATGTTGATTCTTTAGACATCATTCATGTGATTTTTTTCAGCAGCTCAACTGATTTAAATAGCTACTTCCAACTTTCTGTAACTCCAAACCTGCAGTCTGAAGTTTCTACCAGTGCAATGTAGCCACTAAATCAGACCTGATTTTCTCCAGATGTTGAGCATCTGTCATTCTTAATTAAAGGAACAGGAGTTAGCACTGTGGAAAATCATGTGCTTTTAAAGGTGACTTGTAGTGGGATGGAAAACTGGAATTTTTCCCTTTCTTCTTCTTCATGATGTGCAAGAATAGCTAGAAAACTTTCTCCTTTTGAGACTGAGTTTATTTAAGTGATGTGCTTAGAAATATCAGGAATATAAAATCATGTATTTCCTGGTTTTGGTAGGGGAATCTTTGGAGGCCTCATCTCCACATATCATTTATTTGTCCTGAGGTGTGGCTGTGCAGGGATCAGTGCTGCACTGTGCATATGTGATTTGTGCAGCATCTGGCACAATCTTTATTTGCTCTTAAAAGCTCTGCGGATTTTAAATCTTAAACAAAAGAGTGTTTTCTCACAAGTTTTTTAAGGTAGAGATGTTGAATTAGTGTGTTTGATTTAAGAAAGGGAAACAAAATTCCTTCTCCATTTCATCAGTGCGGGAAGAAAATATTTTGGCTTGGCCTTACATGGTTAACCTGGGAAACATTCAGTATATATCATTGTTTATGATTAAAATATGTTTTGTATAAATGTTTTTAGAATTGTGAGCATAACAGACTTTCAAATATTTGGTTCATGTTAGTGACCTTTCTCTAAATAGAAGGTGGTAGTCAAAAATGGAAAAGATACTTTATTCTTCTTCAGCCTCAATAAAACTAAATGTTTTGGACAATATATTTAGATCAGTTAGACTATTTGAATTAACCAATTTCCATTTCTGTTTTGATTTTTTTTTCTGCCATAACAAGATAGATTCCTCTTCTGGTTTTAAAGTTTTCCTAGAAAACCAAACCAAATTAAACCAAAATGAACTACTGCAAAAATATAGATTACAACTCTGAATTCTAGAAATAAATAATGAAGGCCCAAAATAAAACATGTGAATTAAAAAATTAGCAAATATTCAGGGACCTTTATGAGATTTGTAAGAAAGGAGCAAAACCAGAAACATATTGATTCTGTTTTCATTTGTAGGGTGCTTCAGAAAGAGTTTTAAGTCAAATGTTTAAGTAGGAATCTGTCCTTTGGAGCTTCCTATGTTTTCCCTTCCACTCTCTTGGTACTTCTGTCTACTCTGAAAGACTTAATTGTGCAGAGACAAGCTATCTTTTTCAGCTGAGTCAGAGGCACCCATAAAATCTGAGCAGTTCAAATCAGTTGGAGAAAATGTAAACAGGCTCAATCACGCATGAAAGCTTTCTCACAGTGTGCAAATGTAGAATATAATTTGAGAGTTTCAGAAGTGCAAAAACTTGTATTGTTTGCATGGTGAGATCAAGGTTAATAAAAGAGGTGCTGAAGCAGAAAGATGGCTTCCACAGGCACAAGGAGCAGAGCATGAAGGTTTTTTCACTGAACAAGGATTAATCAAGCATCTTTGACAGTTTAAAAAGACACTTCATGCAAGGAAGTGTTAGTATCTTTTCATCTGTAAGGAAAAGATGATCCACAAAATCACTAAGGCAACTTCCCTGGCTCTGTATGCTCAGCTGCTCTTGATTTCACAGGAAAACAAAAGCATGGAAGAAAAGACAGAACTGACTTTTGTAGATAAATATATGGACTTTTGTTTTACTTTTGGTAAGGTTAAAGAATGGAGTGGAAGGATGTGCTAGATTATTTTGTGCTATGATATTTTAAACAGTAGCCAGAACCTTTAAACAGATTAGTGCAGCACACAGTTCATTTTCCATACTTGGTGCTTTATCTTACAGGCTGGAAGTCTTTGTTAAACTGAATGATTTCACTTTTCTTCTTCCTTTGGACCTGTAATTGTAATGAGAATAAATCCTGATAACTGTAGCATTTGAATGGTGTGCTGAAGTACCAAAACCCAAGGGGTTTTTTGTATGTAGCTAATATGCTTCCTACTAACAGTGTCAATACTGATCCTTCATTCCTGTGAGCATATGTTCTGTAGTTTCTTTTTGATCAGCATTTGAGTTGGAAACAATCTGCCTAGATTGTCAGGGGTTCTTTAGATATTGTGAGAGGAAATAAAGACCCCTTTATCTCTTACTTCTCCTCAATTTGTTTGGGATCCTTCTATCCAAAAGATGTAGGACAAATGCCTATTTTGTTAAAATAGCTCAGTCTCGATTTTTGTATAACCTATGTTTAAAGAACATTACAGCTTTTCACAAATCCTTTCACTTTAAAAAACAAGCAGGCAGGAAAATATTAGGAGTTGTGGCATTGTCGAGTTAGGTGTGACTAAACCTCAAACTAATAATGAGTTTTAACATGTGGTGTGTAATTTACAGAAAATAAAATTAAACTCTGATGGATCTTCTTCACACCGAGGTTAAAAAAAAAAACAACCCACGAAAACAAAACCACAGCTTTACTGAGAAAAAAATACAGAGTGAGCTGAAAACTACAGCTTTTTTGATTTTCAAGATAAAAAGTAGATCTGAATAGGGAAATTGGCTCTTCCAAGACCTCCTCTCTGTATGAAAGGGAGTGATATTAGAGAGGCTTTAAGGGTTTCACATTCACACAGTTGTGAAGCAGCTGGTTCAAGGTACACCACAGTGAAGCACATTGATCATTAGAGAAAAGCAGATTAGAGAAATGCACAGATTTTCAAAGAAACTACGAAAATGAAACTTTCTTCTACATTCAAAAACTCCAAACCTCCCAGCTCTGGGGGTATCGAGGGAAAAAATACTACACAGCAAGTACTAGGAGACAGTGTGGCCAAGGGAATGGCGGTAAGGGTGCTGTAGGATTGGATCCCTTGCATGCACACTTTTCTGGTGAGCTGTCTTTCACAGTCTGCAATCAGGAACTTCCTCTTGGCTTGCTGGAAGTAACACTCTTTTCTATTTTTAACCTTGTTTATTTTTAACAAATTAATTCAATATACCTGACAAATTGTCGTGCTTTCTAATTTCCCTTGAGTTAACATAAGGCAATGTTGTAGACAAAGGCTTTTACTTTTTAAGATCCAGGCATACTTGGGGGCCTGCTAGAAGGGATTTGAGATCTGGTGACGTCAGCTGTCAGGATGTATGGGAGAAACATGCCCTCTCAGCAGTTCCCTGTGTCCTTAGAAAGGAGGCCTGAAGTGATGGGAGAACCTGTGGCTTCAGAAGCAGCGTATTCCTCTGCAGATGGTGCACTTAAACAGGAGCACTTGAAAATAATGGTGGCAGCTTGATTTTTCCTTCATCTCTTGTGTCTTTTGGCAAGTCACTGAAGTTGTAAAGGTGATCATTATTTAAGGATGTGTGTTCCCATGAAGCACACAGGTTTTCTTACACACAGCTCACTGAAAGTCAGGATGTTTTCGTTTTTTCCAGAAGCCACAAGGTTGTAGTCATTTATGGAACAAAACAATGGAACTGGTATCGTTTTCTTCAGTGAAGAAGATCCAAGAAGTTTATCAGAGATGAGCCTTTTGCATTATTAACAAAGCAGAACTGTGCCTTATTGGTCCATTCTGAGGCAACTGGCTCTGACTTGGTGTCTCCAGTACATTGCAGCTTTCCAGGGGACAGGAAAGCTTCTCTGCAGTGGGCAACACATGAAATGAGCCAGTGGGGGTGAGAGTTTCATCCCAACTCCCTGATTAGATATTGGTGGACTTAGTTGAGTATGGAATATTAATACAGATCACACAACTGGTAGAAGTCTATTTTTGCATGAGCTGTGTCCTACAAAAACTCAGTATGAATTTTGCTTCAGGAATTGCATTGCATTCTCAGACTAATCATGTAATGTTTTTTGAGAATACTTCTTTTCTCATAGTTTTCTAAACCAACAGGGGACTTGAACAAAAAGCCTTTAATCACTAGCTATGTCTATATAGTTTAAAGGAACCTGTAATAGACAGTTTGAAACCATATTATGCAATGTTGTATAAATCAGTGCTGGACACACTTATGAAATTTTAATCTAAAACCAATATTTGCTTAAATAGACCTCATGCTGATATCTTTTTAAGTACTTTTCTTTGCAGCTCTTGTAATACTTAAAAGACAGGGTGAAAAATTCATTTGATTTTGAACAAAATATCATAAGAATGTACCTTTTGTACAAGGAAATAAACAGCTAAATCAGAGGAATAAGTAACTGAGCTATTCTACACAGATGAATGTAATCAGCTGATGTCATTAGAAGTCAAGTTAAAGTATCTGAGAGATACAGTATAATTTCATGTCAAGAAATTGTTGCACAAACTGTCCATTAACTGCCTATAAGAATGCATTAACATTTTTCAGTTTAACCTGCATAACCTTGATATCAAGCCAGAAACAGTTAATTCCACTTCTCTGCCCTTTTTTATTAAAAAGACAAATGAACATGAACACAGAATAGTCTAGTAATTTTATACACCCTGAAAAGGTGCCTTTTTGTCAATGAATGTAGAAATCCTGATCTTAGTACCTATTATTTGTGTACCTATATAGTTTTATCCTCTTCAGGGCAGCTTCTTGTGAGCCTTCACTTAATCATGTAGAAAATTAGAAGTAATTTTTATTCATTTTGAGGACCACAACCTTGAGTGTAATAAGGGAAATCATTGTCCTTTAATTTTTTGTTAAGAACACAGGTTATATCCATTCTTCTTGATGGCAGCATCCAAGGCCAAAGACAGAGAAGTAAAATCATACAAATGAAACTGCATCTGTCTTATTTACAGTAGGAATATAATTTTTTTTATGAGTATATTCTCCCTTTGACCAGGGGAAGCTTGAAAGATTTTTCAGTTTCCTGTTCTTTACAATTATTTTAGGGATGGTTCCTAGCTACCTTTACTTCCTCCTAAAGGAACTCTGCCTTGATAAAACATGCAAAAGGTCAGTCTTTAAATTCAAAACCTAAACAGTTGAAAATAATTAGGGTATATTGACTTGTGGCAGGTGCTTTCCCAGCACTGCTCTCTCAGCAGACTCCTGCTCTTACATCATCTTGCCAGTGAAGATTTACCCTTCTTGCCCATTTGTTCCTCCCCTGGGTGCTGGATTCAATGGAAATTTAAAAAATAAGTCTTCATTAGCAATTCTGCAAGAGCCTTTGATCAGATGGCTCATTTAGAGGAAGAAAGGAAGAGTGGAAGGAGAAGGCCACATGGTTATTTCTCCTTGTTACTTCTGGCTGTTCTCTCCAGCCTTCCTGTTTCCGATGCTGACATGTCAAAAAACTCTAGAGATGTCAGAGTTTTTAAAATGAATACACAGTTTCACTTCTCATGTGTGCCTTGACTCTTTAGAAAAGAACAAACTCCACACTTCAATCTCTATCTAATTTTTGCTGGATGCAGTGTGGTTGCATTTCTCCTTATCAGAAAGTCGAAATGACACATGCTAGTTGTTAGTTCCTGTTATGCAAATATCTACTCAGTTATTACAGTCATGTGGGAATGTGCACATGAGTGTTGGTAGAGAGATCAGCTCTAACAGATGCAATGGTTCCCTCACTCACCATCCCTGTCTCTCCTGTGTGTGGTTTGGGTTAGCAATAGCTGCCTACCTGAAAGGGGTAATTTGAGTTTTTCTTATCTTCACTTTGATCTAAATATTTTCTTACTGTGAAAGGAACAGAGTGACTAAAGAAAGTGAGAAAGCTCTGGTTTCTGCCACTGGAGATTCACAGCAGAGACCTCACACAACCATCCTATAAATCTGTTCCCAGAGGATCTGTTTGCTAACAGCTGCTAGGAGTGGAGTGTGGAGGGCACTGAACCTCCCTGAAGCTGCCCAGCAAAAACTAAATCACTGCTTTTGCCACAGATCCATGCTAGATTACCATTACAGCCTATGCAGTGCTAGAGAATTTTCTGGATTCTTGGAAGGGCTGAGAACAAAGCCACGGTTGCCTATTTTCTGTCTTCTGGTGCTCTGGATTAAAGCAATGAAGTCCGGAGTAAGGAAGGCATCTTCTGCTTCCAGAACACTGACAAAATATTGGAAAAGAGAAACAAATTGGAATAGTCCATTATTAGCCTACTTTTCCCCACCTCACCATTTTCCTTCACTTTTCAGCAATAGCCATGGGCTACTCCTTCTGAAATTTCTGTGAATTGCTTACCAGCCTTCTTTTTTCTGTGCAAGTTGTAAAACAATCCATCCAGTATTGTGCCTAGCACTGCATGCAGACACTTCTCTTTTTCTCCTCTCCTCTCCTCTCCTCTCCTCTCCTCCTCTCCTCTCCTCTCCTCTCCTCTCCTCTCCTCTCCTCTCCTCTCCTCTCTCTCCTCTCCCTCTCCTCTCCTCTCCTCTCCTCTCCTCTCCTCTCCTCTCCTCTTTTCTCTCTCCTCTCTTTTCCTCTCCTCTCCTCTCCTCTCCTCTCCTCTCCTCTCCTCTCCTCTCCTCTCCTCTCCTCTCCTCTCCTCTCATCCAATTTTACAACAAGCAGCGTGATCTTATTTCTGTTCTAGTGTCTCCAATTCAAAAAGTTGTCTGCTCTTTGACAAGTCAGGTTTTGTATGCAGACCAACCTGGCTAGAGGTTTTCAGCCTGAATCTAGCTAACAAAGCATAAAAGAGACAAGGCTCATATATTCTTACAATCCCCACACTGCTCGTATAAAACACAAATTACAGACATGACAGATTAACTTTATCCTGTTACATCAACTGGGGATGTAAAAAAACTTTGCCACTGACCACCTGGCTTGTATGTTTGACCCTTTCTCCAATTCAGCGGCTCTGTTTTCCATTTGGATAGTCTCTGCCCTTCAGAGCATATAGTTTACTACACCATTGTGCTGTTTAGTCACAAACACAACCATCTCAAAGTTTACTAATAACCTGCAGTGACTTTGCATTGGAGGGAGGAGCTTTTCTTAGAGCATCTTAGAAATTACTGCAGACCCAGCAGCCTTTACCTTTACAGGAAGGTAGGAAGTGGTAGAGGTGCCTCAGCATCAAAATCTGTGACTTACCCTAGGGTTAATGCTTCTCCTGTTTGGAGTCCCCTGCAGCTTCACACTTCACCATTTCGTAGGAGATGAAGTGAGAAATGCATACATCCTGAAAACAGCAAAGTCTGTAGGAGTCTTCCAGGAGGAGAGGCTTAAGAAAAAGCTTCTGAGTTGAACATGGAAGGTAAGGCTGGACCTACCAGAATAATGAAAATACTAGATACAACACTACAGTGCAATAGCTTTTTACATTTGGGTAAATGAAAATTTGAAGATACACAAATACAGACAAGCCTACCATATATGCTAAATTAAGTAAATATTATGTATAAATACATGAGTATACACTTGTATTTAGGTTTGTGAAAATAAATTGTATTATTACTGTTATGTACTGTGTCTCCAAAAATCCTCCTTCTTTTCTTCATTTGCTAATATAAACACCCACAAAATGGTTTTTGCTGAATGTTTTAATACTATTTGGAGTGCTAAAATTGTAGCTAAGAAAAATAAGAGGGCCCTGGTACTGGCTTTTTAACACCATAACACTGGAATACTACAATATGTGAATTTTTTCCCTGACGACTCAAGCTTCCTCAAAGCAGAGCAGCTCCCCTTGTGCTGCTTTTCTCAAGTTATACTTAAAATGACCCATAAGCAGAGTGAGACTGGATGAACATCTCTTTCTTCCGCAGCCCTGTGAATTTTTAATGCCTGGCATTAAGGTGAAAATCATCATTTCTCTCTGCCTGCTGGGCGATGGGCCATCAATTAAATTCTCTTTTGTCCATATGTAAAATAGCTAATGGTTGCAGCTTCTTTCCATAATAGAGCCATTAGTGGTAATCTGCCCCTCTCTGCCAACTGATTTACTCAGATGGGTATAGATGAATTGGCAGTAATGTGCTGTATAAACCTGGCTCTCTAGATGTCCTGAAAGCAACAAAGGTCTCTCAGTTTGATACTTTGCTGCACTGTATGGCTGTTTGATATCTAACATAATCATATGCTGGTGTGGTTGTAGTTGAATATTTTGAATGTGGTTGTGTACTCCAAGATTTTAGTTTACACAAATCTGATTCATGATCTCACATAATGTACATATGAAATATCTTCAATTTGGTAATGTGAATCTGATTCACATTGATTATATTCAGCGCTGGTGTTCAAAGCTCTAAATTTTCTTCACTCTTTGCTATCTTACAAATACAGTGGATTACTGTTAGGGAATTTGAAACCCTTTGATTATATGCCTATTTGACTGTGGAACAATTAATATTTTAAGTTTTATTTAAAAGTTTTCCTTTCTAAAGAATTCTAGCTTTTTCTTGGGAGCTGCAGAACACTGCAGGGGGGACATTGTCTTCCATGGTAATGATAAAGGAAGAAAGGAAAGAAAAGTAGAGACATCTTGTGAACAGTGATAAATGTTTCAGTCATGCACTTACCCACATCAGTGTGCAGAGGCTGAATAATCAGTAAGATAAACCATCATTTTCTTTGTATTTGCTATTTGACAAGTTTAAGAAGCTAAGTAATTTATTCTGTAAAAAAATGGCAGTGATCCAGGGGAATGTGTTTTTATTTCTTATTTTCCCTGGGTTGAAAGCCAATAATGTATATGCAGCTGTTACGAGATTTTTCATTATTTGAACATATAGGAAGACTACAGTAATACGGAAAAAGTCTGCAATGCTTAGGAAACCTGGAGAGAGCATTTATAAGTGAAATTGCCAAAAGAATCATAGAATCATATTGCAGAAGCATAGAATGGCTTGGTTTGGAAGAGACCATAAAGATCATCTAGTTACAATTCCTGTGACATGGGCAGGGACACCTTCCCCTAGCCCAGGTTGCTCAGACCCCCATCCAACCTGGTCTTGAAGACTTTCAGGGTTGGAGCCCCCACAGTTTCTCTGGGCAACCTGTTCCAGTGCTTAACCATCCTCTCAGTAAAGTATTCCTTCCTAATACCTAATCTAAACCTACTCAGTTTGAAGCTATACTCCCTTGTTCTGTCACTACATGCTCTTGTAAAAAGTTTCTGTCTATCTTGTAGGCCTCCTTCAGGTACTGACAGGTCACAATCAGGTCACCCTGAATGCTTCCCTTCTCCAGGCTGAACCCCAGTTCTCTCAGCCTTCCCTCACAGAGTTCCATCCCTCTAAGAATCTTGGTGTCCCTCCTCTGTATTCCATCAAGCAGGCCCATGCCCTTCTTATGCTGGGGATTCCAGAGTTGGATGCAGAACTTTAGACGGGGTCTCACAACACTGGAAAAGAAGGGACCTGCTACCCACACTTCTTTTGGTGCAACACAGGATACAGTTGGATTTCAGGGATAAAAATGCATGTGGCTGGCTCATATCCAGCCTCCCATCCACCAGCACCATCCCCAGCCTGTTTTGATGCCAGGGGTTGCCCTAACCAGGTGCAACACCTTGCACTTGGTCTTGTTAAACCTCATGAGATTCCCATTTCTCCAGCTTGTTCAAGTCCCTCTACGTGGTATCCTGTCTTTCGGTTGTGTTGGCCGCACTGAATTTGGCATAATCTCAAATTTGCTGAGGGTACACTTGATTCTTCATCCCTGTCTCTAATGAAAACATTAAGTGCTACTGGTCTCAATATGGACCTCCAAGGGACACCACTTGTCACTGATGTCCATCAGGAATCTGAGCCACTGACCACTATCCACTATCCACTGGGTGTGATCATCCAGCTTGCTTCTTATCCATCTAACAGTCCATCCATTGACTTTCTCTCCCTCCAATTTAGAGAGAAAGATGTTGGGGGGAAGATTGTGTCAGAGGCTTTACAGAAGTCCAGATAAATGGCATCTGTTGTTCTTCCCTTGTCCACCAATGTAGTCACTTTTATACAGGACTTTAAAAAGAGGAGATGCCTTTCTTGAGGCACTAAACTGTTCAATGATTAAAATATAGGATCTATGCAGAGAGTGC
This sequence comes from Camarhynchus parvulus, assembly GCF_901933205.1. Classification (NCBI taxonomy): domain Eukaryota; kingdom Metazoa; phylum Chordata; class Aves; order Passeriformes; family Thraupidae; genus Camarhynchus; species Camarhynchus parvulus. The sequence goes on from NC_044573.1 coordinate 53,374,162, forward strand.
TTCTGGCCTGAAACTAGTTCACCTAAAGGACAGTGTTTACTCCAGGATATAAATGAAATATTTGAGGCTGCTTCCCTTTTCAATAATATGAGGAAAAAATTTGAAAAATGGGCTGAAGTGATACTGGGGAGATGTTTCAAAAGCTATTGTCAGTAGTCCCACTCTACTCTCATATAAGTCTGAAGCAGAATCCCAAGGAATTGATACCAAAATGAAGTTAGACCAATACTGAATGTTCTTGAAATTTCCACAGTCCTGTATGTTTGTGAGCAAGCATTTACAATAACATTACATATGTACATATTGCAATTAATGTATCTGTGTCCAATAAACAGATACACACTTTCTTGCTCTCTGCTCGCTTTTCTTGTCTGGCACATTCTCTGCAGATTGTTTCCAATTTGGGTCATTTCTGTCCTCCTGCCAGTTTTCCAGTCCAGTGTGATCCAAATTAAATAATCTTCTATTGTGCCTTTCCTGATGAATGTCAGATTAATCTTAGCAGAATGTGGGACTTTGCCTGACAAGATGATTACTGCAATATTTAAACAACCCTTAGGGCCTTAATTCACTAACAATTTATGGTTGTCCCTATATGTGAGTGCTGTTTCTGCCTTCTGAATGCCCAGGTGCACCCTGCTGTGAGCTGCATTGTCAACTGCAACTTGGTGACATGCACTCACTCTCTTTTGCTGCACAACAGAGTGCTTTAGGTAGAGTCTGAGAAGGCCTTTAAAGTGCTCTGCATCCCTGCTCTCCAAACCCCAAGAAGAAAGAAAAAGACAAAACCCCCTCATCTGAAAGAAAAAGACAAAAATGCTGATGGCAGTCAGTGGGAACCAGGTAAGGGAGATCGTCTTTCATTTGCATTTAAGTAGAGCAGCCATGATCTGCATTGTGGTGACTGTCCCCACCAGTCACTTGGATCAAGAGAGGTGCACAGCCTTTGCTCACTTCTGGAGCCAGCTGTGAGTGTGGGCTCAGAAGTTGCTGGGGCCAGCCAAGGAAAATCCTCGCTGGAAAGCCCAGTCCACAGTGCAGACACCAGACAAAGTGGCCAGAATAGAATCTGAGAAGTTTAAAAGGAATTTAAGAATGAAGCCAACGCTTAATGAGGCTTGGGAAGAAACTTCCCCTAAGGCCCTGTTATTGAATAGCTGCTGGCTGTAGGCTTTTTTTTGTTCTCTTTTAGAGCAGCTGGTACTGGCCATTGCTGGAGATGGAAAAGCTGACAGGGTTAGACACGCCAATGGCTGTCTCAAGGTTTATTCTTATAGAGTACAGATTCTTAGCAAAGGATGCAGTATGATGTGGACATCTTTACAATATATGAGTGAAGGAAGTATCCCACCTTCCCTCTCACATTTTGTCCAGCCTGTGTCACATTTGTGTCCCAGGATACAGGGTAATGTTTCACTTGCACAGTGTGCCTTTAACTGCCTGCTGTCTGTAGCGCAAAGCAACTGGTAGTGCTCAGTGGCTCTCTGCACCAGTAGCTCCGTCTTGAGGGACTGAAATTGATGTAATTTATCATGGCAGGTGAATATGCAAGCTGTGCCTCTTGCCCCATCGCACAATGTAGCAGAAGAAGCAATAGACAACGAGTCAGAAATAGCTCTTTTTATTTTCTCCAGCTTTCTGAAACAGCAACACTGTGTGTCTGCATGGTTGGAATATCTAGGTACAGTAGCTCCTCTTAATGGAGCTGTGTACCACCACACACTGTCAGGAGCTGTTGGGGTTTTATTACTGAACCATTCACTGTGCATCTATTTTGCCAGAAATGGTAATGAAGACTGCATTTTTTTTTGTGACATTTTTTCCAATTGAAAAATTTCTTTCTCTGTGTTTATACTTTGTCTTGATGTTTTTATACTGTCACTTAACACTGAAGTACCCTTTTATCTGTTTTTTAATAGATGTATCCCAAGCAGGACCAAGCAAATGGATGGGACTGTCATTCCTTGGATCAGTGTGTTTTTTCTCTCCTTGCTTACTGTTCCCTAATCATTCTGTATTACCCTAGCTTGATAGAGTCATGAAAAATCATAGCTTCAGGCTTTTGAATACATGTTCCTCCAGAATTTTAGGATGAAGATTACCAGTCACCTTGACTTGACTGCAGTGAGCTCCTTGAGTTTTGGTTCCACCTCAGCTGTGTTACTTTGTGTTTCCACAGACTTGCTCTGATTAACCTTCTTGCCTGTGCCTCCACTTTCAGCACCATCTCACTAATCCATGCCAGAAAGACAGGAAACATGGACATGAGTCATACCCACAGGGAGTATCCAAGGGATATATAATCCTATTCCCGCTTTGAAGGATCCCTCAGCATGAATATTGCAACTTGAGTTCAAATATGCTGCTGCTGTTATTTGTAGGAGAGAGATTCTGCAGGACTGGGGCGGGGGGGGGAAGACAGCGAGTGGCACAGTTTTGTCTGGGCAGGGACCTGTTCCAACCATTTCTAGAATTTGTCCCGATTAGCCAGGCTCCTCACAGGTGCTGGCTCCACGTTGTCCCCAGGGCTGCTGGTGGGAATTGCAGCTGCTCCGCACCTCGGCAGCCCAAGCTGCTCATGTCTGGGACTAATCAGAAGTGCTTCAACCATGAAAAGGTTTGTGACTTTGAGGATATTTTACACATCCCTGTTAAGAAACATCAAAATAACCATAATCCCTTTGCAAACGTTAAGTCTTAACACAATCTTTTGCTTGGCTCTGTATCTGTGGGCAGGCATACACACGTTAACAGGGCTAATGAGCGGAATAGTCAAAAAAACAAAATAAGCAAAATAAATACAATAAAATAAAATGAAGTGAAATTAAATTAAAATAACTGAAATAGAATAACATAAAATATTGAACAAAATAAAATAAACAGCTCCTACTCCCAACAGTGTAGTCTTATCACAGTTGGACTGTATTTTTCTTCTGCCGAATTCAGTTTTATTTTAAATTCTGCACATCACAGCCATACTAAATATCCCCTTAGACAAGACACAAAGCTGCTGAGTAAGACCCCTGCAAATCAGGGATGCTTTTTCATAAGACCAACATGCATAATTTATATCTGCATACAATTAGCCTGTTTACATTTATACATCTTCTGTTTCCTTTTATGTAAAATATTCCACAGGATACTTGGTAATGCATTCAAAGTAGCCTGTTTTTTTCATGTTTTTTTTCTTTAAAGGCTGCAGGACTAAACAATTTATAAAACCTCACACCTAATAAATACTTTATATTAATACAAAAGTGTTTTCTTGCTAGGTAGCAATGGCTTTACATTAAAAATAGTCCTGTCTTTTCCCAGTTTAGAAGTTCTCTCAAGCAATAGTCTATAAATTCTTGACACATTTTAAAAATATGTTTAAATTGTGGGTTTTGTGAATGCTTTCAGTGTCAGAGTAATAATCATCCCTGCAGAATGGATAGAGCAGAACAAAGCCCTTCCATCACCCCTGATCTCAATGGCCACTCCTTTAAGACTTCAAGGTCCTTTATGGGGTTTGGATTTGCTTCACCAGGCATACTGAGGTTTTCTTTAATCCTTCTGTGCCCACTGTGTGGTGTCTCTTGGCCCAAATGACATGGCAAAGTTGCATGTGTACAACAGATGATAATAAAGGGGCTTGGTGTGATTGTAGGATTGTAGAATCATTTAGGTTGGAAAAGATCATCTAGTTCAACCATTAACCCGGTACCCAAATCCACCACTAAACCATGTCCCTAAGGGCCACATCTACACATCTTTTAAATACCTCCAAGGATGGTGGCTCCACCACTTACCTGGGCAGCCAGCTCCAAAGCTTGAAAACAAAACATTTTTCCTCATATCAAATCTAAACCTCCCCTGGCATAACTTGAGGTCATCTTCTTTTGTCTTATCACCTGTTATTTGGAGGTAGAGATCTGACCCCCACCTGGCTACAATCTCTTTTCAGGGAGTTGTAGAAAGTGATAAGGTCTCTCCTGAACCTCCTTTTCTCCAGGCTGAACAACACCAGCTCCCTCAGTGGCTTCTCACAGGACTTGTGATCCAAACTCTTCTTTGGCCCTGCATGAAATGCAGCAAGCTGGTGAGTGCAGTGCTGGAACTTGGCTGTGCTGCACAGCAGCTGAGAAGATAGGAGAGATGTCATACTGGGGCTAATTGCAGCAGGTTATAGACAGCAACTCGAGGTGTGTGAGGATAATGAACACTCTTTGGGGCAGGGACAACTGGTCTGAAGAGGAAGTGGCATGGAAAAGGTCATCTCAGGGAAGGACAGGTGTCTAGGGGGGAATAAGCAGGGACAGAGACTGGGAGCGGTGTTTGAGAAAGAATACTAAGGTTTTGAAAAAAACCTATTTCTTGCTGAAGTGAAAGAAATCCTATTGTTCCTTGGGCAGAAAGGATCATGTGCATTCTATATGGATAATATATAATAATGAAGACATACAAATTAAATCCCTCTGCAAAGAACACATTACTAGCTCTGTACTGATGTACTTAAAATTGAGGAGTTTTCTGCTATTGTAAAAGCACCGACAGAGGTATAGCAGGGATGCTCTGTGTTTACAAGCATGTGAAGCTAAGAGCAATGGAGTTTTGGGTTCCCAGCACTATCCAGGAATGTACCATTCTGCAGCTTCTGCCATGCAATGATGAGCTAGGTCAGAAGTGTTTTAACTACTAGCTGCTGAACCTTGGATTTGAATGGCTGGGCACAGACTGGCAATTCATCCCTCAGCTCACACTGTCACTTCTCCTGGAGCATTTGTTCTTTGGAGAAGATTTCCTATTCATATTCCAACCCCTGTCTTCCCCCTGTATTCTTTTCCCACTTATCCCCTGAGAACAGGGTAGCTATTTTCTGTCCATGAGTCAATGGTGAGAATGGTGAAGATTTTGGTACCGGATGATCCAACAGGAGAGGAATTACTGGTATTACTTTGCACTCACTCAGCACCAATTCTCCAAAGAGCTGTTATTGTAACATAAAACGCAGCTGGAACATAAACCATTGATCCTTATGAGGTTTTTTTCCTCAATCAATATTTCTTTATAGGGAAACTTCACTCAGGATGCAATAAAGAGGTACATCATAACTGCTATGTGCCACAGGACACAAGGGTTCATTTTAAATGCTCTGAGTCCTGCTGGTAATGAAAGGGGACCGCAGTGCCACAGCAAGCCAGAGGATGATACATTTGGAGACTGGGCTCTGCAGTCTGTGATGCTGTAGGTGACAACCAGGACCTCTCAGAGAGCTCCCTAGGGCACAGCCCCTGAATCTGCTGGTGGCTGTAGCTCTTGACCTCTCCCGTGCCTTGGACTCCAGGAAATTATTTCTCTGTTATATTTTTACTCAGTGGCTTTGAGACTCACAGCTTCTGGCTGGGGAACAGGATGACTAAACATTGACCAGGACAAGTCCCAGTTCTCTAGATTCTTATAAAGCCTGGAGGACTGAAAATAGGCAGAGAAGAATAATCCAAAAAAATCACTTCCACAGAAAAGTTGCCTTGCATAACAGGACAATTAAAACATCCATACCAGCAGTGCATTTTTATAAATGAGTTCTGTCAGGAGCTGAGGAAGAGCTCAGAGTCACCCCGCAAGGCAGTAAGGAAAAAGTGTCAGATAGCAATTAGTGTTCATACAACCAGGCAGATGGGTTGTCCTTTGCAGCTCAGATGTGGAAGGGGCTTTTGTGGGTTTTTTTGAGACTGCAAAGCACTGAACAGCTTTTGTTATAATAGAACTTGTCTGTCAGATACTGAAATAGACCAAGATAAGTTCATATGCTCACAATTCTATGTTTGATGCTAAATAGAGGATTACTGTTCAAATAAATGGAGGAAAATGTGAAGAAAAAAAATTCGAGGACAAGTTCCGAGGCAGAGAGGCCCTTCATAGACATCTTGCCATAATAGAAGCCTGGGCAATCACCAATCCTATGAAGTTTAACAAAGACATGGGCCAGATTCTGCACCTGGGACAGGGCAAACCCTGGATGTAGGTACAGGCGGGGGAATGACAGGCTGGAGTGCAGCGCCATGGAAAGGAACCTCGGGGTCCCGGTCAGTGGCAAGTTGAACCTGAGTCAGCAGTGCCCTGGCCAGGAGAGCCAACCCTGTCCTGAGGGGCATCAGGCACAGCATGGCCAGCCAGGCAAGGGAGGGGATTGTCCTGCTCTGCTCTGCTCTGAGCTGAGGCAGCCTCACCTCCAGTGCTGGGGGCAGTTCTGGGTGTCACAATATAAGGAGGATATAAAGCTATTGGAATGTGCCCAGAGGAGGATGAACAAGATGGTGAAGGGTCTAGAAGGGAAGCCATATGGCCTGCAGAGATCACTTGACTTGTTTGGCCTGGCGAGCAGGAGACCAAGGGGAGACCTTGTTGCAGTCTACAACTTCCTTGTAGGGGTAACAAAGCAGCAGGATATTACATTGGATATTAGGAAGAGGTTCTTCACCCAGAAGGCGGCTGAGCACCGAAACAGGCCCCCCAGAGAAATGGCCATGGCACCAAGCCTGTCAGAGCCCAAGAAACATTTTGATAAGTTCTCTGTGGCACATAATGTGGTTCTTGGGGTTGTTCTGTGTAGAGGCAGGAGGTGGCCTTGATGATCCTTAAAGGTTCCTTCCAAATGAGGATATTCTATGAATTTAAGTTAAGCTTTGGTCTGATTGTATCACTTGCTCTTGTTTTGCAATCATTCCTTTCATTGTTTCACTTTTATTTTTAGGAAAATGTTCATATCCCTTGCCATTAATCTCTGCTGTTCATTGTGATGTTAGTAATGACCAGTTATTGTTGCTGAAACTGACCTGGACTTTGGTTCCTTGGTGCTGCCCAAAGACCCAAAGATCCTGGTGAGAATGTGAGCATCATTACTCTGCCATTTATCATTTTCTGCAAGCCAGTGACCAACAGGCCACAGGCAGTCCTGTCTCAAGTAGCCCAAAGATTTAGTTAAATCTCAACAACATGCACAAACATGGGGAGAAAGAGATTACAGATGTCAAACCTGGAAACAGGATCTGATAGTTAAAGAGCACTTCATTTTTTAAAGATCAATAGAGAAGCCCTGTGAAGAAGGAAGGGTTATGTACAGGACTAAGTTTCTCTGTATTGACTCATTTCCAGTTACCATTGGAGGGTAGGGCTGTGGTAACCTTTGCTTTTTTCTGATTTTCCCCTCTGTTTGTTTCCCAGTGTGTGGCAGAAGAAAAGATACCACTTGTGCTCTCTCTTTCCCCCTGACCCCATTCCCAGTTCAGCCCTGGAGTGCTGAGAAGGTAGATCACTTTGTGGATCAGGAGGGATCCTCACAGACTGACTAAAATCACTTGAAAATAGATTGAGAAGAACTGCGCGTCTCACTCTGTTTTGGCAGAGAAACAAATTATCAGATGTCCAGTTACAAAAGCTATAAAGACACTGATAAAGAACCTTGTGAGTTTTTGAGCAGACTCTTGTGAGTTAAGGCTCGGCTGGCCTTCAAGTAGCAGGGTTTGTCCACCCATTTTCATCTGCTTTCCCTCTAGCTGTTCTTGCTTTAGTTAGATGGGCTGTGGGAAAGAGGAAAACTATTGAGCCAAGAAGAAATGGTGGTTGACTTCACAGATCAGAAAGACGTCAATACTAACATATTTTTTAACTCACCAAACTATGCAAAGGAAGTGCTGCTGATTTCAGAGAGGTGTGAGCATGCATGAGGCACGTGCTATGTGCGCATGTGTGTATGAGACTTATACACACATATATAGCACACATGCACGCATTCACAGACAGAAAAATACCACAGTGATGTCCAATGGGATGGTGTCATTTTTTCCAGACAATTCCAGATAAAAGGATTGCTTTTTTGATCTACTATGTTGACTGTGAACAGAAAACAAGATGGAAGCGTAGGCAGAGGTATGAGGTGGGCAGAAAGTGTGAGAGAGTTCAGCGCTGTATCGCTTAGTGCAAAAATGCTTTGGCAGAGCACATAGGTGTAAAAATATGAAGATAGAAAAAGAGGGAATTCAATTTCTTCCATTTTGAGCCTTTATTTTACTAGAGAGGTGAAAAGTTCTTAAAACATCAAAGAGAAAGCTTTATGGATTGTTTGAGCTGTGAAAAACTCTGTTTGGTTCGCACAAGCATTGATGATTTTCTCACTTCCTATTGATATGTTATGCATGGAGTTATCACACCAGTGATATTTCACAGTGCTTCTTAGACCCCTGAAAGGTCATGGGATCAGTTGCCAACAAAGTTCTGCTACAAATGCTGATCAGACCTACAGTATTCAGTGCCAGATAAGGTATGCCTGAGCATTTTTCACTTTGAAGTTCACTGCAAAGTTTAGGAACACACCAAGCTATTTGTTATTGAGCACACTAAAACAGAACAAAGGAATCTTGTTAAAAATGAAGATGCTCCTCACATCTATCCAGCATGTTATGGGGCACCAGGTGGAAGTATTAGGAAAAGATAGGCCTGCTGAGTAATTTGATAATAAAGGATTTGTTACACTGTCAAAGGATAAAGATCTTCTGATCTCTTTGAACAAATGCATTCCTCATACCTTAGTACTCAACAACAAAAAATAAGACATTTGCACAAAGAATACTGGAAATCATAGAATCATTTAGGTCAGAAAAGATCTCTAAGATCACTGAGCCTATCATTTATTGAGCTACATGAATGGAGGTCATTAGTAAGTGTGTAAAATATTGGATTATCCACACAAAAACAAAAAGAAAGATTTTAAGAAAACACATATATAACCTGGAATAAAAAAAATCAGCATTAAGAATGGTCAGTGAGTGAAAACTAGTCAAATGAGTTTTTGTTTCCAGCCCGAAAAAATTACAGGCAATTTGATAGAGATGCTGCAAACATGACTTTCTGGCCATGCTGGGTAAGCTGAGAGGCCCATTCTCCTGATTTATTTTCCCAGTCACTTTCTAGGTTTACATCTGCTGCCCTCTCTATGAATGCCTCCTGGGGTGGTGGAGAACCACCACCAGAATGAGTTATTGACTTCTCACCCATCAGAGATAAAAGAGTCTACTGGCACGGCAGTGTATGATACCCCTCAAGTGACTACTCAAATTTAGGACTTAGTTTTGTTAATGCTTCAAGGTGTCTATTTTGCAGACAGATGAGGTATAAAGGTCATGGTTTTTAGTCATCCTGGACAATGATGTCTTTGTTTGCAGGTTATATGAAAGCTGGATGGGAAGATGATCTGAAATACCTGAAACACTCCTATGTCAACAGCAGTGAGAAAGTTAATTTAGTGAGGCACTGAGCATCTTCATATTCTGACAGGTAGTGATATAAAGGACTAAAGCCAGGCCTTTTTGCTTTTATAACTTTACTAGTCCTAATTATGACCAACAACAAACCCAGGTGGAGAAATCTTTCATTGGTATATTTTGTCTGTAACTTTGTTTTACTCTATGTTTTTAGCTCTTTAGATACTGTTCTATTGACTGATGTCATTGCTGGCATTTGGTGATGTTTATCTGTATGGATGAGGATTAGGTGGGGTTTCCTGATACATTTAAGAGATGCCTGGGTACTTTTAAATGTGCATATGATACAATACATATCAATACAGAAATGAAAAACAGGGTGACTGGGCATGTAAGATAGCATGAAAGGAAGTGTTTAGACAGAATAGATTGTGAAAACCATGATTTTGTATTGAAATATCTTTCTGAAGAGAAACTGGGATGTAGAGGGCTAAACTGCTGGTGTTTTGGTAAATAAGGATCTGGGATTTTTATTTACTGCTTTAGTTCAAACAATTTTGATTAGTTCTAAATAGTAGTGTAATTTAAAAAACATCCTGAGCAAGGTGAAAAAACCTTTTTCTTAGGATAAGATCACCGCTATCTCCATACGTGTTTTGTTCACAGGATCTGCTTGTTATCGACCTGTTCCCTTATCTGGCTCAAACCCCAGCTTGTAGCCTCCAGTGGTGGCTGGTGCACCCCCTCTGCACCTCAGTGGCCACCTTGCACATGGTGAGCAAAGCACCTGCTGCTTTTGCAAATGGCCAATTGTTCGAGTCATTAACCATTTACATTTCAGGCTCTCACACATGGGGGAGCAGCTGTCTCGTGCAGTGCATGGAGCCAAGAGGGAGTGCAGAGATCCCCCTAACAGCCCAGGGAGATTCAGACTGGAGCACGTGAATGCCTGAAAAGAGGCTGTGACCCAGAGAGAGGCCTGTGCTCGAGCAGGGCCCTGGCAGGGACCTGCAGACCAGTGGAGAAAGGAGTCTGCTCCAGAGCAGCATTCCTGGTAGGACTCGTGACCCTGTGGGGAGCCCAGGCTGGAGCAGGCTGTGCCTGCAGGACTCCATCCGATGGAGCAGTGACCACATTGCAGCAGTTTGGGGAGGACTGTTGCCCGTGGGATGGACTCACACTGGAGAACTTCATGGAGAACTGTCTCCCATGGGAGGCACCCCATGCTGGAGCAGGGGAAGGACTCCTCCCTGAGAAGTGGGAGAAACAGCCTGTCATGAACTGACTGTAAACCCCCATTCCCTGTCTCTCTGCAGTGCTGAGGAGGAGGAGGTAGAGCTGGGAAGGAGGGAGGGGTGGGAAGAAGGTGTTTTTAAGGTTTACTTTAGTTCTTGTTACTCTGCTCTTATTTTGTTTGTAACAAATTCCATTAATATCCCCAAGTTCAGCGTGTTTTGCCTGTGATGGTAATCACTGGGTGATCTCTCCCTGTCCTTATCTCAACTCATGAGCCTTTTGCTGTATTTTCTTCCCCTATCCAGTGGAAGGAGGTACAGAAAGGCTTTGGTGGGTGCCTGGTATCCAGCCAGGGTCAACCCACCACAGTGACAGTATTTATAGAATTAGTGAACAGACTCTATACACAATTTACTGCTGGTTGAGTTTTTTTGTTTGCTTGTTTGTTTTTTTTCTCACTTATCAATGATTATAGGTTTGTCTGTTTTCTACTTGCCAATAACTATGGGTTTTCTGTTCTAGTCTGGCAGAATTAATTCTGTGTGACAGGTATGCTGATGTACATAAGCTTGTGTAGATGAGTGCAGGGGTTTTTCAAACAGTCTTTAATTACTCATGACATTGAATTTACAGACCTTAATTCTCAAATAAAGTACTTGAGAGGACTTGAGGGTATTTTGAATTTGTAGAAGACATACCGGGGCTCCCATTTAAACTGTATATCAAAACAAGGATATGAATTCAGTGAGTGTGATCTTCAGTTGTGACATCAGTTTACAAACTGGTTAATTATGTATCTTAAATACATAATTATATCAAGGGAAAATTCTTCTTGTATTTCAGATAACTGGGTATTCTATTGCCACAACTGGAGGAATTTTCCGATTGCTTGGGAAAGGTATTTTTTCCTCCTTTTCGTTTTAGAGATCAAATAGAGCATAGCCTCCATTTGCTTGTCAGAATTAGAAAGCTAAGTTAAGATGTTTAGATAGAGGGTTTTTGCTACCTTGCTGTTAAAATCATGTTTTTCAACATTGTAATGCTAGGAAGGAAGGACAAGATTACTAGCTATCATCTCTGATTTTGCTGTTTCCTGTTTCATGTCTTGTATGGCCTAAAATTTCTGTAGATAAATGCAGTTTCTAAGTTAAACACAGATGTGGTGCAGTGTAATTCTGGCAGGTGCTATTGTGTTTGTGCTATAAGAGGTGTTACCTGATCTTGCTTGTCTTCAAAGCTGAGCCAACAAGGGGGATGATTTGGCTTTCCCTCGAGCATGCAGCAATGCAAAAGAGAAATTTTCACCAGCAGGTACTTTTCAGAGGTGAACCAGGTCCACAGTGAAGAGCTTGTTTTCCAGTCCTTCCTGGACTCTCACAAATACCTGCCTGCTGTTCCTTAGGAATTGTGCTTTCCTTTGCAATTTTTGAATGTGCTTTGCAGCAGTTTGTGGAGATGCTGATACAAAAGGACAAAGGTTAAGGATGTTCTAAGAGATATCACACAGAAAATAGGTAAGGGGAGATAAACTGGCAATATAAGGCAGAGATTAAGAAAGAGAATGTGCTTCAAGAAAGAATGCAAAGATGCATGCAAATAGGAGAATTAAACAGGAAAAAATAAGATAGTAGGCCGTGATTGAAAATGGTTAACATGAAAACACAAGGCAGGCAAAAAGGAGCTAAGACAATACTTATTGAAATTTCATTCATCAGAGGAAGAAGAGAAAAAAGAACCTAATTTTCATGAGCATCCTAAAGTTCAGCAGGCATAAAATCATAGAGTTAAGTTACAGAATACCAACACTCCAGATCATGCATACATACATACAAACAAGATGTTTAAAAAAATAAATGTAATCTTATTTTAAACAGCTTATGGTTCCCCCCAGAACCAATTTAGACATTTTGTCTGTAATACCCTGGCATGGTTCCTGTAAAAATGGGAGCAATTTGAGATTCAGCAAGTTGGCTAGCAATTTAACTGAAAAAAATCGACCTGGTGTAGTCAAATAATATTAAAAGGTTTTACTTAAGCTCAAAAATCATGGAATACAGGTATGACTAAAGTGATGCTACTTAACCCCCTCCACTCTGTTGGTGGATTATAGCAGCTATTCATTGTTTGAAATCTCTTTTAACACTTAAATCCAGCAGATTAAAGATAGGATTTTGAGAACTGAGTACTAGGTGAGGAGATTGTGAGAAGAATAATGATAAAAGGAGCCATTGTCATCAAATTATTTTAATTTGATAGTTATATTTATAGTTGGGGGGGATAATGCGTAGGAGCTGGAAGTATTTTTATATCCTGCTTCACTTCTTGTCTGTAATTTTTCTTTTTGAGTGTTATGTCTGTATGAAAGTTGCTTGGAAACTAGAGATAATACTCAAGTTTAAAAACATCCTTTTTGCTTTCCCTTCTTCAGTATTGTCACTGTGATTCTTGTAGTTATCAGAACACATTGATTTGTAAGAAATCAGATGCTTGACTAATAAAAAGTACTATAAAATCCGGAAACCATTAATAAAAAAGGTTACGAAACAATTGCTTTTAATAGAAAATAAGCAAAGTCTACATTCTTCTTATTCTCAGTCATAGACGAATGTGTTTTAGGCATTTTGACAATTGTGTTGTTTGAAGGCTTCATAAACCCAAGCTCAAGAACCATAAGGAAAATAAATTAGTCCCACATACTTTGCAATGGCATGAAGGTCATTCCTCTCACTCCATCCACATCCATCCATCCATCCATCCATCCATCCATCCATCCATCCATCCATCCATCCATCCATCCATCCATCCATCCATCCAGAAGTACTTCTGAATTCAGAATATTCCCAAAGCCTTTGATTTAAGTGATCACAAAACTTTTGTTTTGAGATATAAAGATAGTAGGCCAGGTGCACAAATGATGGTAAGACCTCTCCTGCCTTGGCATACTGGTGAAGGCAGATTGGCTGCAGCATTTCAAATGCTCTAAGACCAGACCTCCACAACTGGAGGATGAAAAGTAACAGCACATCAGTGAAGCAACCCCATCGGAGAATTGGAGGTCATAATGTCCTGTATATTTTTGCTGAAGGGAAGGATTATTTGTAGTGGGAACTAATTACTCATTTTTGCAATACTGTGGCATTTTCTTATATGTTTATGGTACAAATTCTTAATGTAATTTAAGACTAAATATATGAAACCTTGCAGCCTTAAATCTTATGCCTTCAGAGTAACATATTATTTAAAATATTGTGATTAAAATATTCTGGGAATGTATTCTTTACTTGGAATTTTTTTATAATATTAATATGAATCCCACTATGGATTATGTCAGTCTTATCAAATTCTATGGTGTCAACCATCAGAAAGATAAATGGAACAAAGGGTGGAAACAAAGAGGTAGGTTACTGAACAGGAGACAAATCAGGATGTATATGTGGCAAGAAATAGAGAAGATTGCATAAAAGGATGAACAGAGAACTGATAGTACAGTTCTGTACAGGAGCAGAGGTGGAGAAAAAAATTGATGCTACAATGAAAAGGGAAGACAGCTTTATACCAGACTGAACATCTCCATTAAGTCACCTCCAGTAAACAGTCTAAAAATAGTGTAACAACCTTAACCTGCTTAAAAATTGTATCTAAATGCAATTTTTTTGACCATTATTTGTTGTTCCCTTCCTATCAGAAATTCCAGGGACAACTTTCCCTTGAATCTTACTCAAAAGTTACGTCAAGAAGGCATTAATGCATTGCTGGTGTTTTTACCATCTTTCTTTCTAACACTACGGTGGCCCAACTCATTGTTCATGACAGTGCTATTTAGTGCTTTTTACCCCGCAGAATACATATATTCCCCCTGTAATTGTCTTATATAGTTTGTCTTTCTGGATCTGCTAATCATGGACAGCACTGTTAGGAAATACAAAAGGAAGGATAATATAAAACAGAGTAGTTAGTGTATTTTAAAATATCACATGGCAGAGCAGGTTAGTTTTGTGTGCCTGCGGACAAGGCAGGTTCTTAGCTTTACAGCAGATGACTTGTTCCACCAAATGGGCATGAGGTGCCTGTCATCTTGGTACCCAAGCCCTTCTGAAAATCAGATTGCCACAGTAAGCTGTTGTTGCTGGAATTGTCAAATATTTCAATTGCTTTTTTTGCATGTTAAAAGAAGATTTCATGGATTGTCCTTTCCTTACTTTGCTGATTGGGAAGCATTTCAGTCGGTGCAGTAGTTGGTTATATAGAAACATACTCATAAGGAAGAACATATTATTTGATTTCTCTATCACCAAATGTAGTTTAACAGTGACAAAGAGGAAAAGCCATCTGGCAATTTGCCACCATCTTGATGGCAACAGCATGCATTATTTTGGTTCTCAGGAATCAGTTTGGGAACCACCCTCTAGGAGTGAGCACTATAAAGAGAAATGTGTTGTCTGTGGCTGCTCCTGAAGCTCCACGATGAATTTAGATTTTTATTTCAGAAGCAGAGTTGGTGGCAGAACTCTAGTGAATACCAATTCCTGCTCTCCAGTTCTCTCTCTGAAAATAGCTGAATTTTCTCCACAGAAATCTCTAATCTCAGGCATTCTGTAGCACTGCCTGTCAGCTGTCCTGGATCTTGATCTTACAGTATGTAAACTTTTCCATAAAGGTTTTTAAAATATAGCCCATAGTCAGTGTTTGCTTTGGAAAGGCAAGCGTGAATTTATATGCATGTGATGACAGTAAAACAAGCTTTTTGCCCATCAGAAGACTGAAGCATTTTTTTGCTCACTGAGCAGCTAGCAGCATCCACCCCAAAAAGCCTGTTGGATGAGATTGTCAGAGCAAAAGTCTCCTTCATGGAGCAGTGCAAGGAATGAACCACAAAGGAAGGTGAAAAAAAGAAATATACTGAAAAGCAGCACAGAAACAAATCCCAGGATATGGCAAGGGTGTTGAAGGAAAATCAAGATGGGAAGATAAATAAAAACAGAAATACAGTTGCAGCCCTTTATCTGAGATTAATTTCTGCCTCCCACATGGGAATAAATATTATTTTCATACTTAATGGAACTTCAAAATTCCTTTAAGACTCCTTTTTCAGTTGAGGGCTAATTTCAATTAACCTCATGTTTTTTAACTCTCACATGAATTTCCCCCTGATAGCTGGCATCTAGATAGTGAAAGAAATGATGCCATTTACAAATTCTTCAGGGAGATGCTTCAGTAATTTATGCTGCATTGATGTCAACTGTGTACAAAGCAACATTTGTAGGTTAAGGAGGTCAATAAATGACCCTAGGTTAATGATAAACATATATTTTTACTAAGAGGTCATAAAGCACTCCAGAGTAGCTAGCACATATATAAGGTGTCGGATCATCCTGTCTTAACATTTCATAACATTGAATGGTGCCATCTTTTCACCAGAAATTTGACTGTCATTTAGAGAAAAATCAAAACATTCCACAGATAAAAACACAGCTTAGAAGATTGTAACATCAACTGACAAAATTCCATGAGGCTGAAGATGTGACCTAGGACACAGTCTGTGTTTCTCTTTGCAGTAGCACAAGACAAATGCAAAGTTCCACTCCTACCGTTGAACTTCCTGTCTTTTGTCATTTTTGTCATGATGTTAACATTGATAAGCATTCATGGGTGCCAAAGGGGTGTGGGAAAATGATTGCATAAATACAGTATTACTATGCATATAATCAATAAGAGAAAACATGCACAAGCTACTGTTGTACTTGACTTGTTTGACTTTCATCGGTTAAGCAAAATTCTGTACTTAGTTTTAAGTGTTAATATGAAGTGGGGATGAGGGAAATGTGCTAATTCTTGGAACCAGTGCCCTTTTGAAGAGTGACAAGGTGGAATTTTCTAGGGTACTTGAAATTTCAGCCCACTAGTATGATTATAGCATGTTGCAATGCAAAGTGGAATTTCCTAGTTAAGAATGTATCTCAGGTTCCTAAGCCCCAGGCCAGTGAAAGCTGAGTGTACTGTGAAGGTGAAAGTGCTCGGTCTCCAAAGTGAGAGAGCCATCCACATCAATTTGCAGCAGGCTAAGTGGCATCAGCAGTGGGAGGGAAGCTTACAAAGCCCAGCTTAGAGAGTTGTGCCACAGAAGTTGCACGACGCTGACTGAAGGAATCTGCATAAACAAATCAGAGGCATAGATGAAGCACTGTAACAGCACTATGTCTTATATGAGCACAGTGCTGGGGGAGGAAGATGATGTAGGACAAGAAATGTTTCCTATATAGCAATAAGCAATGTCAACTGTATTAAGGAAGGAACATGATTGGTTTATATTCTGTAGCAGCTGGGATTTACATCAGAGCGTGCTTTAGGGAAATCTGTGAAGCAAGTTTCACTTGTGGTATTGCAAAAACTTTGAGATTTTACACTTGCAAGTACATGTACAAATTTATATCTGTATATCTGTAGCCTATGTGAACCTTCCTTTCACTCCTCTTCCTGAGATTCACGGAGGAGTGAACACCAAATCTTAAAAAAAAAAAAATTAAAAATGCCCCTCAGTCAAAGCAACAAGAATTCAGAATTCTGCTGGTACCACCACTAAGTGCAATGTCACTGATAAGGTGCATTGATTCAGTGTGAGATAAAAAGTGGCCCAGGCTGCTTCATAAGTTTTGTAGCCTCTGATGATTCTCTAAAAGCACATATCCCATGAATTTAGTAACAACTGAAAGCAGCTAAGTTTTCTGATTTCAGGTTTCACTTTGCTCTTCTGAAACAAGCAATGCTTCTGAGTTAAGATTGGCTGGTAGGAGATAATTAGGTAACATTTGTGGAAAAGTGCTTGAAATGGTGATAATACTGCATTTTCAAGAGAACTATAGAACCTTCAAATAACACTCATTTATATTAATCTCTTCTTATTTTCTTTCAAAATATGGTTGATAGTAGAGACAAAATCTGAAAGCAGAATTTGCAGCCTGATATGTCTGTAAGGTATTGAATGTAAGGTGTAAATGTAAGTTCCTTTCAAAAGGTATAAAAAAGTGAAATCTGTCTGGAATCAAAAAGGGAGTTGTTGATAATATTATTATCTATACACAAACCCAAACCCAGATAAGCCTGTATGTGGCAGAAAATACTTTCCAGAGACCTAGAACCAAAATATACTGCCAACTTCCAGGAAATTTTTTTTTCACCTTTAAGAGTTTTAAATTTCAGCTCCAAATTTTACTGCTTCAATTTCTAAATTATTCAGATATTTGTTGTATACTTATAACATTTTCAGGAACTGCATAGCAGTAGCAAGTGTTAAAAAAATAGGTTTTTTCCTTATAATGGGAACAAATAGTAATGGAGATCCTTAAAAATGCAAAATTAATCTGTGTATCCAAACACAGAGCCCAGGACTGTGGGCTTCTACTTAACAGCTGGCTTTCAAAAAATACATACATTTTTCAGCTATAGAACTGAAATGACATATACATATTTGAAAAGTAAATTTCTTGTTACAGGAAGAAAAAACAGTGGCAGAAATTGAAAATAGGAGAGTTTGATTGGTACCCTCTGTCCTCACTAGCATGCTCAGTTTCTTCTTAAGAAAAGAGACTGCATTGCTGAATATCTAAAGATCTTCTGAGTTCTTAACTTCAGGTACCCACATTGAATATTTTTTGCTTTAAAGTTCGAGTTTTCAGGCTATAAATTTCAAGCACTTTTATTTAATGAGAAGCTAGGCATCATACATTAAATCTTATGAACAGTTTCAATAAACCATTATATATCATCACTTGGAAATACATGTTGAGATTGTGTGTATTTTTCTCCTCCTCTGTGAATGCCAAGCTGAGTACACACTGTTGGATGCCAGGTAGTGTACTGTTCCCTTTTTAACAATTTGCTCTCATCACTTCCCTCTGACTTGGTAGCTCTCTGAGGAAGAGGAAATAAGAGGTTTGGTGGAAGCTGCAAGTATTTTCAAGGAATTATTTTCTGCATGAAAAGTTTGGAATCTCAGATTATAAGCTTTAGGTTGGGCTGTTTTGTCCAGTACGGCAGAATTTGAAAGAGACTGAAAAAGAGAAAAGAATTAATAGTAATAAAATTATTTGTTTTGATTTTGATAAATTCCTGAGTAGTCTTCAAATAAAACATGTGAAAGGGCTTGTTGCTTCCACCATGCTGTTGATTGTGTACCTCATACTGGCATGATTGGACAGTTGAACAGAACTCAGCAAGATGTAGAGATGGACAAAACCAGTGCAGACATACTTTCCAGAGATACATTTAAGCGTTTTTCTTCTCTTCTGAGCTTTATTTATCTCTTTGAGATGCATACCATCCTTTAAAAAGAAAGAAACAACAGAGGAAAAAATAGTGATGGTCCCATGAAGTTTGCATTGTAAACCACAAACACACGAGTGACCTATTCCCAGGGGCAGAAGGAGACCCTGGAAATGAGATGGGAAGGGAAGGACAATAAAGATAATGACAAAAATTGAATGAATACTTTAAAATCATTGTCACCAGCTGCTTTGAAAGCAGGAACAAACTTGAGGCAAGACACAAATTCAGAGAAGGTGGTGTTATGGCAAACCAACACTTGTTCCTGATGATGTGCACCAGAGTTGGAGGGTAACATTAGTTTCACCAAAAACCTCCTTCTGCTTTATCACTCAAGTGTTGTTAATGGAGAAAAAATGATGTAGAAGTCAGGAACAACTCAACACCCCAGGCACTGCTGACATGATGGTTTGGCATGGTTTTACATCCCTTGTCTGCACTTCAAATAAACATCAGACTTCTTTACTGTTCATTTTACCTTTTCTGAGGTTTCCTGTCTAACTGCTGTGTTATGAAGTACTTCTATGTCCAGCAACACATGAAAAGCTTTGATCAAATGCCTCTCTGATCATACAAAGACCTCTCCTTTTTATTCTGTATTTTCAGGGAATTGAAAGGCTGCTATGATAGGAGAACAGTCTGTTCCAATATGGAAGAGTAGATGCTTTATATCGCAATTTTGGGTTGTAGTGCACAGTATTATGATTTCCCTCTGGGTGAATTTTCCAGGGTTGATATGGAAGTAGCGTCATAAGCTTTGTGATTCACAAACTATACCCGGAGTCTTCTACAAAAATAACTTAATTAGGAGGGCTGCCTGACAGGTATGCTAGACAATAGTATCACCAGTGGAGCTAGCCAGGAATTTTGTGACAAAATGGCTTTTCATCATAGCAGAATGATTCATCAAGCCTAAAACTTTCAGTGGAAACTTTCTCTTTCATCTGCCTTTTGCAGAATGGTTTTGCAGGCTCAGGGTAGATATGACAAGAGCTATAAAGCTGGTCAACACTGCTGTGACAAGGAAATTTATCAAAACAACTTGGCCTGGTTCAGACTGGAGATTCAGATCCTGACCTTCCAAATGTCCCTCTCATATCTTGAGTTTTCTCTGGAGGGGCTCTTTCTACTTCAGGGGAGCTGTTCTGCTCTGTGCAATTAAAATAGTGTGAAGCAGGGACTTGAGCCTTGCTCTTCCATGCTCCTGGTGACTTCTTCACTGTGTTTCAGAGTGGTTTCACCCTGTGCTGGCACAGTGGCTCCTGAGCTGCCTGAAAAGGTGCAGCTCCAGTAAGGAGGCTGAGCAATGAGGACTCAGGTATTCATCTGCATTGATCTGGAACAGCAGAATGAGGAGATCCCACATCCAGGTGAGCCCATTGACTTCCTTCCCATCTTCTTTCTGTCTCCAGCTGAAGAGATTGAGGGGGAAATTTCCAACTCCTGGAAATTCCTCTTTGCATTTCTCTTTTTCAGCATCTGGTTAACATGCAGCTCTTTGCACCTGAGCTCTACCATAAGATATATTCTTTGAGAAATCTGGGTATTCTATGTTAGCATGCTTGTGAGGGAATGCATCAGGTGACAAACAACCTGTTATTGCCTGTGACAGAAATGAAATAATTCTTTCTGAAAACTGCTTTAGTCCCCTGGAACAGGATGCCCTGAGAGGAAGAAATATGCATGTAAATGGTCTTAGGACAGCTGAGCTCTGTTGTCAGAATCAACATTAGGAAGCTCAGATAAAGCAATTCTAGATTAGGGGCACCTTTTTATTTTTTTAATTTAAAGATTGCCTGCACTGTTCCTTGCAGCTCTCTTTTCATAACAAACCTTCAGTTTTTCATTTCTTCTGTTAGCTCCTGAAAAACTATTTTATCTCTTAATGTAGTGATATCACTTCTCTCTGGAAAATCTTTCCCCCTTTCTCCAGATTACTGCTACTTCTTTATGCTCTGTAAGGGTCTCATGAGTACTGCAAAAATAAAGATTTTAAGAAGTCTTTTCAAACACAGTTGAATTCTGTGGGTTGAATTAAGCCTAATATGTATTCAAATGAACATTGCTACCCTTGCAGTCTCAGCTCTCCTTCAGTCTGGTTGGAGAACTGAACTGTGACACAAAATTTCTCAATTGCAACAATTCAAGGGTAAAGAGATGGAAAGCATGTCTAATACTGAACTTTGTCTTTCTTTAAGGTCAGATTGATTTGCCTACATCCATGTCTGATGAGACATTGTATCATTAGAAAGAACTTTTTGCCACTTTTTGTTTTAAATTTTTTTCCCCATGATTGGACATGTAACACAACAGACAAACTATATAATCAAAAGATAATATTATTTATATATAGGCAGAAACGTGCACAGTTTTGCCAATGACTAGAAGTAGGAAAAAACCTCTGTCTTTAATAAGAAATAATGTGTTACAGAAACTAGTATAACTTCCCTTCCACACAGGCGTTTTCTATAATTTGAGTTCATTTATCAGTCATAATAAGTTCCCTAAGAAAGAAATTTTATAACATGCTAAGGGAAGGAAGGCATGATGCCAAAAATAGGCAGTCAGGATTTTTATCAGTTTGTTCCCACAAAATCATGATGTCATCTTAAAAAGAATACATTTGGCTATTCTTTTATATTTGCCTCTGGTTTTTTGTGTATTAGGATTTGTGTTTAAAATATTTTGTGTAACAGTATGGACAAGGCATATTTTTTTAAAAGGACAAATAAAACATTTTCACATAATACCTTCAATTCAGGAGAGGAGATCTAGGAAAATCACATAGCACAAAGCCCTCAATAAAAATTGCCAGAGTTGACAATATAGCCTCCAAATTATAATTCTTTTTCACTGCAGGTTTCTGTCCTGACAGAACATCCATAGTTCAGATCCAGCATACAGAATATTGCCCTTTGAATGCATTCTTTCATAAGTGGGAAAAGAGAACTATTTATTATCACTTCCATTTGCACTGCCACAAAATATGACACTTTAATTCATTATAAGGATCCCACAAGACAGTCTCACAATGACTGTATTTGGTCTACAACAGTAACTTTTGCTTAAGAAAAACAATTGTCTTTGGAGGAAGTTCAGCTGCTCCACAGACTTTTCACAATCCAGCTGTCAGAAGGAGATTCCTGGAGAGGCCATTAAAATTTAATATTTCAAAAGTGAACTCAGTGAACTCTATTGTATGCCTAGCAGGTATTTTTAGCTTCCAAAATTATTTTTATTGTTTCTTGGAGACTGAATAATATATACTAAATGAGAGAAATGCTTCTTTTGCTTACCAGTGAGTGGATCCAGAATAATTCCATTCTCTTGAATTGTATCATTTTAGTTTAAGGGAAAGCAAAACTGGCTTTTGTATGTCTTTCAGTTCATTGTGTTTCCATAAGTGTAATACTGTGTTTCACAGTTTTTCTAGTGTTAGTTAAACAAGTATATGGGGTTTTTTGCCAGTTCAGGCAATTTTGTTTCTCTTTCTCAAGTTGTTATTTCATCGAATACTCTCTAAGCACATATTTACCAGTATCTGTAATATTACTTGATATGGTATAGAGATATTTTATTGTCTTCCTAATGTTAGTTGATAAAGTAAGTATTTCTCAGTTATTGGAATACTGTAGCTCTTATATACATAAAAGAGGTATTTCACACTTTCATGGTTGGGAGTATTCTTCCATTTGTCTGCAATATTTCATTACAGTGCATTTGAAAGTTCCAAAATTGATTTTCTGGCCTATAATGTGTTTTGTACAAAACTTTCTTAGTCTTAATATTGATTTCACTGTATCTTTGTCTCTAAATTTTTTGTACTTTCCAATTTTCTTTAATATTAGCTTTGGGTATAAAAGGAAGTGTAAGTCTTGCTCTTTGATGCTGCTGGGACTTTCTGAGTCTCTTCTTCTAGTAATGTTAAGTTTAGTCTTAAATTGACTTAAAAGTCAAAAACCCCACAACTATTAAAAAAATCTACACATCAACCTCTCATTTACTGAAATGTAGGGCTTGGTATTTCCACCCCTCACTCCCCCCACCCACTTGCATTCCAGAGTTTATCTCTCATCTTCCTTGCTTCCAAATATTCTGTTTCTTACTTATTCACTACATCCTTCATTATCCTTCAGTTCCTTATCACATGTTGTCCTCCTTTTTTCCCATGACACCTTACCCAATTTCACTGTTGCCTGCTTCTTCTCTTCTAGCCTGCTTTTCTGCTCTATTTCCCCAGTTTCTTCCACTGCCATATTTAAGGAATGCAGAAATAAAGAGTGGATCTTTTTTCACTAGAGGAAACTCAATATTTGCCTGCAGAGACTTCAGAGAGGTAGTGGCCATATTTGTTGAATGTATTCTATCTACGTCTTTATTCAAAGCAGTGGGAGAAAATGCCATATTGATAAAGGGAAAAAAACTTACAGATTACTTCAGGGGGCAAGTTTTAAGGAAACAAAGACGGTTGTCACAGTTCTGGTAATCCTGCAAGCATTGGGGATTCCCTTCATAATGTCCTGCTCTGAAAAATGTCCTTTCTCTCCTGCTCTCCGTTTCTTCAGGCAGTGAGGGAGAATGGGAAAAGAAATGGTCTGTGAGGAGGGAAAAGTATGTATGAACCACAGAGGGAGGTACAAGCTGCAGTTTTTGCTTAAGGAGGAAATATTTCTCCAGTGCTTGATTCTAATTGTTTTTTCTTTTTCAAAGCAGTTATCCTGACATTATGCTACACAAATTACAATAAATACTGAATTATTTTCCACATAAGGAAAATGCTCAAAATTACTAGAAGCTGATTCTATTTTTAGAATGTTGCTTTTCATAACAGTTTTTTACCTTTCTCCTCTCTTTTATGACACGCTGTAGTGAATGTAGGCACAAGGACAAGAAGAAACAAGCTGGAAAATCAGAGGTCCATGGAGTTGCAAATGGGAAGTATGGGGCTACAATGCAGTGGACCTAGAATTACCAAAATTCTTTTGTCTAATTCTACACTGGCCTGAACATATTAAGGAATTTTCAGTTTAATTCTCACATATTGTTGAAGGTTGTTCACTTCTCACAGAAATCTATGAGCACTTTGTCATGTATTTCTTGGGGTAGATCATTGTTATTTACAAAGGTATGTCCAGATTTCCTTTAGCAGTTCACTATGAGTTTGAAACTCAAGCAAGTGATGGATGGACTGAACACCTACATGAGATTTTCCATTGTATTATTTAAACCTGCTGCAGTAAAGGTATTATGAGGTTTCATTCCTAAATCTGATGGTATGTAAACTTCACCCTTATAAGTTGTAGGACACACAATATGACATTGAACTTCAATTGATCAGTGTAAAATTTAAAGACATATGCAGCAGAGAATGAAACCTACATGGAGTGTGTTTGGCTAGGAGAAATAGGTATCAACAAATATAAGTCTTGAATGGCAATGTGCAATGAAGAGTCTAGTCTGTCAATCCAATTCTTAATTATGATATAGGATTTTAGTCCAGAGTTGCCTCATGATGGTGCCACACAGAGGGGAGTTATCAATATGAGAGGTTATTAGATCATCTCTGACATAACATTCTCGTTGCAGAAGTTCCCAT
The DNA here is from genome assembly GCF_901933205.1 of Camarhynchus parvulus. NCBI lineage: Eukaryota > Metazoa > Chordata > Aves > Passeriformes > Thraupidae > Camarhynchus > Camarhynchus parvulus. The sequence continues at coordinate 53,398,555 of NC_044573.1, forward strand.
TTTATATCAGGAAATTAGGATATGAGGTAGCATTATTAATAGCTTTATTGAGTGAAAAGAAGTTAAATTACTGCAGAAATATTTTGACAAAATTCCAACCAGACTTTTAAAAAGAACTGTTCAAAACTGTATAGAAAACCCTGCAGACAGAGGGCAGACTTGAATGCAAGATTTCCTCTGCTTGCTTAGTTCTGAAGGCTTCATGGACCACATGGGCACAATGAACTTAACACACAAGTTGCAAAAATTTGTTCTGATTTTGACTTCTATATAGACATACATACATGCACACACTCATACAACAAAACCAAAAAACCATGAAACAGAGATAAAAGGGGTAGAGAAAAAGGTGTGACTTTTTTCTCTTCAATCTTATTTGTGGAAAAACTAATAAATAATATCTTACAGAAAAGGTGGGTTTAGGCAGAAGTAATTTTCATTTACTAATTCTGACTTCATAATGGGGCACATTCATCGTAGCTGTATTGTAATTAACTGAAATCATTCAAGGTTATTTTTGCCTAATTTTTTGACTGAAAAAAAGACCCTCTGAAGGATTTGGGGACATTTTGTTACAACATGAAGGCTTTCCTTAGGTCAAATATTTGCATGTTCCATCATTCCTCTCTAAGATATTTTACTCTGCTTTGCACTGAGAAGATGAAGAGTAGAGAATTCCTAAAACAGAGTTTTCATTCAATAATGTAATATTTTAAATGGCATGTTTACTCTATCTGTAAACCCTACACCTATCTGAAAGTGAGCAATACCAACCTTAAAGTGAAATGCAGATCACTGAAATGGATGAAGCCTGTAATATGGGATGGAAACTGTGGGTGCCCACATGGAAATGGTGTGGGATCATCAATGGCTCTAAGCAAGTGAACTTTGTTTTGCACCTCCTCCAGCACAAAGAGTGTCACTGTCATTGTTGATGGCAGCTGAAGAACTTGGATTTTTGTTCACCATGGCATTAAAAGGACTCACATGTTTGTACCACAGGAGTGATCCTGTTTGAACACTGACCAGGTATGATTCCATGTATCTTTCCAAGTCTGACAAAAGGCTTAGTTCAAACTGGCTCTGTAAAGTTTCAGAGAGGTGCAGGATTTGTTCATCTTCACACACGTAGTGCGTGATGAGGAAGGAAAGATAGTAAATCTAATAAACACTGGGAGTATAGGTGCTTCAAGAACCAAGAGAGAATGGCTTTTCAATTGAAAAGGGAAACAGCATAAATGTTAAAGCCACTATTCTCTTCCAAAAGGCATTATGTGATCTTGTAAAACAAGATCTTAAAACAATAGCTTGCAGTAATAAATTGGTGCCTTGTGTAAAAATGTCAATAACCAAATGGCACATTGTCTTAGATTTGCTGTAAGAGTAACTGAAACTAGCTAAGTCTTGGCATGGCTGTTGGCTGTCACAAAGCAGATACTTCAGTGTTCAAAAATAAAATGGAAGCAAAAAAATACATTTTGCTAGAAACTATCAGGCTTTCTTTATGACTTCTGTTTTGACTTAGAATTATTTATTTTGCATAATTTTCCTTATCTTAAGAAGAGAAGCTCTAGGCTTCGTGGCCAAAAAGGCTTTATTTCCTTATAAATTGATAAAGTTGGGAGACATTTTTTAAATGGCTCACAATATTTTGTGATCATCCCTTTAAATATTCCAAGGTAGTGAATGATCTTAATGCATCTACTTTGACTTCAGTTGTCTGTCAGGGACTTTTGTGGTGCTCTTGCTCCAATGAGGTTATTGAACTTTTAGATTTTGACTCCGACTCTCTAGAGAATTAGAAAAATATTACATATGTTGTTTCATAGCTGTACACATAAGGTGCAACCCAGAACATCACTTACCATTTAAGGGTCCATAAAACAGAGAGTTTATTTAACTCCTTTGCTTCAGCGGGTACTGAACTTGCAGCACCCTGAGATAGCACATTTTATAATTCTCCATATTAAAATATATCAAACCTCAATATGTACCCTGAGACATTAGAACTTCTTTTTCTTGATGATACTGGACATGAGGCAGCAGTGTTCAGCAGTTGGTATCCCAGTACCCAGTCACAAGACCATATAAAACACTGAAAATAAAAGCAGAGCAAAATCTATCTCTAGAATGGTATTTTTTAAGCTTTTTTTTAACCTAACAAACAATCAAACACCCTTTAGTGTAGTAAAATTAAACCCCTGCATTTTTGCCAGAATCTCTGCACTACACTTTGCCAAAAATGCCGGGAAGTTAGCCTAATTTTCAAATATGGGCATTTTAATAGGATATTCAAATTGTACATTTGGGTACTTACATGGACACTTAGATGTGTAAATGCCCACTCTGTGGATCTAAGTGCTGATTTGAGCATTCGTGTCTGAGATTTAGACATTCCATTAAAACATTCATATTTGATATTGGACCCATAGTGTGTGTGTGTGTATTATTAATGTTTAAATAGAGGAAGAGCATGTGAGCCAACTATGCACCTTAGGTAATATGGGGTAGCTGAATGTATTTCTACTGCATACACACATATTGAATATGATAAAACAGCACCACTGACATTCCAGTAAATGTAAAGACAATCCCTTGAACATACCTTGAGAGAATATGAAATATCTGTGCTGTAAAATAAAATAAAAAAAAAACCAAAATCAAGATCTGCTTTTACTTACAAACATAAGCAATATAAAAACATCAGGAATATAAATATGGAAATAAACATTGAAACTCTCTTTTCTATGCACTGTTCTACTGGAATCTGGAGCAAGGTCAGTTATTGTAATAAAGATGTTCACAGTTTTAGATGTTTCCCTAAGCAGCAGTTGCCCAGTGTATTGTATATTAAGCATTCCGTACATACCAGACACTCATTTGTTCAGGAATTCATGTCTCTACCAAGCTTTTTATGCCTTCTCCTGCTCACTGAACAATCTTCTTTTATGTTTCTGTGGGCCTTTCCAAGCATTATTCCATGTACTCTATCTTAAACATAATCTTCTGTGTTAGTAGCACTTCAGGTATTAAAACCACATGATAAGGCAGGAAAAAAAAATACAGTCGACCCAACCTCCCATCAAACTCCTTAAACTCCTGAGAGCACTAGGAAAATTTTTGTATTTAGCTCTTACTTCTAAAGTTCCAAAGTGGTTGATGTTAAGCTCGAAATCATAGTGAAAGTCCCAAATTGCTGCAACAAATTTGAATGGGCTTTTCCAAAAAAGAAATGACAAACAAAGGAAACACCTCCATTTGTCGGACTGGTGTCAATGAAGCAAGGACCTGAAAGCTCTAGCACAGACATCCAGCACCTGTATTTCTGAGGAAACCCTGAAGCCTGCTCATCTTTGAACCAGGTTTCTCAGGTTGCACAGCAGCCGTGACTGGGGATGAAGAAAACCAGTAGCTCCTCCTTAGCTGCAGGGTCACAAGGGTGAAGCTCAGAGGAGTCACAGAAACTTCATTTATAGAAGGTGCAGGTATCCTCCAAACGGCTTTGTTTTTATCGAAATGGAAAAGGAAAGGTAGAGCTGTACCAGGCTTTTCCTGAGGATGTTTGTTGCAGGTACAGTCTCCATGACCAATGGTTTCCTTGGCTTTGGTATTTGCAGAGCCAGACCAGGATCTAAAATATGTGCAAGGTTTGAAATAGCAGACAGCAGGTATGAAAACAAGGCAGAGAATAAAAGGATAAGGAAGTGTGTAGGAAAACCCATGGGTCTTGGTGTTACTGGAAAAATGGCAGTCTGAAGAAGGTAGGAAGCAAGCATACATGATAAGTAAACCAACAAGTTTTCCACTATAAAAGATCTTAATAGAGGCAAACTCTGCTCAAATTACAACAGATTGAAATAGTTTTAACAGCTTTAACAGCTTTAACAGATTTAACAGTTTAAGTTACAATTATCTTAAACAATCATGCAGGTATAAATTGCGTTAAAACTCAGAATTTGTGTCAAGGAGCTTTAACTATTGGTGATTTTTCCAGCACTCAGTTTATGGTAGCTGGGAATAAACAATGACTTGAATTATTTTCAGGTATGCTAGTCATTGCCTAAGGTACAGTACAATTAATTTCAGGCCATTTTTTTTAAGTTTGCTGTTAGCTTTTCTGTTCTGCATAGCTTGCAGGATATTTTAATACATTAGTTGACATCATAAAAATATATTACAAAGCTGTACTCATTTCTGATGCAAACAAATAGAAGTTTTGAGGTTTTTTGCTTATAAAAGGCCTGACAAGTTAAGGCCACTTTTGTCCCTGTACTTGAAGATAACAAATATTTATTTTGTCCATGTAGAAATTGTTATCACTTGTGCATAAAGGCATAATGGAACTCAATCATAAATAGTATTCTTGATTAAAAGATAAAACTTTTTAATTTGCTTGAGAAACGCTGACTTAATGGGTAACAGCTGTTGCTGAAGAAACACATTTTAACAGTAAAAATATATTACCTTTACATTTAACATTATTAATTTCAAGCTAGTCATCTTCATTTCAGCTCAGACAAGTCCACAGAAAGTAATTTCTTTTTAAGTATAAATTGTGGATCACACAGTTTATATGATTTTAAAAGAAATGCCTGAGTTTAAGAAAGGATTTAAACAACTACATGAGTATGAGAGCAGCTCTTCAGTTATAGAAGTCTGGCAGAGTATAAAGGAAGATTTAATAAACAAATTAATTTTGCTTATAATCATGCTATATCAAATGTATTTGTACTTCTACTTTTTTGCATTTTTCAGGCTTTTTCAGTTTACTGGTGCTACCAAAATTTTAATACATCTGCCAAAGGTTATCCATTGTACTTAATCTCAGCAAGGCAAAATTTAACATTTGACTCCAAGTGCTATCATAATTCAGTAATGATATGCTTTAAAACTTCTGAATAAAATCACACTGTGAGAGGTAAAACAGCCATTTTTTCATTCCTGAATCAATAGATTCTTTTATTTAAGGGTGAAAAGAAAAGATCCTTTTTGTCTCTTGCTTTGCACCAAAATATACATCCAATTCTTAGCCTGTGAATCCATAGGCTTTAGAAATTTGAGAAATATTGAGGTGAACCTTTCTGACATAGGATTTTTAAAATTGTTTTTGATAGAAACTATTAACTAGACATAATCCTCATTTGTGTGTGGCTCAGACTCAGAAAAAGAATTAATTCCTTTTCCCAAAATACAAATAAATTACCCAGTTCTGTTTGTGTCTTACAGGTAATGAATTGCCAATGTCTTTTCTAAATGTGAATTATTAGCTGGCTAATAATGGAATGCAGTTAATTCTTCCTGTGGCTTTCTTTCTTGATATAGACTGTTCCCTATTTCCTGACTGCTGAAGGTGGGCTGTTGTTACACACCTTGAAAGTAAGATTACTGCAATGCTGAATACAAGTGGTGTAAAAGGAAATACAGTGTGATAAAGTTTCAGCCTCAAAACATTGAACACATTAGGCATTTTTCCAGCTAATCCAAGTTTTTGGAGGATCTCTTGTTGTTATTTTGGTCTTTGGCACTTGAGGATAGAGAAGATTATTTGTCCCATCTATTACATTAAATGTCTGGATTCTGTGTTTGTCTCTGAAAGAAATAGATTGTAAACAGAAAAAAATGTCTGTGGACCTTAATCATCCATTTTTCACTCATCTGGATCACATTTTGCAATTGCAACTGTACTACAATTAGCAAACAATCTACTTTGATTATGCAAGGAATTTTATAGGATATTAGATGTAGTTAGAGAGAGAAAAACAGATTTGTTAAACTTCTAGACAGTTTATAAAAACTTAGAAAATCCTTTAACATGTCAGTGGTGTCCAGCTTCATGCCCTGTGAACCACTAAAGTTGCATAAGTGATAAACTTGTTCAATATTAGTCTGAGTGAAACGCTATGCTCTTTTATTCTACCTGAGATTTCTTCAATGAAATATTGCTCTATAATGAAAAATTAATACTTTTAAAGATTAATCTAAGGGAACATAAAGATGAAGATCTATTTTTATTGCAAGCTGGTCTGTTTGTAAAGCATGTTTCTAGAAAGGCATTAGCTTCACTGTACATCATATTCAGATACCACCAATCAGCCACTTAATTATTAGGCACATTTCAATTTACCTTTCAGGTTTCATTTTTTCTTTTCCTTTCTTTTGGGTCATAAAATTGGCAGAACACCTTCTTTATTCCCAGTTTAGCAACAGGTTTGGATTTCAGAAGGTAACTTCTCATCTCATTTTATCTTTCACAAGATGTTGGTTTCTCTTTGGGGCAATGAGATCTAAAGCATCTTCTAAAGGAAATATTTCCTGGATGGTTGTACACCTATTCTTCTGCAGTTTGCCATTGATATCATATGAAAAAAGTAGTTATTGACCTTGCGGCAATTGCCTTTTCTTATTTTTCCCAGGGATATTCCGCATATCCCCTTTGGCAGAATTTTAAATTGTGGTCACATTTTGGCAGGATAAGGTTACTGGCTTGCAGTCTATTTAATAAGCTACTGGAATCAGACTCCCTCAACTAATTTCATTATTGCATGAATTATTTAATAGAAGCTATATCTTCTGATGGTTTACAATAAAAATTTTACTATATTGACATTTTCTGATTCTCAAATGCTCTGCCTTATTTCTCAATGTTCTTTGAAGACACCATATTTGTACAGAACATACCATGTAAACTCATGTGCAGATACAGGTGATTGTTACCTTCAGATCTTTTCAGTCTGAGATTGAGGTTATGACAGAACCATTTCTATGTTCAGGGAACTTTGATCATTCCTTCACCTAGCTCAAAGAGTATTTTTTCCCATGCTTTTATCTGTGCTTGAAAGTTTTGAAGCCCTTGTATTGGTGAAGTATGTGATCTTTTCACACTTTGAGGGGGAGCTGCTGTGTGTTTTACGGCCGCCAGAATGGTATCAGTGGTCTTTTGCTAGCATAAGGTGTGTTTCTAGGTTGTGAGGTTTTCTTGCAAAAACTAAACAGGTAGACAGGTCCAAAACCTCTGTCAGATGCAGAAGGATATTAAGACCACTTTCAAAATACTAATTTGGGCTGCTGTGTCGAATCTTTACAGTGTTGACAGGCCATGCAAGGCAGGGGAAGATGATACTTTAGATATAACTACTGGGATTTTTTTTAAGATATGGTCCACAATCTTCTACACCCTTTTGACTTTGTGCAGATTTGACAATATTACTGCATTTACCAAAAATGCTGCACTCTTTCCTACACCTCTGCTATATTTCACATTGCACTTGTTTCACATAATATAGCTCCTCTTCTCCCTGACATAAATATAAGCAGATGGAAAATGCATTTGTCTCTGTGGATTTGAAACAACACTGGCTGTCTTGGTTAACACAGGGAAAAATCTAAAGGAAGAAAGAGAGTGTGTCACATTCTGAGTGAAAATGCACGAAATCAAAGCTGACAGGTAGCTCTGGCTGATTCAAAGGTCCCAGGGAATGACCTATCATCTTGGGTTAGATCAGACCCGGAGTCAGAGTCAGGGCCCCGTTATTCTGATTCACAAGGCTGCCTCTATTGCTGACATTACTGATGACACCATGCTCAATTGTGTCATAACAGACTCATAAACAGTAATGAGCTGCTGAACAGCAGACCAGAAAATATGAGGGAAAACTGGGAAAAATGGAAGTGGGAAAAGATGATTCAAGGAATAAGATGAAAACACATAGCAGAAGGCAAATTTGCAAGTAAAAGTCAGAAGTATTTAGCTGAGAGATGGAACATCAGTTGAATGGGACTGCGGACAGGTAAACTGTTAGATGACTGCACAGTCTGTGCCTGTTTTAAACACACCATTTATCAATGAGAGAGCCCTAGCCAGCAAGGGGTTTGGAGAAAAAAAAATAAAACATGACTGAGGAACTTCAGGGGATGCCTTGAGACACTCTACCAGTGGGTAAGAACTCTTCGTTTTCTATCTTGTTTGAACAACCTACAGCATTTAGGTGTGATTTGGATGACTGCACAGCACAACTAAGTTATATCAGGAAATAAAAATAAAAATGATACCTCCTTGTGTATAAATGAAAAAGGAGGTATAATTTGATTGTTGAAGGGAAATTTCTAAAAGTTGAATTGCAGGAGGTAGTAGCTTTAAAATCTGGCAGAACTATTTGTGGAAGCCAGCGGTATATTTTAAATTGTTGATGGTAGCTGTACAGCTACCCATTTTATTACTTCCTTTAAGATATTTTCTTTGCAATCTATATTTCTATTTCATACTCTTTGCTAGACAAGGCTTGAAAAGAATTGTGAGTACTTCTTGGTAAAAGAAAAAAAGGGCAAAAAGCTTATGAGTTTAAAGCTTGGGACTGGGGAAAAATGCTTTTCAAAAGAGGTGTTCCTTATTCTGATACGTATTGTACTACAGATATATGGCAAATTTATTTATGTCAGTTCAAGACCTTTAAAACAGAAGTAATGCCTTCAATAATGCAGAAAATGAAATAGTTTTGTTCCCAGAAAAGAGGTAGTATAATAGAAAGAGAAATTACATTGTTCATAGAAGGCTTATAACTTAAAATAATAGAATGATGAGTGGTAGGAGGAATTAATGACAGAAAGTAATAAGATAGTTTAGAGATTTAACACAGAGTTTTAGTTCATTGTTTTAAGTAAAGAATGGACAGAAGGGCATTTAATTTTTTTACAAAGATTTGTAATTTCCTCAACATCTAAGTCAAATATATCTCATTTTGTGGTATTTTCAGCAGTCCAAATAAACCTGGGATTTAAAACAAGGAAAGTTATCAAATGTTTTCATAATCAATATCATAATCAACCTATCCACAGTCCCAATATTCAGGAAAATCTTAGTTTTCTGGATGTGGCAGCTGTCTTGTTTTTTTTTTACACTTTTTAGCCCTAACATGTTTCAAGATGTACTGAAAAAACACACTCACTAAAAAACGGTGCAGTTAGCCTCTGTTTTTTTTTTTAAGTCTGTCTTTATTCTGTATGAGCTGAGGCTCTCTCAGCACAGTTGATCATGCTCTTAAAATGTCATCTTTCTTGACCTCTTGAACCTCTCATGGTTCTCCTGCCTCTCTAAGGTCTGCCTCCCGAAGAAATGTGAAAAGCGATTCTTTTTCATCCCTTGATTGGTTCCTCCCTCTCTTTTAAAGAAAACGAAGCTGATTCCTTTGTCCGTCCTCTTTTCTTGTTCTTGCACTGATGCTGCCTTAAATTCAGGTAGTAAGTCTTTTAGGTCAGAGTCCATTTTTCCACCTGCTCATGGGCAGGGCCTCACCAGCTGGGAGACTGGTCCTTCACTGGGTTTCCTAGGCACATCAGTAATGCAGTAAATTAACATCATAAGTCTAAGGTCTTTTCTAGTTTAAAGGGAAGGGAAATTAATATAAATAGTAAATGGTCAGCTGAAAATAAGAGAACCCTCCCTAGTAACAAGGAACTGACAAAAGATGTATTGACTGTGTAACTATGAGTGCAACCAGGAGTACACACTGCTTTTGGAATACATAGTAGAATATAACTCTTTATTGACTTCATTTTTGTATGTGTCTTACCAGGCTCTAATTCCTTTCTACTTGCCCCTCAAATAAATTTTTATGATTATGTGCTTTACAGAAATCCTTCTAAAAATTGTGTTGATTTTTAGTTGAAATAATTTCATCTCTACTGACAAGCAGAAAACACTGATATCCAGTATTGCCAATACTTTACCTTCCTCACTTATTTTTTTTAAAGTTTTGATTCTTTCCCTACCCTAAGATTTAAACAAGGCTGTATCTGAGGAGGTATGTTTACAGGATGAGGCAGTCTACTTTGCATATTTTGCTCTACAGGACATTTTCTGGATCGATGACTCGCTCAAGGGAGTTTGTGTGCATATCTACAATGTCTTGACCTGTCTGCTGCAGCTACCTAGATGCTGAACATGCCCTACAAATGAAAGAAATGCAAGCCTCAAGAGCAAATGAAGGTTTGCTGTAGTTGTAGCACCCCAGTGTTGGAAACCTGCTACCAAATCAGGCATGCAACCGCATGTGCCACCTTTTCTCTAACAAAGTACCATCGCAGCAGTAGACTGGAGCAATCCTTGAGTGACAGAAAAAAATATGAGCCAAGATGATTAATTAAGTAGTCAATAGCGAACTCATCCCAAATGTTTGCAACAAGCAATATGATTGAGTGTGTGGAAGCAGCATTGAATTTAAACCCCAGATACTTATCAATAGTGGTAGAAAGCACTCCAAAAAATTGGATGTTGTTTGTAGTGGATCATTTCAGCAGTGATTCATCAAATGCTATCATGTATATCTGACAGAACTCAAAACTGGCAAGTGCTCTAATGGAACATAATAACAATGATGAGTCGTACATTAGTAGCACTTACTAAAAAGAATTCTAGGATTGACAAATTGGAGAAGCAATGTTGGCAGACTTAAAATGAAGCATTTGTACAGTATATACAGTACTCAGAGATGTGGAATAGATTCCAATATGAAATGCAGAGATATTTCTTAACATCTTTCTCAAACTTCATGCCAAGATGGTGCCTAATTTTTATCCTGTCACTCACAAACCCCTTTGCATCTGTTGTTTCAACATGTGAACAGTGACCCGGTTCAAGCTGCTGCTAAAATTTGAGTACTAATTAATAAGAGGGAAGCTGGCTGATGGATAATTAAGATCAGAGAAGGAAATTCTGGACAATGTATTTTCAAAACTGCACTTGGAAGAAAGATGTAGAGCGGTTTAAGAAAAATAAAACCATTTTGAGAAGAGAAGTATTTGCAAAGAGTATCACACATTTTAATTGCCATAGAAAACTCCAACTTTTCACCTTCCTAGGAAACTTTGCCATAATTGTACCAGCTGCTGGGCTGGCCTTGTACTTGACTCAGTTGCATCACTTCTCCCAAGAGCACATAACAAAAAAGTGAGTTTTATAGGGCTCTAGATTATCAGTGTTACTCAGAGTTGCAAGCCTCTAACAGGTGTAACTGCTAATCTGTTTTTTATCTTCTCTTATTTTATTTCTCTATGGCTGAATACAATAGAGCAGATTAGAGCTTTCCACAAAAAAACCCCACAGTCTCTCTCATATGTAGCTCAAAAATATTTTGCAATTTTTTTGTCTCTGGAGATTCTTTTGATCTACTGTTTGCTTCACATTAAAATATGGTTTCACCAAGAGTATTATCTGACTTCTGTTTTTAACTGTTGGAGGTGACCAAGTTAAGTGGAAATTTTGTAGCTATGTACACACACAAATTAGTTTACTCTCATCCGTGTTTTGGTTGACATGTAAAATCATGTAAAGTAATGGTTTTATTCAAAGATATTCACCAGAGGTAAACTACTAGCCATAAATCTCTCAGAAATAATCCCAACCATTTTTTGACTAATAACCACTGGTTTACACTGCTACACAGATGTTGAAACACATGAAGGCACAATTATCAGAAAGCATGGGAAGGGCTCAGGAATTATGAGCATATCATCCCTGTTTGCTTGGCCACATGATACCAGGACAGGCGTAGTGCTTTAAAACAGGATTTTCTGGCAGACCTCTGTACTGGAACAACTGCTTATTAAACCATCACTGCTGCTTCTGGCATAGGTCTCAGGTCCTAAAGAAGAAGGAAAACAAGATCTGAGCACATCCATCATAAATCCTCAGTAAGTCCAATTAAATGCAGGAAATCCATTTAGGGTGTAGGCCTTGATCAGTATCACACACAAATATCCACACACACAGTTATACACATACTATAAAAATGCATTTCTGGAGTGAAAGAAACAAAGATGCTATCAGAAACAAAGATGTTGTGTACCTGAACTAAATGACTGTCTCTGTACTTTAATCTTCTTCACTTTCTTGCTTATAAGTCTTAGAACTCAATTTTTAAATTTCACATTCAACAATGATACCTTGATGGTCATTAAATATTGAATCCCTTCTGAAAGGAGGGTGGTTTCTCCTTCTGCAAAGGATGGAATCTGGCAGTTAGTTCTGCAGTCACATCAATGACATCACTTCCTCAGGCATTCCTGCAATCTTCCATCACAGAAAAATATAATTTTGTGTCTGAGCACCTTGTTCCCAAAAGGCAAGTGAAGAAAAGGGTTTTTAAATTCTGTTTATCTGAGAAAGATACAATTGCTACTTCACTTCAACTTCTTTTTAGGTACATTTGTGTTGCCCAGTGCTTGTTGTCAGGTTGAGGCAGCTGGGTGATATTTTGGCCATATATACACAACTCAGCAGAAGCAAGGAGCAAGAATCATCTACCTTACGTGAGAGATGAAAGATCCCACTTATTATCTGAGAGGCAGAGACTCTGATTAGCAGAAGGGTATGGATTTCCTCTCTGGTGATGGGCAGCATCTCCTGGCTCACTGCTCTCCCCATAACTTGCCATGGCCAAGCAGAGATCTGTTCCACTGCAGCACGCTGGCTCAGCAAGGGGCAAGGGAACCTCAAGTCAGGCTGGGAGAGGAGCAGACCTGCAGAACGCTGCAGCCCTGGATCGTGCTGCTTCACACAGCCAGCAGAAAGGCAGCAGGAGAAGGGGTTCCTGCTGAGCTCTTCCTGGCAGGCTGTGTGAAGCAGCCCTGCAGGAGATGCAGAATCATTGTCCTGTGGGGTTTTCATCACCCTGCTTCATCTCTAGAGGCTCTGAGAGATGCTGCTGTGTGTGTATAAAAGCAAATCCCTCTTTCCAAGGTTTGAGTAGACATGCAGTGTGTTAACAGCACTTTTCCAGGGCCAGGAGGGTTTCCATTTTGGTTCTCCTTTCCTTGAGCACCAAAGTGAGAGACTAAAGCACATAACTAATTTTATTTATGCTTCTGTAACTCAGAAGTAACTCTTTACAGTCAGTAGAAGATTAAAACAGTGAGCACTGATTCCTGAAGCATTTAGGGGGCTGGGAAAAGAGATGGAATCTGCAAATAGCACCATCGCTGAACAAGGGTTTCTTTTTTTTCCATAATAAATACAAATTTAAAATTTATTTGTTTGCATAATCCTTGTAAAAATTCCATTTGAAACAAATATCACTCTATAATATTGACTGATTTGTTCAATGAGGTAAAATGGCTTAGTTTGGTCCAAATTTCAAAATTATATTTTTATTTTGCAATTCAGCTTGGGAAAAAGAACTATCAATATCCGTTGGGTGAAAATTTGTATTTTTTTCAAAATAACCTAAAAAGAAAGATAATATTGTTCGAGAGCTCATTTAATTTTTCTCAAATATTTTGATTTCTAGGTGGTCTAAATGCTGCAGTTCCTAGTCCCAACTTATTTATGCTTTTGATTGAAAAATGCTGATGATATAAAGTAGAAAACCTGCAAAGGTTATGAAAAAAATCTTTGCAACAGTTTTTTTCTAGCAGCCTACAACAGGGTGGGCTGGAGGGTGAGACTTAAACCAAAACTGAGCTATTGAAAAATATACACTTGCATTCATTTCAAATAACCATAATTACTTAAGTTTATAATGACATGCAATCAAAATATGATTTGGGAGAGGTGTCTTTGCCACTGTAAAAGCCTTTTCTTGCTGAAAAACATAATAATAACCACATTTAATGATAATCAAGATGCAGCTGGATAATGATTTGATGTGCTCTTTGAAAATTATTTCAAGGTGTCAGGACATCTGAATATCATATTTTCCATGAGAATTTATTCTGCTTTAACATCGCTGATGCAAAGTTGAAAGTTTTAACCTATTGTGCTGGAATAAGAACAAAAGCATTGGGTTTGTGTCCAGCATTCTGATGGAAATGAAAGACCTGTGGACTGCTGATGGGGCCTGTGGGCAGAGCATGGTGAGAGGCAAATTAGAAAGGAAGGACTGCAGATGTCTCTCCCCTTAATGTTAGGGTAATGGAAAGATGAAGAACTACAAAGTTGGTGTGGTGTTCAGCCTCAATCCTTACCATTCCTCAGGACAGATTTTGGGTTTTTTGTCTAGGATTTGGTGGACTGTGGAAAATGGCTCTGTTTAAAGCTGATTTGGACTTAGTTCCTGAGAACCATCTGAAAGTGTTTTGTTATACCATCCATCCAGAATATTTAATTGTCATTTGAAATTTTGTGGAAATCAGAACATTCCTCAAGACTCTGAAGTTCAATACCAGCCACAAGAACCAGAGGGGACTTGGATGAGGGAGATTGTGTGATCTTCTAGTTCTCAAAAGTCCTGTTAATACCTGAAATCTGCTTGTTTTCTCACATTATGATTTATTATGATTCTCTCTCCTGCTGTCTACAGTTTGGAACATCTTCCTGAGCCTTAAGTCCCCCATGGCAGTTTGGAGGTGGCATCTCTCTCTGAACCAGTTGGGAAGCTTCCCCGTTTCCATGCTTACAAGCTAACAATGTTGTGTCCTTTTCATTAACTAAGGGGTAGAAGCACTCAAATTTCCAGATTTGTCCTGATGAAAAGAACAGCTTCTCATTAGAAATTTCTGTATCACCAAGAGCTTGGGATAAGAACCCCTTCACTTATTTATTTTCATATATGATTCTCTTAAACAAACAGATCTCAGCTTCATATCATATGGGCACAATTATGGATGGCATTAACCAGACAAAGTACATAAAAGTGAAGCCACTTATTGCTTTCCAAAGCCTGGACATTGAATGTGGATTCTTTTCTCTATAACTAGTGCAACTTGCCACAAAAAAAATCTGTAGGTAATATTTGTTGTATAACAAGGGATTTCTTGTTTACTGTCAGAAAAGTATTAGCCATTACAAATAAAGGAAAGGTCTGAAAGTATCCTCAAGGCAGCATAATTCAGAGGCATTAAAAAAAAGAGAGAAATGGATTTCTGGGATTGTGCAAATCTCTTGAAAACTAGCAGACAATTCCCACCTTATGTCCCTCTACAGGGACAGTGCTCCTGCAGATCAGTGTTTAAAAGGGCCTATACAAATATTAAGCATAGTGTCGTAGTCCTACCCAGTCAGTGTCCTTTGTACATGGAAGGGACTGGACCCATAGCTGAGGTCTAATGCAGTGAAGATGTTAAGAGGGTGATCAGCAAGATCAGCTCTTCCCTGAGAGCATACATATAGCACTTCTCATTATAAAGTGGCAGAGTCATGCATTTTCCCACTTTCTCTATTCTGCAGTGGGCTGTTCCCTGGAGACCTCAACCTGCCGGAGTACCTGCTGGCTGTACCTGGCCTCTCAGGACTTACATGCCCTTAAAGGTGTGTGTGTGCGTGTTGTTGCCAAACTTTTAGGATAAAGTCTGTATTCTTTTACTGCTGTTTAGCCTTCCATAGAGCTCCATACTATAACCACCAAAGAATAAAAGCAAACTACTTACTCAGCAGTAATAAAATATAGTAACTTCTGAATATTTTATGACAATGCTTTAGGTGTAGAACTTTATCAGAGTCTGTTACAAAATAATTGTGTTAAGGAAATGAAAAGAACAAGTGGAATATAGCAGGAGAATGGTACAAATTCAATCATCACTTATTATCCTCCACTTTTAAATTTTCTTTTTACCACAAAGCTCTGTAACCATTTGGAGATGGTTAACAACAGTGCTTCATTAAAAGTTAATTTTTATAACCAATAAATATATTTTACATAAGCCCTCTCTGTATAGCATACATGAAATAAATTGCCACAATAGTCTGTGCAAAGCAGAAAAGGTAGAACTTGACACACAAAGCTGTAAGGTAGAGGAATAAGATTGGCTTTTCCTCTGAAGCTTAAAATGAATCACTTCCCAGACTCTGGTAGCGCATCCTCCATAGCTGTAATGTGACAACACAGCATTATTATCATTTATCCCAATTTATTCCATGTTTGTGACAAATTTTTTGTCTGTTTTTTGTGCATTTATCTTGACCTTCTGTGCATTGATCACTTGGACCATTAGAAGTTTTACAGAATGTTGTTGCCTGAATCTTCCCAAATGTTCCTCAAAATTATTTAGAAAACATGCGGTCAATATATGTACAATAATGCTTAAGTAAATTAATGCAAACCAAATCAGAAAAATGCACAGTAAACTATAAATATGTATGGTTGCACTGTAAAGATCTTCCTTTCTTTTTTACAAGAATTATTTTGTCAAAGTTTTCATTTACCTTCCTGTTCTTCCAGATTTTTTTTGTTGCCTTCTCTTTTGGTGTTTTGGCTCTTCTGCTCTTCTCCTCAGAGATCTTTTCAATTCTTGGATCTTCTCTGTTTCTCTGATTTAATGAAGATAAGAAAAAAATAAAACCTCAAACCTTAATTAGTTTGGCAAGATATTCACACTGAATGCTCTTTATCAGCGTGATTGGATTAATAATAAAGTTCATTAGCAAAGTATTTGTGCTACAATTATTTTATTTGTTTTTACAGACGGTGTCATCATTAAGATTCAGAGCTAACAGTCAGAGGAAAGCTGCAGGACAGATATAGAAGGTGTGTCAGGTGTTATGTGTGCAGAAGCAAACTTCACATTGGTATGATCCTGTGTGTGCAGGAAGACATCCAACAGTCTGTTTTAGAGGTGAAAATATTCAAAGTGTGTGGTAGATCCAAGGGCTCTGCCAGAGCCCAGACGGTGTGGGATGAGCAGTCCAAGAGCTGAAGGGCTCCCCCTTTCATTTCTCCTCTCTTGTGGAGGTAAAATATTTGCTTTCCCCAGTGACACTCATTTCTCCATGTGCAGAAAGAGCTTGGTTTAAGTTACTCTATGGAACTGTACTTTATACAAATGTTAAATGATAATAAATCCCCAAATGTTTTCAAACCCAAACTGTTTATCAGTCTTAAGAACTGTTCCTCACCTGTAAGAGCAGCTCACGTCTGGTCCACAATTTAACCATCTAGACAATAATCATGTGTTCAATTTTATACCAAGTAAGATCTGAAACAGCTGCTGAGAACCAGATAAAGTAGTGAAGGTCTTTTACCTTTGAGTATATCCTACAAGTTGCCTGAATGGTACATAACTGACCTCTGAAGATGTTTTCACATTTAGATAAAATCCTTATCCCATTAATGTGAGGTAACATAGCAACATAGAAAAACTAATTTAAGTTAGAGCATACTTCATTGCCTAAATAATGAAGTTTTTCTCAATCTGCTAAAACTTACTGACTACATCTGCCTGGTCAACACTGCCATTTTACACTAATTTTCAAATACACAGTCAAAAAACCCCCCACAATTAAATGTCTTCTTCCTTCTGCCAGTGGCAGGAACTGTACTTGACTTGCAGTTGTTGCTGTTTGCTGCGCCTCAGCTGCACTGCCCAGCCCTGTGATGCAGCCTTGTTGGGGGCTGACTGCCCAAACACAGTCCCTTGCTGTCCCACTGCTGCTGGCCCCAGCACCTGTCACCCACCCATGCCACCAGGGCCTCATGTGCACGCCACTGGGAGGAGTTTTTGTGGAGGATAATGTCCTAACTTTGAAGGGGGCTTTGATGGTACCTTTGATTTCCTTACCTGCCCCTGGGGGTCCTTAAGGACAGGACTCTCAGAGGGTATGAATGTGCTCTTGGGTAACTCCACAGTTACTTTGACATGTGATAAAAGTCAATTTAATTCTACCTCTTCAGGCTTCAGAGCCTGCTGGCTAATCTGCTAATTGGGCTGGAGAAAAGGGGGGAGGAAGTGGAAAAAAGGGAAGTGGTGATGAGAGAGGGTGAAACCCCATTGGTATCAGGAGTAGTAAAAGGTCCATAGAGGAACAGGTCTTTCAAAAATCTTCTGAAGGGTCAAGGTTTTCTCTGACCTGTTTTAACTGCATAAGAATTTCAGCCTGTCTGAATAATTTCTGGTCATTCTCTGCATTTTAAGGGAGCCAAATTAAGCTCCCCAAGCCCTAACAAAATGTTGCCCCTGTGTCACAAGTTATGCAGTCATCTATATCAGTTCTCTAGTTGCTCCTATTTCCAAATTAACATTTTATTATAATTAATGTGCTATTGTACTTTTAAATATCATTTATAAATATGTATAAACTGAAATAATCTGTAGCAGAAAGAAATTTGGAGTAAAAACATTATGAAACCTATGCCTCTCCAATATAAAATATTATAATATAAACATATTGCACATAATTACATATAATGACAAATGTGTCTCTGTGTGGTATGATTAGTGCTGCTGTAACAAAAGAAGAAAGAAGAAGAAGATATCACTCTAGCTGTCAGCTATGTCACAAAATTAATACAGAAGAAGCATCTCTCTCTCACACTTATTCTATTTACTCATTAAATAGTCGCTATAACTAACCAGCAACTTGTATTCAGCTGTAGAGCTACATATGTCCAAGAAGGGAACATAAAAAATTATCACTCTTACCCCTTTGTTGGGGACAATGATCAGCATTCAGGTTAATATATCTCATCTACACAAAGAACATGTGCAAAATGACTTGTTAACTTCACAAAGAACAGAGTTTTGCTGGAGTTATTTAGAAACCAGATGACAAATTATGCTCTAAGCATTCCTTCAAAGATTATTCTTATGGGGAGACCTAGAGAATTGTTGAAGAAGAATCAAAACTAAATTGCGTTAAGCAAAAACAAGATCTTGAGTAGCTCTATGAAGCTCTCATCAGAAGTTTCATACAAGACATTTTCTGAGAACATACACATATGAAATACTTTTGTAAGAAAATCTCTGGAAGACTCCTGGAAAATCAGAGCAATTAGCATGGAGAAGATTGTGTTAAGTTGGCTAGAATATTTTAACAAACGTTTCAGAAACCTCTGCGAAATTTCTCAAGCCCTGCTTGGAAGGAAAACATCCGCTGAATTGAGAGTAAGCAACAAGCTCTCACGTTTTGGTGGGGTGGGAGAGGGCAAAGTGAGGTCATGCAAGCCACTCCATGTAGGTGAGTAGACTAACCAGTGAACTGATGGCAAATGAATGATCGTCCACTATTGCCACCTCATTTTTTAAGATATTTCTGAAGGTCTCATTTTTACCCAAACATGTACCAACACCAACTTCTAAAGTTTTGCTTCCTCATAGAATAGAAGTTTTGTTTTCTGGACAGCTTGGATACAGTGCAACTAACACAAAGTGCTGAGATGAATCTAAATGTCCTGGAAATTGGATGATTAAAAATGATATCTTGGAATAGGTGTGAAATTACCTTAGAGCAGATGTGAAGTACATTTTAAGAAATACAATCAATCATATGTGTGTCCCATCCTAGTGCTGCATTATATTCCAAGCCTTCCAGACTGTTCAGGAGCACTTATGAAATACATGCATTAAACTTGTAACCAACTACTCACCTAGAGTGGAGCAGGAAGAAATACTCCATGCTCCCTTCCACATAAAACAACTACTGTAACAGTATAAGCCACTAAATGGTAAACAGGAATATAAAGGTAGGCCAAATTTGAAATTTGTCTTGGCACACATAAAAGTAATTCAAGTAAATGTAGGCCCTGCTTATAAGTCTAAGTTTATTGCTGGCTAAATGTCCACAATAATTTTCTTCAGACATGAAAAATGTACACTGCCTTTTTGAAACTGTAAACTGAAGCAAAGTTCTTCTGTAATTACTAACACAGTAATAGACATTTTCTTGCTCTCAAGACCACTGAATTATGGAAAAAAATACCCATCTAAGAAATATTTTGAGGTAATTATACATCTCTCCTCTCCCTCTATCTTCCTTTATTTTTTTTCAAAGAAAATTAAGTAACTCACAAAGGATCAAATGAATATCAATTAAGAAAACACACACTCTTTTTTTTTGCATACAAAAGATAAATGACCAGAAAGCAGTATTTATTACAGTGCTTTCTTTCCCATAAGAGCCCTTGATTTTGCCAGAATTGAAAAATTCTTATCATCTGCCTACAAAATCACATTTTTACATGAAATCAAAATATTACGTGAATAATAGTTCCTGCAAACAGAGAGCTCAGCCTTGTGACAGTGAGATCAAACCAGTATGAGGAGATTTTCAGATGTGTGGAATGACCTTCCCAATGAGAGAACATCTCTTTACCCCCAGATGTCAGGAGCTCTCCTCTATCTCCTGTTAGTTTTTTACCTTCTCCTCATTTCTCAAAATGATCCCTTATTTTGCTCCTCCTGAGGCAAGAGGAGCAAGAATGCCTGGGATGACTGAGGCTGAGCTTTGTGTGCTTGGGTGGCATGATTCATTGTTCTAGAGTGACAGACCACTTGGCACAGGATGGGATGCTGGGTGAATCTGGCTTTCAGGAAGTCACGAGTCTTCTTTCAAACAAAATTATTTGAAGTAGTTTCAGTTTATTCTAGCCAAAAGAAAGTTATCAGAAGAGGCTGAGTCAACCCAATTGATTTTTGGCCAGTCTAGCACTGCTCTAAAAGCAGGGAGGGCTGGAGCTCTACATCCCCACTTATAGCCTGGGCTTCAGAATTACTCTGCAAGCAGTAAAGCAAAAATGCTTTTATAGTCAGAGTCAGAAACTTTTACTGTCCAAGGGAGTGCCATGGGTGCATCCTCCAAAAGCAAATGCAGAAAAACCCTTGCAGTGAGAGCCAGCTTCTCCTTTGCTTTGTGATAAACTGCTGGCTTCTGATAACAGCTGCAGTGTCTCAGCACACAATCATCTTGCCATTACAAATACTCCAAGGACAAGCAGGGCTGTGCTCTACAAAGATCTTGTTTCTTGTAAGTCAGATTCAGCTCCAAAGCCTACAGCAATCTCAGACCTCTGGGATCCTTTGTTTATTCTTAATTGGCTTTTAAGATCTGAGAGAACAATTTCAGAATGTCACTTTTAGTCAATACAAGGCTCACATTTCTCAGTCCCTTTTGTTTGTGTCATGATCTTCTAAATTTTTTAGTAATTCCATTTTGGATTATGGGCTTAAAATGGTCATTTTGAAAAATTCTATTTCAACATTTTATTCAGAATGTACTGTGAAAAAAGTAGACTTTCAAATGCACTTTTTGTAGACAGCTTTTATTGAAGCAAAGATTCTGGGAGGAGATTTCTAGCATTACCACTGACTTAAAATGTTATTTTATGTTAGATCTGTTTTGAACTGTTCTGAAAACTAAATTTGAACACCAATGAAGCAAACTATGAGGCATCCTCGAGCAGGAAAATGCTGCAATCATGGGGCACACAAGTCGCCATTCAGCCTTTCTTCCGTCATAATTACAATTGAAATTCACTGTCTGAGTGGAAAAGCCTGGAAGCCCTGCAGCAGGCAGGTGCACAAGGTAGGCTTCTCCTCTTAACCCACTTACTAGAGGTTGCCAAACCCTACCAGCCACAGGAATTTCATCACATTCAAAACTATTAGCTTTAACTCTTTTACTGGGTATTTTTGTCACTTGTTAAAGCCGTTTATTTGTGGCTTGCTATGTTTGGTGTTTGCAGAGCTTTCATAATTTATTGCTTGATTATGCCACTGAATAGCATACACAACTCTTATTGACTTCAAGGGGATTTTCACACAGAGAACATGGCAACACAACACAACACTTCTAAAGTACTTCCTATAACTATTCATGACTTTGTCTACACTGGCGTTAAGATGTGAACTGAAGAATGGAAAATTATTCCCAGCAATACCTTTTGTCATACTCTAATTTGTGTGTTATGAAGAAAATAAGAATTTGCGACATTATGGTTCTTACCAGAACAGGAGAAAGCAAATAATTTGCCAGTAAAGGTGGCCAGATAGAAATCTATATGAAGAAGTGTTGGCACACATAAAATTCAGCAATAACTGACCCAAACTGATCTATAAATGGGAAATTGCAAGCACTGAGAAATCTCCAGGAAGAATAAGTGATTGTAAAGCAATCTTCTGACAGTATATTGCAAGCAGTCAGGTAAATTTGTAGTCAAATATCCCCAGTTCCCTGCTGAACATAGGATGATGGCTCCAGTTAGGGCATCAGGCTGCAGTTTTAATGGTTGAGACCCTCTGTTCACAAAGGTAATTATTGTTCATTTGCTGCATTTAAACATTGAACTAGCTCCAAGAGAGGCTGTCCACCAACATATGAAGATATAAATCCTGAGGAGAATCAATATCAGGGCTCAGAAAATATCCCAGTTGAACTCATCAACCTGGCTAGAATCTTCACTGACAAAGAGGTGATGAGGAAGAAGATCGAAATTGATTTCCAAAATGATTATGACGCCTCCAGACCAGAGGTTTCTGAATAATCTTCCAATACTTGTTGATAGCCTATTTCTCTGAGGGACAAAAGGAGATTTACAAAGGTGTCATTGGAGGATGAAGACGTAGTGGCTTGCCCTCAAAACGGGTCATGAGGACCTTGTGAAAAATGACATTTTGCCAAGAGAGGGAAAGAGATATAACTCAATATGTGTGAACTTTAAGCAGCAAAGACTCATGCTTTCCTACCATTGAAGAGAAACTAACTGCATTATGTTGGGGAACTAAGATGGCATCTAAATTATTCCAAAATCACTTTTTTCTTTGCTGTTAGCTTTGGTTTAAAGGACCTCAGATATTCAATCTGAATTGAGTAGGATCAATTGAGGAAGAAAAATCTGAAGGGCAAAATCTCTTCCTTACCACACACAATAATCATTAAGGACAATAAAGCAAAAAATACTTCAATCAAATCCAAAGCAAGTATAACTTGAAAGTGTTGTCAAATGTAAACCTTTCCAAATCCTCCCATTGAAGAGAAATGTATTCACAATAGAAAATACACCTATCTTTGCAAGGATAGGAGTAAATCCACAAAAAGTAGATTCCTGGCTCAGGAGATCTTTGTAGAAAAGGTGAATTTCAGTGGAGATTAGGAAACCAGCTCTAGAGACAATTCAGATTGCATGAAATGTCAAATTAAGAAAATCCGGTTCTTAATTTAGTATTCTCATAGAATAGCCTGGGTTGGAAGGGACCCTAAAGATCATCTAGTTCCAGCTGCCTGCCATGGACAGGGACACCTTTCACTAGACCAGGTTGCTCAAAGCCTGGCCTGCATCATGTGCAGAGATGGAGCATCCACAGCTCATCTGGGCAACATACTCTAGTGTCTAATATCCCTCACAGAGAAGAATTTCTTCCTAATATCTAATCTAAACCTACCCTCTTTCAGCTTAAAGCCATTAGACCTTGTCCTATCACACATCTTGTTTTCCAACAGGTCATCTCAGCAGGGTTTTTCAGCAAGTCTATCGCTGTATCAACACTTCCCAGTGGACCATAGATTCCCTGTCAAAGAGGACAGGAAAGACTAAGTTATGATCTCCCTTTCTCTCCTAGTTTTCTTCTTGACACCTCATACTGTTTCCCCTTCCATGATTACCCTATCACACCCCCCTCTTTCTCATTGAGGGAGGAAATAATGTATCTACTACCCGGCATCGTTGCAGTAAAGATAAAAAAAAAAAGGGAGCTACTTCAACTGTAGAAGAAATTTTATTTTCAAGTACATGAAGCAAGAATACTGCCTTAAGACATGAGATGTTAAAAAAATGGTATACACCTCTTGTTAGCTGCCTTTGAGAGGTTGTAAAGCATCTCACTGCAATGCTAGCCAAGTCAATGAGTGAAATTCTCTTCTGTAACACCTCAGAAATACAGAAAGCCTTCAGTGCTGCTGTATGCTCCTGGGGGTAAAAAGTGTAAAGGGGAATTCTGGAAGAATGGTTTAAATATATATAGGGCTGAATTTAATTTCTTAATTGTAACTCAGATGTAGAGATTTAACTAATATTTTGCCCTTTTTTTACTAAATAATACAGTGGAATATGATCAATTGAAAGATAAAATAGAAGGAATACTTACAATTAAAACTCTAAATAGTAGCTTTTAGGGGCTGAAAGAATTAGTGGATTATGGTTATGTTCAGCAAGTACTATTACAGCAAAATTTTTTTAAATGAAGGACAGCTGTTAGGGTCTTTCAGATTGTCACCATCAAAAGGATAACTTCCAACACAAAACCTAGGTAAATTCACAAAAAGTCAAAAATACACAGATATATCCTGATCGACCTTCTTAAACATGGCAAATAAACAGGAAACTACTATCTCCTTTTACATGGCAAATTATTTTAATTATGCTACCTGCAGTATACAAAAATCATAGAATCATAGAATGGTTTGGGTTGGAAGGCATTTAAAAGATCATTTAGTTCCATACCCTCTGCTATTGGTAGGGCCACCTTCCACTAGAGCAGTGTGTTCAAAGCCCCATCCAGCCTGGCCGTGAACACTTCCAGGGATGGAGCACCTACAACTTGCCTGGGTTACCTGTTCCAGTTCCTCACCACCCCTATAGTGAAGTCTTTCTATTATCTACCTTCTTTCAGCTTAAAGCCATTCTTCCCTGTCCCATCGCTACATGCCCTTGTAAAAAGTCCTGCTCCAGCTTTCTTGTACGCCCCCTTCAGGTATTGGAAGGCTGCTAAAAGGTGTCCCTGGATGCCTGTCTTCTCCAGGCGGAACAGCCTCAATTCTTTCAGCCTGTCTTCATAGCAGAGGTGCTCCAGGCCTCTGATCACCTCTGACCTCGCTCCAGCAGGTCCACATCCTTATGCTGGGGCTCCAGAGCTGGACATATTAGTCCATATATTCAAAAACCAAAATAAAAACACTGATGTTTTCTGTTACCTCTAGATCTTTCCTCACCACATTGTCTTTCATCATAAT
Organism: Camarhynchus parvulus; assembly: GCF_901933205.1. Lineage (NCBI taxonomy): Eukaryota > Metazoa > Chordata > Aves > Passeriformes > Thraupidae > Camarhynchus > Camarhynchus parvulus. The sequence goes on from NC_044573.1 coordinate 53,423,201, forward strand.
GAATTGGAAAGCAAAACTAGATGCCTAAAAAATGGCAGCAGTCTCTTTACTAAACAAGAGCTTTTAAAAAAAGAAAATTAAAGTTTTCTGCTCTGTCATTTGTCTGTCATCTATTTTTTTTTTTGCATCCCAGAAAGGCTGTGCCAAAGAGACCCCCAAAATTTGTCAGAGTTAACTATTTCACTAAACTTCACCAAGCTACCACTGCTGATGATTAATCAAATTTTGCTCTAAATAGGATTAATTCGGGTGTATCTGTGAAGAAGCTTGCCAGAGTGCACGTCCCTCTTCTCATCTGTCCTCGGGTCTTTTTTTCTTGCTGAATTTAAAATGAAGCTTGAGCTATAATCTTGCATGGCAGATACTGGATCGTTCCTTTGATAAACATCTAAAATGCTAATGAATGTGGGCTGCAGTTCTGAAACAGCAAAGCAAATGATTTGACAAGAATCTGGAGGGTAAAAAAAAAAAAGGAACTTTCTGACTTAAAAGAAAAACTCTTTTTTGTTCACATAGAGTATTGTTTCCCCAAGAAAAATTTTTTTGCTCTGCAGAAAACAGAAAAAATCCTACTACATCAAAATGCGGAAGCATGAAAAACTGATGAGCTTTCAGATTGTCCTCTTTTGCATGCAAATCATATCAGAAGTTCTCATTAGCATAAATGCATGAGCAGCTCTAAATGCTTTTAATTTCCAATCTCAGCCAGCAGAGGAGTAATTTGTCACTGTCAGGGTGAAAATCTAAAAAGAAAAAAAAAGAGAGAAGGACTCCATGCTAAATTGGAATCATATAAATTTTTGATTTGCTAATTGACTGATGCTACAGTTCAATCAGCTGCCTTGAAGGTGTAAATAATTCAGTATACAGTCAGAAATAAAAGCATAATGTGCTTCTACTGAAGTCATATTAGCATTCAGTGCACCAGGACACACCTGACCACATCTTTCTTACAGATACCCTTTAGACATATTCTACTGCTATGCTGGCAAGTGCACTCCACCAACAAATATATATTTAGTCTTTCATAGGCTAAAAATATTTAGTCATTCATATTAAGAAATGCGATTCCAGAGATGATTTAAAATATTTTCACTCCGAATAATCTAGTAAGTCAGTCCTAATGCTTGCAGAAATGGTGGAATACATTTGTATAACAGTAATGCAATTATAAAACATAAAGAGTGCATAAATGGTAATCCAACATTTCTTTCTATCAACTTTTAATTATCCTTTTTCCTTAATCAACTGCTTTAAATGTCATATGCAAAGTGTATTTTTTGCAAAAATACTTCTCATCAGTGTGCATACTCTAAGGGTGTTGTAGAATCTGTATGGGTAGTTGCAATAGTTCATGATTTACAATAGAGAAATTACATTCAGATCCTTTGTATGGTTTTGTATCTGTGTTAATAACAGAAAAAAATTATTTCAAAGCTGTTGTTTAAGTAGAACTGATTTTACACTGACTAGTCACCTCCTTCTCACCTAGATCAAAGAAGATTTACAGCCATTGCAGACTTTTGTAATGCATTTGTACTTCCAAGAATATAAATAAATAATTAACAAAAATACCTTGAATATAAAAAAAACCCTCCTCTGGAGCACATACAAGTAAAAGATCCAGTTCATCATTTACCCGATGTTTCAAGCTAATTATTAATGTCTCATGGACTGGTGTATATGAAAATCAAGTATGACTGTACTGAACCCCAAAATGACCAGTTGACTTTGTTATGAATTCTATTTTGCACAAATTCTAGCTGTACTATTTTGTTGCCATAGCACAGAAATTTATCAGACACATCCTATGCACCAACAAATCTGTTTTCCATATCCTCATCCCTCCAAACATATATTTAAACCAGGTTCTATTTAAACAATTTATATGAAATCTTTATCCTGGGCAAAGAGCTGATTTTATTTGCCAGAAGCAGTCTTGAAATGGTTTTTGCAATGGCAGTCTGGGTTTCTGATAATGAAAGGCTTATACCAAATTCCCCAGTGTTTTCAACAAGGATTTAATCTGAATAAAGTCTGTAGGATTATGTTCCAAGGTGTTCATTTTGACTGAGCATTTGATTCTCCACTCAGTGAGATCAATGATGGCATTGATTCAGTCATTCACACCTTTTCCTTGTCATAAATTGCACATTTCCTTTCAAAATAGTGCTAAAATGTAGAAAAACAATAGTCAAGTAGTGGGAAAACATGCAATATAACGGGCTGAATACAAACTGTGAGGATTCAGTTTCCAAACAACCAGATCCTGCTTGATCTGATAGTTGACTAAGGAAGAAAGATGTATCCTTTCAGTCTGTATCAATCTAGAAAAAAGAAATCTGAAAATCGGTTTTATGATTATGAGTTAGGTTTTCCAGAGTTCTGGAAAACCTGACTCAAAGGCAAATCTCTATTAAAGCAAGTAGAAATCTTGGGTAAGAAAAATCTTATGATAGCAGCCTAAGTTTTCTCCCCTGGCTTAAAGAACATTCAGTGGAAGCAGAAGAAGCAGGCAGGGCAGATACCCTGCCATGGAGGTCAATTCACATAACAAAGCCTGGATAGCAGAAATTATTTCTGCAGGTCCTGCTCCTCTTTCTGCAGACACTTTCAGATTCTGGGATACCAATAAAAGGGGAGTGTTGTGGGGAAAGCCTTACTAAAATATGGATGTTTCATCAGTGCTCGGTTCACCATTTGAAAGATGAGCTGCTTTGTTCTGCAGGCCTGGTCCCCAGTGGGAAGAGAGAGGAGTCAGCAAGGGGAAAATGAGCTGGATCACAGGATTAAACAGTGAGGAAATGTTCTGGAGTCCCATTCAGACTATAAGTAGACAATTAAAATTTTGTATATAAATTTCAATGATTTTTTAAATAGTTTTTCAAATTACTCATATATTCTCATATATTGGTATTTTGGTCTTTTTAATCTCTTTTTATGTAGCTCCCTCTAGTTCTCTTGTGACTTGTACATCATTCTGGCAACAATTGTGGCACCCTTTTAGATGCAGCTGAGGCAGATTAGTTGAGTTAAATTCAGTCCTGCTCTACCCTATTGTTTTGTTTGTATCTATACTTTAGACATTCATATGGAGTACAACTACCATCTCTGGCAAAAGAGTTGCAGATAATCACAGCAATGGTTTTACAATGGTTAAGACACACATTAATGCATCCACTTTAACATAATTATCATGAGGAACATGAGAAGGGAGGGAAAATTTGGAAACAGATTTTGTGAGCAGGGTCTCTTTACTGTTTAGAGAGTAGAGGGGCTCAGATGCCAGCTATAAAACCCCAATCAAGTCCCTGCCTGGCCACAGGAACAGGTCCAAGAGTAAAGCAGATATTGCAGTCCTGAAGATCCTAGGCAGACAATCCTGGGTGGAGGTAGATGAAGTTGTCATGTGTCAGCATGTCAGCATGCCTGGACAGGGCTCTGGAGTGGGCATGCTGTAGCCCTGGGACCTCTCCCAAATCACACCAGTGGGAAAATGTGTACTGGACCAGATGTGCTGGTTGGTGAGTTTATCAATGTGCTCCACAAATCTCTGTCTGGGTGCTGACCAATACCAACAGAAAGACCTAATATATTTGCTTCTGTTTAAAACAAACAAACAAAGAAACCAGCAAAACAAAACATTATTTACCTCCCTTTACCCCATTTCTCAAATGAACAGCAGAAGGGGGTATCTTAATTTGCACTGTCACTGGTAGGTGTGAAATACTGTAACCTTCCCAGCGCTGCCAAGCCCATTGTTTTCCCTCCCTGCCCCTCTCTCTCCAGTGTTTTTTGCTCCAATTCATTGCATTCATCTTTAGATTTAAGATTAAATAAGTAAGTATGTAAGTAAATAAATAAATAGACAAAGTTGACTGCAATCCCTTCTGCCTGTTTGGAAACAAAGATAAGGGTCTGACTGTGGTAGGAAATGCAGAGTATGTTCCAGGAGGGATTCCTGCTGCTGCTGCTGCTGCCTCCCAAGGTTTGTGTGTCCACAATGAAATCTGAATAAAGTGCTGAACTTCAGAGCCAGGAAGCTGGCTCCTCCCAGCCCAGAGCTTGAGGCGACTATTTTTGGGAGAGGAATCTAAGCACCCTTTTTAATGCATTGTTTATCTGGCCTCAGTAAATTCCAGGGTCAAGTTGTGCTAGACATGGAACTCGGGAACCACTCCGGGGACATCACCAGCTGTGGGGAGCATATGTTCAGAGCTCAATACTGATCATAGCTCATCAATGTGGATTTAGCCCCCATTGTGATGACCAGACACACAAACTAGGAGCCTGATTTACCATCAGAGTTAAAAATAACGTTAATATAGCATAAATGCTTGGGCTTGAACCATGCTATGTGATTTTATTCCACCTTTTCTTTCCTGTTTTTTATTTATGATAAATTGTCTCTGTTTGAGACTGTGGTAGATCCTCTCTATTTCAGACTGTTCTTAGAGCCTTTTTTTCCCCATACTAACATGGTTCACTCTTGCAGAAATGTATGCAAATTAACTTTTTATGAAAAATGGGGGCAGAAATAAAACATTATGCTGCTCTTGCAAAATAAAAAAATCATTAGTGATTGCCAAAAGCAACAAAGTTGATCTTTTGGCAGCATATTGTACATAATTATAAATTTTCTATTCTCCTTCAGTCCTGTGAACAGCAGAATAGCTGTATCACAGGACACAAAATAATTCTGACCTCATGGTAACACATTTGTGTGCCTCATTCTGACCAGCTTCACAGAAGCATTGTTTCAGACAAGCCACATTTTCAGTGGAGCTTTGAGAAGGAGGGAGACAGCAAACACTTTTTCATTACTTGAAAAGTGCCAAGGATGCTATAAGCATACCTCAGGCAGATTTAATTGTAATATTAATTAACTGGTTCACTTACTTACTAATTAATCTGCTGCTCCATCTTTTTCACACTAATGTATTTCAGAAGCAGATTCAGAGGAAATGTTAGAAAAGTTTCTTATTAAAATCTCTGAATGCAAATTTGCAGAAGTATTTGTACAAAAATTGCATTACCATTAGAATGGCAATGCTTATTCTAGTCATTTGATCTAGTCATTTAGAAGTAGGAAGAGGCAGCTACTTACTGACTGGATAGTATGACTAAAAGACAATCAAAACATATCTTAAGAAAAAAATCTTAGAGTGATTATACACTAATAAATATAGGTACTCGTGATATCCATAAAAGGGATATGTATTTATTACTGTATAATCACTCCAAGGGAGTGCTGCCATGTCTTCAGCAAGAAGCATTTCTCAACTACAGAGAAATACACGAGATATTAATAATCAGCTTTTATTACAAAAATATACTGAAAACTCCACAATTGCTGTATCCTGCACACTCTGCCTCATTATTCATCTCATCAGTTTTTTTTTCATCTGGCAGATGCAAATAACTGCACCCCTGTCTACAAAAACCAACCTGCAAGAAATGCATTCCCCCAGTAGCAGCACTCCTTTTATGTGGATTTGGAAAGAAGACATTTCTGTTATCAGAAAGAGGAGAGAGCCTAACAGTGTTACTTGTTCAGTAAGGGCAGATGACACTGGAATTTATTCTAAGGTGTTCATATGCATAGATCAGGTTTAGAAGCATTTCAGTAGGGCATATTCATATCTCCTGCTCTAGGCTTTGATAGGTGCATTACTCAAGTGATAACTAATGAGCTGAGACAAGGTTTACACATGGTGCAGCATGATTAAGGTGCCACAGGTTGTGATTCTAAACACTAAGTACAAACATCTTTAATTACCTCATTGGACTCATGACCAGAAAAAGGTCATTAAAAGGAAGACCAAAGAGCCTAAATGACTTTCCTAAGATCACACAGCAAACCTGAGGCAAAATAGGAAGCAAGTCAACGTCTTCAAGCAAAGGGAGACCCTTAGCCCTGAGACACATTTTCTGTCTTTAAAATGTTTTTAAAGGTGGGAAGAATAAATAGCATACAGAGAGGAAATGATGGCATAATGTAATATTATGGATTCTTGACAAAGTCTTGAGAGTGTACAGTTTTATCATGGCTTCAGGACACTAAGGATAAACTATTTCCCAAGCCATGATGTATTTCTTCCTCAATGCATTACTTAGATTAAGAGACAAAATGCATCCTATTAATATGCATTGTTAAGCTGTTTCACATGGATAGTCCAGTGTTTTGGCTCAGCTCTTACTGTACGGGATCATTCAAGCTTATAGCTCCAACATGATGAGGAAATCAGTGTTCATTCTTCAAGAGGACTGCCTCTGAGGCTGCAATAAAGTTAAAGCACTTAACTTTATCTTGTGCTGGAATTTTTTTCCTTATCAAAATACAAGAAAAAGTATTTGTTTTACAGATAAAGCTGTTAACTTTATTAAACTTGAGGTACTAACCATCTTTCAATGGACAATAGGAAACAGCCAGTGGTTCAGAGGAAAATATGAAATGGCCCTTGATTCAATTTATACTTATAAACAGGAGAAATTACCACAATCAATAACACACTGAATGGAACAGGCTCAAACTCATTTAAAATATGTCAATGAGTACATGTGTAAGACTCTTTTTGTTAAATAACAACCTCATTCCACCATATTCATAGAGCAAGGCATGCAGTCACTATCACATATACCTTAACAATCACCTGTGGGTAAAAAGGAAAATAATTATTAAATTTGACAAATCATTGAACCAAAGAGACAAAGGGAAAGCATTGCAACAGTAATCATATTTGCCCCAATTCTTTCTTTGTGTACTGGCTCAGATTTCTTTGGTGTTTATCAGCCTGCCAAAACTGATACACTTCCTCCAAAGCTTGGCCAAGTAGAACATTTAATTCTGCATTAAAAGTCTGCCTGGGAACACTACACTTTTGCTATCTAAATTGTTAATGTACATTTCAAGTAACTGGTCCAGTTGTCAGAACAGGAAAACACTGTCCATTTTAAGGTAAGAAAATGCTTTTGAAAAAGCTGCAAGTTGCTATTTGAAATTGCACTTCAAATTAAATGCATTTACACCAATTGTTTCTGAGAGTCCTTTCTCTAAATGATGACTTAGTTTCTTGCAGACATTAGTAAAAAAGCAGGAGGAAACTCCTGTTTTGTTTGTAGCAGCCTTTCAGGAAAGCCTGCAATGGTAAATGCTCGAGGTAATTTGGTGTTCTGCTCTGTCTCAGCAGTTAAATCCTTTCAGTAAAGTAAACATTTCATTGACTATAAATTGACTTTTTTCTAAGCAAAGTGGTAAGTTTCTATTTGTATCACTTTTGTTCCCAGACCCTATTTATAGAAGAACAATTTTGTTTCAGTTTCTAGATCTCCCAGACTGAGATTTTCAGTAATTTATGTAGACTTGGGCAATACTGAGCATGCTGCAATGTCTTTTGTTCACTGGGGAAAGCAAACAAGAAGGACATTAACCCAGAGAACTGAGCAGTAATGCAGCATGCACCAGCATATCACTCTCTCTTTAACATGTAGCACTCAGTATATAAGAAAATTTTTCAGAAAACACAATATTGAGAAATCATTATTATCTGCAAATTGCTGGAAATTTCCTTGCTTTCTGGACGAAGAATGCACCTGCATTTCCTCACTTTATAACTGCCTCATTTTTGACACAGTCTACTTTTATTTATGTGACTTTTTAGGAAAGGTAGTGGCAGGTTTTCCTGCGAGGCAGTAGAAGCCCCATCTCAAATTGCCAGTGAAATCTTGCTCTGCCTCTGTGAAATAAGGGACAGAGTGAGAGAGAGGCAGCTCTCATAAGAATTGGATCTGGCCTGGTACAAGCTAGTATTGCTTTCTGTGTAGGAGAGTCTTGAAATGTTAAAAAAATAGCCCTTTGATTCAGCCAGGACATTTTCATCTCTTTTCAGTCACACTATGAACGTCTTTTGCTCACTGAAAAATACATCCCAAGGCATTGGAAACAGATTAGCTATTGAAGTCTGAGTGAAGTGGTATTTGCCACCATCTGGTTGTGAACCCTACAGAGAAGCTATCGATTGGTCTGCTTGCTATTTAAGTGGTAGCCATATCCACACTGATGTCCCAATTAAGGAAAAAAAAAGGCATTTAATTGGAAAGACAAGTTCACACATTTCCAAATTTTATGGCAGGCCCATATGAAACAAAAAATAATAATAATAAAAAAAACCACCACAGAAACAAAACCCAAAAACAAAGCAAGCAAAAAACTTCATAGGAACAAAAAAAAACCAAAAAAAAAAACAACAACAACAAAAAAACACCCTGAAAAAAAATGGTATGTCAAAATTGGATTTTTTCAAATTGGCACAGACGTTACCATATTTTACTCAATGAAATTATGAACTATCCTGGAAGGGATGGGTGAGGGAAGAAAAATATTTAATTATTTTTCTCATATAAAGAGGCAAAAAAAAAAAAGCACGTGGACTCCAAAATGGCAACTTTCCAGGAACCTGATGAAAAATCTGTTATCTTTTCAGAGAGAAATTAAGTTTTGTAGGTTTCTAAAATACACAATGATAGGCTTATATACTGCTAGAATTTTTAACATCTTTTTTCTCTGCATTTTGGAGAGCTCTTGTTGTCCTAGTTTAAAAGGCAACCTATATTTGTTAGACCTGAATGAATCAATTGCAGTGAAGTCATAACTCCTTTCTGATCTTATTCAGAAATCATTGATCCCTTTCACTTCTAGTGCAAATAACTACCTTTTTCTAAAGTAACTAATGGCCTGCTACTCAGAACCATTTATCCCCTTACAGACTAGATAAAATTACATTTCAGGAACTTTATTTTTAGCAATTTTATTTTTAGCCATTTTCCTACAAAAGTGTGTGATGCTGTAATTCTCGTGAGCATGAGGTGGGTGGTTGCCTGAAGTCCTAAAACTGTAGCAAAATATTAGTCCTGTATTATGGCTATGGGAATCAATGCATAACATATTCAAATAATTATATTTTTAAAATACTGGATTTGTTGTAAAATTAAGCAAAAAAAATTTCCTTGAATCTCAGAAATAGTATAACTAGCAAAGGGATTAAAATATCATCAGAGCTTCAGTTTGAGTTTCATTCCACCAGTGCAAGATAATGTCCTTTGAACTCTAAATATAATAATGAAATTTCAATTAATATCTTTCATATTTTTTTGATTGCCAGTAGCTAGAATGGCCTGTTCTGTTTGCCCTCCAAACTGCAGCTGCTTTTTTTTCAACATACATCAGTGGCAAATCAGTAGCTTCTAGGTGTCAAAAGGTGAACTGGCATTGCCATATTTTTAGTATAGATAGGTAAGATTCTACTGAAAACAACCAACCATTTTTCTCACCTGTATATTAATATGGGAAATATTGGAAAATATTTTATATTCCACAGGAATGAACTATCAGAATACAAAAAATGAAAAATTAATTAAAAAAACCTTTTTGCCGTATACACTGAGTTAAATAGCTGTTTTTCCCAAGGCAACCATCTAAAATTTCTGGCACTGGATTATCAACAGAATAATATCTAAACCAAGAAATGACACTTGTTCAGCTGAAAAAAGGAAAGCATAGAAAAGAAGGGTAGAAAATATATCCTGTATTCTGAAATACTAAGGTACTGCATAGATGTGTACATATTATCAGAGAATGATATGCTTTTCAAGGATCCTTTCCTAAAAAATAGCAGGCCCATATGGAACAAACTTCGGGGGAAACCCCCCCCACAGTTCCCAAATGTAGGGAGAATTGTAAGGGGGCACAGTATTCCCCAATGAGTTGCAGCTGTGTTAACACCTGTACGTAATTGGGGAATACTGTGCCCCCTTACAATTCTCCCTACACCCAAAGAGGCTTTTTTTTGCCCAAGGGCTTTGTCTAAAGACATGCAAATAATGCTAATTAAATAAGGATATGGTGCAAGCCCCTACTAGACTGCAGGGCTGGATATACTGCAGCACGTGCTGGGGTCAGCATATCTCCAAATGGATGTAGGATAGCAATGGGTGACGTTTGAACATCGACCAATACTGATGTCACACCCTAGAAATAGAACATCATCTGCCTTCCACACTCAGGCAGCTCCATAGGCTCTCCTGTTCCAGGCTCCACCTTCCCCAGCCCTGCCTGAGCAAAGAGGCCAGGAGCAGAGGGCCGGAGAAGTGACTGAGGGGTGCTAGGAATGCACTCTCACGTAACAGCATGTGAGTGATCCCTTGCAGTGGACAAGAGCTGTGGAATAGTTCTACTTTCCTTTCTGTACACCAGCCAACAGATCTGAGACTGAAAGGAGAGTAAAGAAGAAACTGGAGTGTAAGCATGGCTCCGAATTACAGTCTCTTCTCTAAGCTGCTCATGAGACATCACAGCTATGTGCCTCTTTAAACCTGGACCAAAATGCTGCAGTCTATATCACCCATTTGCAATCTAACAGCATCGTCCATCACCTGGTTTTGGATTTGTACATGTAATATCTGTCAGCAGTGTGCAATGGAATGTTGGGCAAAATCCTTTAAAGTTTTATAGCCACAACTTCAGTGTGAGTTACTAAATTGCCTCCTCTGTACAGAGCAAGCTACGTGTGCAGTATTTGTACTCTTAGTGAGACTGATGGAACTAATTGAACCAGTAAAATTCAACAAGACAGATTAAAAAAAAAAAAAAGGAAAAAAGTATATTTGTTTACATAGAGGTGATCAGTAAAAGAACTAACTGATAAATGAATAAACAAACTAACAAATCTTCAAACTTGCAATCTGTGTGCTCAGCACCAGAAGATGTCAATCCCAAGGCAGTAAATTACTGATATTGGTAATTCTTGAGGCACTCAAAGATTTTACCTTACAAGAGTTCATCAACAAGAGCTGCCCATTTTACCTACCAGAACATATCTAACAGACCAACTCTTAAATGCAGCAAAGCAGAAGAGAATAAGCCCATGATAAAACTGACACAAACTTACTGATATACATCCCAATGGTAATTTAGAACATCTAACTCTTAGGAGCATATTCAGGCCACTAGTTTTTGATGAACAGTGAATGATGAACACTCCTGCATTTTCTCATTAAAGCTGTTTTTCTGTATATAGGAGACAAAAATATTTACTACAGCTGGTCTCTAACCTGGGTCTCCCAAAAAAGCACATCATCTAGCAACCAAAGAATATTTCTTGCTCCCTAGTCAAAGGAAGATGACTTATTGCATTGAGTCTGACACGGAGGGAGAAGCTCGTATTTGGCCAGAAGGTAGCATCCTCCTTCCTGAGATTTCCTATCAGCTGGTTTAGATGGCCTCCTAGTGAAGGTCTGGCACCTTTGTCCCTTGTGTTTAGGTGTCACTCCAGGAGCAGCAGGTGCTGTAATTCTAGGTACAGTTTCATATTTGGATCTAGATGCTGATAAGGACCTGGCTCAATCCAGGCAGTATATTGTTTTCCTGCTGTGGAGCCTGCAGCCTCAATAGGCCGTTGTAAAACAAAAATGTAACCAATATCTTACAAGTAACCTAAATCTCAGTTTCCTATAAAAACACACAACTCATGCCAGAAGCAAGAATCACTGTAACATTCTCATATAAACTGATATTACTGGGGCAAATACTTTCTAAAAGAGAACTGTCAAGGAGTATTATCCATTTTAGATGTTGCACTCTTTTCTTCATTGTCTCAAATTCACAGCTGTTATATTACATTATGCAATTGCACTCTGTGTCTCAAAAAAATAAAGTAAATTCGTGGCTCTACATTAATCAAATGGGTGTGATCTATAGGATTTGGGCTTCAATGGATTCTAAGAAATCACATACACAAACAAATGAGGCATAGATGCATAAGAAAGAGTTCAGAATGTGCGTAACTATAAATTATCTCTGAATGCAGCTTCAATGTGCTCCCAAATGGAAAAAACTGAAGAAATGGAATTACTAAACAGATCAAAATGTGTCATACTTGAATTTTATATGTTTGGCCATCAGTTTTTTGGGTCTCACATTCTTCAGATGCTCTTTGCTACAATATTTTTTTAAAGCTGAAAAATTTTCTTAAATAAAAAAGTAAAGTTAAGAAAATAGCAATGAAAACCCAAACCAAGAGAAAGTTTGCATGTGAAAAAAACCCTAAAACCCAATACTACCAATATTTTTCTGTCTACTCTGGACTTTCTGTTCAGGAGCAGAGATAAAAATCTCATAATAGTGAACAGTGTTGCAATGAACAATGTTAAACTGAATACAGGGGTATGAGAACAGCAACTGAGGACCTTTGTCTTGGCTGTTAGCATCTTGAACAAATGCTTTAAACACAAGACTACCAGCCACCCTATAGCCAATGTCTTCTCCTAAGTCTGAAAAAATTTCTGTGAGTCTGAGGTCAGACAAGCACAGAGTAGGAGAAGTCTTGAAGAATCAAAATTTAATGGGACAAAGCCGTTGTTCCCTGTCCAGTTCTATTCCTTAGCTGATGGTCACTAAATATAGAAAAGGAAATCTCATGCCCTGACATATTTTCCTAAAATTTATTCAGTAAACAATTTACAAAACTTAAATTATCTGTGAAACTATCATTCAACATTAAATTTCCAATAAACTTCATGTGTAAAATACCCAGACCACTCATCTGATCTAGGACAGCATTCCATATTTAATATTGTATCCCATTTCTAACAGTGCTCAGAGAATGAATTGCATAGGCAGGTTTGAACCTGGAAAACAAAGAATAAACCTCTAATTCTTTAAGACATGCATATGCCTGTAGTATCTCCAGCTAATATTATACAATATAGAACTTCTTTTAAAAAGCAGCATTTTTCCCCTCTTGCAATAGGAGCAGTATATGCTTTAAACATCACAGGCTCATACTTTATGCATGAGTAATTTTTCCTCAAAAAAAAAAAAAAAAAGGAGAGTCAAGTCATCCAAAAGTTTTATTTTTTGCAGAATGTCCTTTTGTTTCACTGGAACAAAATATACCTAGTGCTATTCCATTCAATAATGACCCGCACGCTCTGTGTTCCTGACGGCTCACCATGTGATTAGTCCTTCTAGACAAACAGGATTGTTTCTCCACTTCTGTAATTGATTCTGATGTGCAGGTCTGGACATTGCTTCTGTGTTCTGCCACTTTGATTCGCCTATTTAATTGAAAATGTGTTATGTTTACAGAATATCAGAGGGAGTGTATAACCCTTGACAAAACTCTGCTGAAGCAACTTCAAGCCACAAGATGGCAATAGTGTTTACATTTTTTATTAGCACTTAGCTTATGCTCTGCTAGATAACTTACACTTCAGTTTATGCTAAAATAAAGTACTTGGGATTCCAGTCCAGAGTGTAATCTTTAAATCTAAAATCACATATGTAAAGTTTTAGCTATGATTTTCACACCAGCAGGGCACGTGCAGTGTGCCACGCTATGGCAGCCATCAAACCATCGCCATCAGTCACCTTTCCCAAGCCAAAGGAAGGTACAGTGACACTCTGGAGCAGAGCAGCATCAGTTGGCTCATTACAGGACAGCTTGGGTCCAAGGAGAACAATTCATGCCCTGTGGACTACAGCTGAGCTGGCACAAATCTGCAGGCCTGCTGGCGCTGTGCTTTCCCATGCAGATGGATTCTGGGCACTGGGTGCACCCCCCAAGCACAGCTGTACCTCACTGCTTCAGCTGGGTACACAAGCACTGGATGCCTCACAGAAAACAAAGCCCCGGCAGAAATTCTGTGATGGAGTACAACAAGCCTCCATGTTGTCCCTGGTTAGCTCACTGGATCCACAACCTCTTCCAGCCATTCTCCCAAGCCTGGGCAGCACAACACCAACAGTCTCTCACACACTGGCTCCTAGTGTGGGCTGCTTCAGATCCAATTTTAATTTTTTTTTTTTTTCAGAAAGAGACTCATTCACTATAGTTTTAATTTCTTCAATGGCATTCTAATATACCTACTTAACCACCTGAAAATTTAATCCTCCATGTCGTTTACATTTTCTGGGAAACTATCTACCTGAGTTGGTTAGGAGACTTTCTGTACTAAGTCACTTGCCTCACTCTCTTGAGATACAATCTAAGAAGGGAACAGAATCACTACCTCATTTCAGCAGTATTTGAAAGTACTGGTGTTTGGTTTCCTCCCGGTGTCATTACTGCCAGGCCATCCTTATTCCACAATGAAGTTTATATATATATTATATATATACACACATATTAAAACACATAACAGTTAAAATTTTTTTTAAAAACAGTATCAGAGTAAATACAGGATCATTAAAGCAAACTTCTAACCCTGCAGTGGCAACTGCATTACATCCCTCAGCAAGGAACTTAGGAGTTAGTTTATTTAATGATGTGCTTTAATTTGGAGTATAATATATAAGCCAGGGAATATTTGTTCTTATTTTTTCACCTAAAATATGCCTATAGTAAAGCACTATACAGAAATTAGTAATACAATACATAAACACTAGAACATGATAAACAGCTTCACAAGAATCAACTCTGAAGAACATGATCTTGTCTGTTTTATTATAATCTCAAATAAAGCAAGTAATGACTTCAGTCTGAGGATGAACCCACAGAGCAACTTAGGACCAAGGAGACCCTTCACAGAGGAGAGTGAAAGGAACGAAATGAATTCTTAAGGAAGAGGGTCTAGTTCAATTTTGGCCATTAGAATATTAAATCAAGAAGGTAAACTCACAGAAATGTACGAGCAAGTCTCCCTACAACACTAGTATTGGGAAGCAGGATGAGAGCAGAGAGGGAAGGTGAAATACTGAGATCTGTTGTGCGGAACAATGGATTATTGATCCCAAAGGCAAAAATGGCAAAGAGGAACATCTCAACAGCTGCTTAGGTTCTGGGTCAGAAAGACATCTTTATTCAATCATTTAAGCATGTGAGCATAAGATTCATTTTTGCCCTGAACAAAAAATGTGTCCAGTGAGTTTTCTGAATAGATACCTAAATAGATATTGAGAGATAAGAGATGAGACAGTACTAAGATTGAGCTGTGAAAACCAAGGGAAGGTAATATTTCAAGGCAGTTACCTTATGTTGAAATCCAAGCAGTGCATGTTGAGATCCAAGGAGAAATGAAGGAGGATGGATGTGGCATTTGTCTGCAGGGATGGCGTTACTTAAGTACAACCTATTTTAACACAGTAGAAAAGGTCTCAAGAAGGACTTTGAAGAAGGGAGATAAGAACAAAGGGGAACCACAGCTGAAGGAGAGGCAAATATTCCATAGGGAATTGGGAACAATGTCAGGGAGCATACTATCGTGAACTGACGGGTTGTGATGGAAGCAAGTAGACAAAAAAGAGGGTGAGAGGAAATAGAGGGCATTAGAAATGGGGCTGTTGTTGTCTGGGGAAAGGGAGTTCAAAGGATACTGCGCAGGTCAGTTGACAGCCAGTGATTTCAACGCGGCCCATGAAATGTTTCAGTTTGGTTCATCACTTTTCCCAGAGAAAGAGGAGAATGATGCCACTCTGTGCTGGCTCTCCCACAAAAGGCAATACTTTGTCCTGTGCCAGCTGCTGTCAAAACTGACGATGCTGAGGGACAATGATCACAGGTGGCGATTGAGCTTCCAAACAGCTGTTGCCTCCTCTGGTTTCCTATGGAACAGCCTTGTTCCATACATGGGACACCAGCTTGCTCTCCTGCTGCCCTCCTTCATCCTCTTGAGTGTGCTCCTGTGAGGCAAAGATTCAGTGAAGTTCAGAATAAATTGATGTATAGCTTAAGCATCATGGTGCATTAAGACTATTCATCAGAAACCTTCTGGCTTCCTGATGGAAGTGATGGATGAGCTCTACAGGGCCTGCCTGCATTTACTCAGTCAAAGGCAGCTGGCATTTTGGCTCAGTACAGATTGTAGAATCCATCTACATGAAAGAAAGATTTCAGTATCTCACTCTAAGCCTGAAGAATCAAGACTGGATTTTCAATCCTATTTCTCACTCCAGCTATTTCAGTGACCTATGGTAGCACATTTTATACCACAGCTTTCAAAATGACTGGTAATCTTGCTGCCACACAGCCTGATCTTCAAACATGCTCAGCTCCAATTGCCAACTTAAAAATCAAAGACTATATTTGAAAATGCTTCTATTGCCTCTGGCCCAATATTCCTGTTTGTAATAAGGAGTTAGCTTATTTCCCAAGAATGCAGAGAATTTAATTACATAATGTCTGTAAAGCAATTGGAAGAAAAGCACTATATAAGTGTTAAGCATTATAATTATATTAAATGTGTATGACCAGTATTGCAGGGAAGGGATGTGATTATCTAATAAGCAATGACCTCTCATCACCAGCAATAAAAGACTTTGCAAAGACCACAATATTCTGCTAGCAGAGGCTGAATTAAATGTCTAGGATATCAAGAAGTGCTTTTTAAGTTTTCATTGCACAAAAGGTTAAAAGAATTTCTGTTAAAAACATGTGCTGCCCAATTGCAATATTCTCACTACTGATGGTTTTCCAAATGCTGGTACAGATATTAACTGGAAGAGCTAATTTGAGACTATCTTCTGTCACCAGTGCAGCTTCAGATGAATGAATTTTAATCTGACCCTCAAGAGTCAGTCTAGCCGAATAATAACAATGAAAAATGCATGAGAATACCAATTTCAACGTGGCTATTTCACAGACAAGCTTATTTTATGCATCACTAGCAAATAAATCAAGAAATTGGATGGACTTTCTGAATGTCTTTCACTGTTTTAAGTAAATCTATCTGGCCAGTGTAACTATCAGTTCCAAAGATTGGAGGGTAAACAGAGTAGGAATATTGATTGATTGCTTTATTTGGAATGGAATTTCTAACACCACTTTTGCCAGGAATTTAGCTTATAGGGGAGAAACTTGCTATCTTGTTGCTACAAACTGAACCATAGTATATCCTATTTGCTAGCATTTGGATTTCACCAGTTATCTAAACAGAAATTGCATCTTGAAAAATCCTTTTGCAAGCTTTTCATAGACACCATAGAATAAAAACTGACTGTTAGCAACAAGTTGTTATACAGCTCTGTGGAAGGGGCTAATGAAGTGTTTTTAAAAAGCTTCTGCGAAATATACTATAATGTGTCCTGATTTGTAACAATAGGAATTACATATTATCAGTGAAAAATATACAATTTAGTTCAAGTTCAGATGCCCAAAAAAAAAAAGTCAACACATTCTGGCAAAATGCTGTGGTCTGCCATTTTTGCTCTAAAAATTTCCCACTGACAATATACAACGTGCTATTATTAGGCAAAGAAACAAAAATATTGGGATGTCATTGGCATGTCATTTATCCAGTCCTAACATTAGGTGCTCAAGTTTAAATTTCAGGTCGAGTCCCTGGACATATTTCATGTGATTTGGAAGATGGTCCAGTGTTTTGTATTAACACAAAACAGAAAATTTTTAGATTAGTGCTTACCAGTGGATTCAAGTGGAGTTCAGACAGTTGAAATTCCATTAAAACCATCAAACCCTAAACAGTAGCTGACAAAAATAACAGAACCTATTTTGTTTTTAAAGGGAAGTTTGACATATTTTACTTGAGGAGTGTTCACTTTTCCTATATAAGAACTGATGGAGCTTCAGGATTTTATTCTTTAACATAAATTGCTGTATATATTTCCATATCTGAAAATCTATATAATCAGATGGATTTTAAAATGATTTTCAGTGAAATCTTCAAGCATGCACATATGCATTCAGCTCATAAAGATTCCCCTTCTATTGAATGAGGTATTGTAATTGTTCTATTAAACACAATGAGTTAGAAACTTGATGTGCTATTTTACCTTAGCAGATGCACAGGAAATGACTTTGGGATGTTACATGTGGCGCTGAATGGTGGGGACTGAAGATTATGTTTGAGAAGTCTTAAACAAAAGGCTTGTTTCATTTAGTCTATCCTATGTGGATCTCCATTCCTATGGGCAGTTTAAACATAATATCAGAATTATAAAGAAAATTACATACTGCCGATGTACTTCAAATTGCAATGCTAAGAACAAAACTAGGCAAATGTTAATGAAACTGCTCTTTTCCAAGTCTTCAGCAGGAAGGTGATATGAAGCCCTTCTGGGTTTCATTTCCAGTATCTTTCTCTCCTGGCCTGATATTTGCAGACTGATACAGATGAGAGAGAAATCCTCAAGGGCTATTTGAGATAACTGAGCCCATTGCTTTCTGTGGAACTTCCTCTATAGAACTGAAATTGTATGATAACCAAGAACCCACCTGGAAAATGGATCTAACAAGAAAGTGGTTGAAGGAGTATCCAACGAGAATTGACAAAAAGTGTGACTTTAAAGGCAACAACACAATATATCTAAAAGGGAAATTTGTCTTTAAGGACACATAACTAAAACTAAATATATAGTGTTTCTATTGCAATACAGGAAAGCCTGACTTCATAGATTCAGAAGAAAATCAGAATAAAATTCTGTGAAACTTGTGGCTGTGTTTGTACTAATAAGATGTGTCTCAGTGAAAAGATAAATTTCTATGCCATCACATGGTTAACACTGCTTTCATCTGAGAG
The DNA here is from genome assembly GCF_901933205.1 of Camarhynchus parvulus. NCBI lineage: Eukaryota > Metazoa > Chordata > Aves > Passeriformes > Thraupidae > Camarhynchus > Camarhynchus parvulus. Next base: position 53,441,732 of record NC_044573.1, read on the forward strand.
AGTAGGTCAATATAAGATTTTGCACTCCCCAGAGTGGAGAAAAGAATTATTAAATCTGAATACAAAAATCCTCTATGAAAATGGCTGTCCCAGGGAAACTTGTTGATAATCTACTTCCAGCTCTGTAGGGCTGATTCAATTCAGAAGCCCTACCAGAATACCTGGTTTTTGTCTGAGTTAGCATCTATTTTCAAACAGTACTATGGCATGTGAGCCAGGGAATTGCCATCAACAGGGAGATCCACAGCATTCTAAAGGATGTCTTGGAAAGCCACAGGGAAGATAAGTACCCAGATGCAGCACTAGATTCTGGTCCAATGGAGCCAAAGCTTGAGCCTCCCCACTTTCAGTGGTATCATTTACAAGATTTTCAGAGCAAGTATATTCAACATAATAAATCTGCAGTCCCCCATTCAGCAGGAATGGTTGCAATGCTATCCTTTCAATACCTCTCATTTTGGAAAATGTCTGTTGACAATATCAAAACAAATAACAGATATTTTCCAGCAACTTTAATGGAAGGACAAGACTTTCTGAAAATTGGAACAAGAAAGTTACATGATAGTATAAAATATTTTTGTATATGTGCACAAACCAAAGCATAAATGATGGAGCTGGTAAAAAATAAAAAACAGGAAGAAATAAAATACTGAATCTCTTTGAAGAAAATAAAAAGACTTGCTCTCAAGTAGGTTCTTTTGCCATTTCAAACATGTTCAAATGAAAAACAGGCTTACTATGTAAAAGAGACTATTATTCATGCAAGTTTAAAAAGTGATCCCAAAGAAAATGTCTTTAAATATCTGTGCACACTGCACAGATGATAAAACTTGGACAGGACAAACACCTTACTGTTAGCACAGATGCACAGTCAGGAGAACTACTCATAGACTATTTTGTGTGTGCAAAATACCAGGACAAAGCTGCAAGGAGCTGCAAGCAATATATAGTTTATAATGAATCTAGCAGAGCCTGGCAACAAGTGACCAGAGACTGACCCGTATGAACCACTATTACTGCTAGTTAGTTATTGAAAATTCATTTTCTCAGTAATTCAACAGTGTTATTCAGCACTGGGATTAATCATACCATGGCAGTGTGCATCAGACTTGCTCTTTATGACAAGCTTGTTTCAGCTAGTGGCTCTCCATATGCAATCAAGGAACTCCATTGGGTTGCAAAGAATTGGGATTTCATGCCTGTGACTAACAGCTTGAACCAGTACAAGCCAAAGAAAATGAGAATAAGAGGCTGAGCTAAGAGTTTGTTTGTCTACAGAAGGACATTTACAGAACCACAGGCTTCACTTACACAGATATATAAGCAGAAGACAAAAATCAGCAAATTTCATCAGATAGTGCTGCCTAATGCTGCAAGCTTTTCAAACCACAACAAAACAAGCAAACAAAACCCCTTTGATACATAGAAAAAGCTAGTAATGCCACTAAACCATAAATGCCTAAACAATTAAGTTCTTTTTTCACAAGACACTCCAACATAATAACAGAAATGCCAGGTGGTCATTGGTGTCTTGCCATGGTACCCAAAGCAGCCATGGGCTAGAAGATCACAGCCTGTTAGACCTGTACCTTAGTAACAAACTCTCTGGCACTAGCGACCAACAATAAAGGATTAAAGAATAAAAATGCCATATGGTAGGACAACCATGACCTCAGCAACCTTTGACAGCAATTCACCATGACCAAAGAGAAAGAGCCTGTCTGAAATCAGTACAGGCACAACCTTTGGAGCCACCAGAACTACACCTGGGAAAGTATAAAGAGCCACAATAACCCCACGTATGGGGAAAGCTTAAACCCCAAATGTGGCTGGACAAAGAGATATTCTAACACCAGGCTAAGAAAAACATTGGCATCTGCACTGTTCAATCTTAATTTGGAGGGAGGATTCAAGGGAGGCCCAGGAAATGACATCAAGAGCCTTATATCTTCCCTGTATGTGTGTCCACACATGCATATACATAAACAGATGACAGTGCTGAGGTAAGGAGAGAGAGCAAATTTGTAAGAACTCATTAATAGATGGTTTGTTTAGTTTGTTGATCCTGAATGCATCTTCGTTCCAATGAGTTCCTTAGACCAAGACACTGCAACTGCTAAGTACGAAGTCCTTTGTTCTCCCAAACTCTCTTTTAAGTCAGTGGGATATTTATTAAGAAGGATTCAGTGATTTAAGTTGGAGTCAGTACAATTCCTGGCAATATAAACAGCAAAAAGATCTTGTTGTTAAAATCCCCTATTGTCCAAAGAAAGATACTTCTCTCTTTTCTGTGCTTCTTACAAAGATATGCTCTTGAAAAATGATCAATTTGCTTTTTCTTTGCCTCTGTGGACTTAGTTTATGACTATCTGTTAATAAGCTTCTTCTCTAATACATATCCATATGGACAGGGAACAATAAGATAATAAAAAAGGGGAGTGAGGAGGAAGGAGGATCAAAATAGATGGACATAGCATCAATGCTTTCTTAAACATCAGGCATGTGGCAAAGAGATAACAGAACACTTTTTCAAACTGCTCTTTGGCCTCCCTGACTGGGGGAGAAGATGCTTGTGCTAGCTGAAGAAAGCCATAAGCCAGAATTTCTTCTGGCTTTTCCTTGGTCAGGAGCCAGGCCCTCTGGCTAACTTTAATTTAAAGTTGCTGTAAACACTCTGTCAGTGCATTTATGAAGGCTGCTTGGATTCCTGGTGGAACAAGGGCACTGTGCAGTTCATAGAAACGCTAGAGTGTTACTTTGAAGCGATGTACATTGGTGCCCGAACACGTGCACCAGTACAGTAATTTCTGTCCTTTAGGGCACCCACAAAAGAAGCTGCCTTGTTCAGTGCAGATGGTTTATTGTAGAGCAACATCCTTTGTTAAACTGCAACAGGGAAATAATAAATATGGAGCATTTATTAATTTCCCACCTTTTACTGAATCTTTAAATGGTAAATTTATCTCAGTAAGTTTACAAATCTACAGCATCATGATCTGGTCACCATTCACCCTCTTTACATCTGATGGAGAGAAAAAGATGCTGTAAAGAGCAAATAATTTTACCTGATTTGAAATTTTGCTTTCAAAGGGTCATATTCTAGAAATGGGTTTTTTTTAATACTGACTATGAAAGTATCCAGACAATCTGCATAAAACAAACCAACATTGTTACATGTGTAAGAATTTACTAAAGTTTTAAAAATTTTTGTAATTATTGATACCTGACCTACGTCTTGTTTCTGTCAAGGCAGGACTTTGAAGAGAACCTGGGTGATCTGTTAGTATTTTGATTTTAATGATGAAGATTTTTTAAGTAACATGCTTCCTTTTGCTGGGCATTTTCTGCTCTTTACACACTGTTTAAACACATTTAACAAATCTAGGATGGAGGGCACATATTAAGATGTCAACTTTATAAATACTTCCAGTATTTGGAAATATTATTTTTATCTCCAAATCAGCTGAATGATCTATTAATTAGTTAAGTATATACCATAAGCTTGGCTCCATAATAAACAGCTTTTTTATTAAATTGGTAAAGAACAGCTTTATTTTGAACTTTCAGCGCAGAATCATTAAAATAATTGTAATCTTTATTGAGAGTTGTGTGTATGTATCTTACAGGTTCAAAAGATAATACATCATATTTCATCACTGTCAAAACAATATTTCTCTTGATTTTGTCCAAACACGTTCCAGTCCTACCAAATCAACACATCATAAGATTTACTACTCCAATTAACAAGAGAAGGTGGCTTTTATGTCAAGGGTAAATAATCTGTATTCTATTTATGTCACAGCCCCTAAAGATTTTAGTTTGGTTAAAAACAAAAAAAAAAAAGTTAGGTTTTTGTCTCCCTGAAGTCCATTCTTCTCTTAATAACTCTCATAAAACAACTAAACCCACAACCTCTACACAGAAAGGGATCCCACCCAAGACGTACATCCTTCAGAAACAATAGCATGTGTTCGTGCATATAAATAAGACAGTGGAGTAAAGACTCTGTAGAGCATTCTGACTTACATTTTCACACTCTTGAATGCTTTGATCTGCTACCTTTTAATGTAGGTGTTTGCTAATATAATTAGGGGAAAGCCATAAACAATTTCACCAAACACAGGAGCTCAAAGATTTCTTTTCAGGATCTTACAGTGAGCCTATCACTGTGATAGCTAATGCAGTGAAATGTGCTAGAAAAATTTAACTCAGACATGGAAATTATTTGCCTGTCTGTGTCTGATTTTATCTTTGCTGTCCCAGGTTATTTTTATTTAACCTTCTGCCAGCCCTCCCACTGCAAATGCTGTAGTGGAAAGTTAAGAAAGGTACTCTGGATAAATTAAAGGAGGGTAAAGCTGTTCAGCTTCAGCCAGTTGTAGATTGACTTTTCCAATACTATCCACACTTGAGCAATGAAAGAATGCATTTTTAAGTAATGTAAGAAACTTTTTGGCAAAGAAGCCTGGATATTTACAGACTCTAACAACGTGTGGCTATTAATATAGAGCAAAGAAAGAATAAATCAACTTTTAACTCGACCTGCATACAATATTATAGAATACATAACAGAAGACAAAATCCAGAAGAAAAGAGGGCTTCTACTGTTTAGAAATGGAGTAGAGAAGGTATTCAACATAAAAGTGGACCTAGGGACTGCATGTATTACAATAAACTAAAGCGTAGGACCAAAGTTTGCATACTCCCATGCAAATGTTCTCTGTGTATAAATTTTAGCAGACTGTATCATGGCTGTGGCTGAGCCAGATACCATATTCCCAGACAGGACCCTACCTGAACTGCTGGAAAGCTTGGACTAGGAAGTGATCCAGTAAGAAGTATGGGTGAGAGCATCTGGTTTGGAGCAGGAAGAGGGAGTTTAGCTGGACAGATGTAAGCCAGGTGGGGGCCAGGACCAGACTCTGGTCCCTGTTCTTTATTAGTTAGTATAGGTGTGGCCACAAGCGTACACAATGCACTGGTGTCTTTGCTTTCCTGTAGAAAAATGTGCTTTTACCCTACACATCATAGGTACCCTAAGCTAAAGGGCTTGGTTGTTGAAGGTGGGAAGGATGGAAACTTTATCATCTTTTATGGAAAAATTCATACCCATTGCAATCAGTGTTCCAATCTCAGCAAGTAAACAAGACTTTTAAGTTCGCCTAGGAGAAGACAGAGAGGGAAGAAAGGGGAAATCTTCCCTCTTTTTATCAGAATTATTCTGTGGTCCATACTGAGAAATTTCACTGTGCTTCCTATATGAATAAAGATTCTCTGTGGTCTAGGCACTGAAGATCTGATTAGCAAACCTCATGAAGATGTTCACAGTTTAATACAAATGACACTTATTTGCCTACAGCCATCTTTTTAGTAAATGAAATAACTTAATGAATAATTGAAACATTTCTATTTGATACCTGCTCAATTATTTAACGATAAAAGACAGAATATAAATTTTTAGGTAAACATTGCTACCCTGAATTTGTTTAGCTGTGCTGCTAAGATCATGGTGGCTGCTGGTTATCCTATGTTCTAACAGACTAAAAACTTTCTTTTCAGAGGCGTTAACAGTGGGGGCTCTCATAGTGTTTGTGAATTTGGGGTGTGTTCAAGAACTCAGAAAGGAGGTCAGACCTTTTCATTTTCCTTTTGGTGTTGCCAATTGTATCTTACAGAAAATTCCTAATTCATCACAGAGCACTGCTGCCAAGTATTCCAGTCAATTATTGGCAACTGGATTAAATTTCCGGGGAAAAGGAAATGTAAGGAAGGTAAGATACGACATTTAGGTTAAGGATTTGAATCAATAATCAGTTTACAGCTTAAAAAAATTTAAAAAGTGTTGCAATCTCCTAGTTACACAACTAAATTGACGACCAAAACGTATTATGCACAGACATAGCGTATGTCTATTAATATATTTAGATAAAGAGACAAAGAATTTTCAGATAAAATTGAGCAGTCAACACTTCACAAGGGTTTGGTTTTTTTAATCAGACTAGTAAAATCTACCTACTTAAGAAATCTAGATTTTGTCAGCCAAAATTCAGATACGGCCCAGACCAGATATCTGATTACTTGTACAGAGGGCTCACAAGACAGTTTGAAAACCTATCTTGGAAAAAAGTAGTCTGAAAAATCTTTGGAGCAGTTGTGGTTATCACCTGCAAGAAGGTGATTTTCACATAGACTGTCAGACCAAAATGTGTAAAACCATGACACAAAGAAGAGATGGAAAACAAAGTTAACCCACTGAAGCAGTTACGCTAGCACAGGGAATGTTACAACTTACAACAGGAATATTTTAAAAAGGAACTAATTTTTTCCAAAGACATATATTTTAAGTACTCTGTCCAGACTTCTTGGGGTGATGTTTTCTATCTCCACCAGGAATCAGCCAGAACTTCAGACTTGTGTAGCAGGTCAATTAAATGTTCTGAACTTCACTCTGTGGATAGGAATCAGATTCTAAGGCTGAAATCCCAATTGCTTTGTTTTTACGACTCTTTTCAAGAAGTTTCCAGTTCTAACTTGACAAAGTACTGCCCTCCAAGCAATGTCTTATGGTTATATTTGCCCTGGAATAGGTGGATAGGTAAGTTATTAAACATGGATATTAGACGTTTACTTAATAGAAATAAAACTTTCATGTCATTAACCTGTATTCCTATAAGTATAAATTTTGGGTTAGCTCCAAGAGCTGGAGGTCCTAGCAAAAATTTGCTCATTGCTCAGTATAAGATAACGTATGAATTTCTAGATTTCTGGCAAAGGGTACTGACTAGTCATTTCATTCATTCTGAAAAGGACAAAATATTGCAAGGGGAAGCATAATGGCTAGATTTCCCAAAGTAATTTAATTGCCCCTGATGCTTTCCTAAATTCTGATAGCAGTATCAGAAGAAGAAGGGTAGTGCTTCCCCAACTTAATGATAATGCCTTTATGTAGGACAGCAATAATTGAGTTTTAATGTCCTGCACAGTTGCTTGTCATAAATCCTCTCTGTGTGAAACTCTAACCTCTAGAGTTAGGCAAGATTAATGGTTAACAGTGTATATAATATTTATTAAACCTCTTTTTATATTGCTTGGCAATCTGTGCTGCCATCAAACAACTTGAAATAATTGACATTTAGCACATCAACTTTCTTTTGACTAAGAAGCATGACATTCATGGAGATAGTAAACATTTGGCAATTGCTGTAAATGTCTCCAAATTTAACGCCGTGACCTTTTCTCAGGTAAATGTTTTGGGATAAAATGTAAATAGTGATTTGCTGTATGTCAAATATCATGCAACATCAAGTTTACTGTCTTATTATTCTTGAGAGGTTTGCAACTTGATTTTGACCTATTGGTTAATCTTTTAAACTTTTGTAGAAAACACATACATGTGTTTATTTCAGTCTATTTTTATTACTTGAAGATTTAAAAGTTCATTGAACTTTTTGAGGGGCTAGTTTTACAGTTCTAGGTTTACAGTTGAGAAGAAACCAGTAAAATTGCCCCTAAAATAATGAGACATAAATTTTAGCAAGGTGACTTTAGTAATGTCATGCATGTCACAATATTTTAATTTTTTTTGTTTGTTTTTGTTGTTCTTTGTTTGTCCTGTCATGTACTTTGAAGACAGTGCTCCAAAAACAAGCAAACCAAATTCACACTAGGAAAAGCAGATGAAGAAAAAAATTCCTACAAAAGCTCCAATAAATGTTGGACTCATTAAGGTTAAAAAGAAATCACTATGTCATGATTGAACTTGGTCCAGAATGAGCATAGCAGGGGTCTGGCTGCATGTGAGGTCAGCAGATAATTATTTATATTTAACCACTTTGGAGTACTGTTACTTTGGAAAGAAAAGTCAGAAAATTTTCCTGTATTTGCCTGTGATCTAGAAATGAAGGCATTGGTTTACTAACACATTTCCTACCAATGAAAACACCTGCAAGCGAGAAAACATGTTCCTGGAGTGAGAGGAGCACGGAGAATTACTAGAAAGTTTGCTCTGCTCAATGGGGAACTAAAGCAGGAATCCATGAGAGCTGAAACAAGAAGCATGCATGTCCAAGTCCCATGGCTTCCCTTCCTGTTGTCGTATTCCATTGTCATTTGGCTTAACTCCATACACTCCTACGGACCCTTGATCACTTTGAGGCACGGGGAGGTGGGAGTAGCAATTCCTGTGTCAGGACATGCCTCAGGTTTGCCTGAAGGCAAACCCAAACACTTCTACTGCTGCTGTTAACTGCCACTTTAACCATGAATTTGAAAAGAGTTTCTGATACAGCCTAAGGGTAGTTTTAGAGCAGAATACATATATATTTGCTATGATCCAGCTGTCATAGCCTTATCATTAGCATCATTGGTCTGTTGCCATCACCTTTCTCCTCTCTAGAATGGTCCTGCTCCTCTGACTCCTCTCATCTGCTGCCTTTGGAATATTGGTTTAAACCAAAAATTCCAAATAAAACACATTAAGCCTGAGGACTGCTCTTTTAAAACTTTCTCAGCCTTGTTACGATCCATTTCAGTTCCTTCTTCCCATACCTTCACACTTCACAAAGAGTAGTAGGAAGAATGAGGATCTTGGGTTGTCATTGAACAACAAAACTTTCCCCAGAAAATTTAAAGCAAGACCAGATGCAGATATTTTCTGCTCAGCTAGCTATTAAATGTGGGTCTCTTATGTTTACCATCAAAAAGCAAACTGCAGTCTCTACTCCTAATCCTTCACTCTACAGAATAACATATGTGCCAGGAACAGACTGTTCCCCATACACCATATTTCCCTACCAGTGGTCACTAAAGCCTCTGTTCTTTCTACAGGCCAGCAAAATCCTTTGCATGGGTAGCCGGATGTTTTTGCTGTGATAATTAAGTTTTCAGTCATCTATTCACTGGTGTGTGCCAACACTGTATTTAATGGACCCTCTTACAAACAAATATACTCTATAAAATAAAAATAACAACAACAACAATAATACAACAGCTGAAATGAATAGCTGAAAAAAAATGGACTACCTAGATTCCCTTACCTGGGAATATATTCAGATTTGTACCGATGAAAAGGGTAGGAAATAAATGTCCTCAGGGTGGGAGGTGCACACAGCAGCACCCATTCAAACTAAATATCACAATATATATTTCAAACATTTCGATGTGTGATAGAAGTTAGAGGAAGTCATTAGTCTGGTCATTAACCAGAGCATAACCTGAGAACAGTATCAGACATCCTGAAAAAAGTCAAACAGATCTGCAGAGTAACAAGGAGCAAAATCCCCACCCGAGGACAGCCAAAACTGAAAAGGCAGAGCACAGGATGCTGTATTGTTGCTTGGCTTGCACAACAAATGATGGAGCAATAAGGATGAAGCATATTCTACCAGTTTGTCAGTGTCTGCAGACTAACAAACAATGTGTGGATATGTTTTTTGAACAGTAAGAAATTAGCTTTATATTCACAGTGACATACATGTTCAGTGACAGAAGATGTCAATCCCTTAACTGCCTATTTGCAGAACAGGGCATACAGAACTCATTATCTCTTGTCTCGAACAACTATAAAATACACTGATGAGGAAGAGAGCTAAATCCATCAAGGCATTGGTAGCTATAATCAATAACCAAAGACATAGGTTGTGCTATCAAACCCCAAGTGGCAAGAAAAGATAAAGGAACCATTTGTTATGATAATAATGAAGCTATAGTCAATAATAATGTTGCAAACATATAAAAGTTTAGTTGGATTTCAGCAGCCTCCAACTTCCTTAGATACTTTGTTTCAGGATCACATTGAGAAATTTTGACCTTCCCTATTGATTAAATGGCAATTTCATATAGCCAATGATTAGATAATCCAATCATATCTGCCAAAAGTGATCAACAATATATGAAATAAAGGGCAGAAGTTGTGTAATTTACAGTACAAATGAGCTGGTTCCTGTAGCTCTGATTAAATAAAACAAAAAATCAAATTAAATAGTGATCAAATTATAGGAGTGGCACTCTAACAATTTGAATTTTTCATGACTCATTTAATTTGAGACAGCACTTAGCTAAAAACTAAATAAAGAAGAAAACTCTTTTTACTCCTTCTTTCTTTGAAGTTAATTAGTCTTACTCAAAACTATTTCTTGAAACAGCATGGAGCTATTTTCAAAGTCATTCAAGTATTATATCTACACCGCACATTAAAGTGCTGACAACACCCTCAGCGATAAATTTAATTTGGGAATAATGCTTCCTCTTTTTAAAATATTTTTCCCAAGCTGTTTCAGTCCAGAGAGGTTGCTTCTCTTACACTGCTGAAATGACATCTTCAAAGCATCAGTTTGGTTTACTGTGTCCTAAACTTCATCCGACAATTCAGCCTGGAGAATTTAGGAAACTTTTCCTATGGGAGAAAGAGAGAAGGCAGGTGGCTCCCTCAGGACATGGCTCCTGGAGGGAGAAGAAAGAAAGGTGTCTGTGGTCACTGATCTGCATCTGGCAACAGATACAGGTACAGGTGGGTATGTCAAGCATCAGGAAAGTGATGCATGCACTGGCAGAGCTGTTTCTGGAGACGGACAGACTACAGCTGTGCCTGTCAAAGCAGGGCAGGGAAACACTGTGAGGCTACCTCAGAGTAGCATGCATCATTAGACAGCTTTGTGTGACTTAGCTTTTTCCACTAATATGGGAATGAAGTTCTTTGAAAGGAGAATTTGTATTAAGTTCCTGCCCAAAATGACATCTGGACTACACCGTCCATTTTTAATCAAAAACTCAATGCCAGAAAAGTAATTAGATTGTCACTGTACCTCCACTATCTGGATCAATAGGTTAAACATACACAAGAATGCATGGGTGGTTATTTTTTGACAACACAGATTCAGGAATGAAAAATTACTGTAAGTACAGCATCAAAGCTGTACTGTGGACAAACTGGAAGACAGGTTCTTTCTGGGTAAAAAGCAAGGGAAAAATCTGAAAGTATCTGAAAGTGGAAGGTAGAGTGAAATAAAAGAAGAATGATTTGGTACATTTTCTACTCATGTAATTTTAGGGTTGAAAACAGCGTCAAGTTAGAGAGTGGTTTAAAAGCAGGTAATTTTGAAAGAAAAGAGCCAAATGGAGGTGTTGAAAGAATGACACCCTGTTTAAATAACCTGTTTCTATTTATAGTAAAAATACTGATTAGATATAAAGAATGCAAGCTTTTGAGTGATCCTTTTGTAGCTTTGTTGTTTTACTAACACTGTTCTGTGTACCTTCATGTCCAGTACTTCAAGTCTTTGGGGTCTGAATAATTCATTATTTTAGATTCTGACTTCCTTTATGATCCCTGGACTCAGAATTTTCTCCTCTCTAAATTATTAGATTGTCTTTCATTTGTCTGGGAAAACTGATTCTTGAAGATTTATGACTGGAGCAAAGAAATTTGCCACTTGTTCTGCACATTTTTACAATGAAAGAAATAATGATTTCTATGAGAACAACAAATAATCACTTCCACCTTTCAAGCAATTTTTCTGTTCTTCTCTTTGTTCCCATCCACTCTATTTTTTTTTTTTTTTTTTTGGTTAAGGTAGTATCTACAAAGGAAATAGTGTTGAAAAGCAATCCTCATGCATGATGGTCAAGATTCCACACAAGATTAGTAAACCTAACTTTAATCTGAAGGTCAGGGCAGGATATACCTGCCCTGGGTACCTGTGGGTGTGCCTTTTCAGCATCAAACTAGTTCCCTGGCTGTCTACACACTATCTTAAATGCAATCTTTGGAGGAGGACCTCCCTGTAGTAAAGTATGCTCTACCAGTGCCAAAATCTGTCTCATTCTAATTGAGTTTTTTTCCCCTTAGGGCCGCTAAGGATTGGCACCATTAACCCAAACATTATGAGCAATTCACTATAATATCAGTATACCATTGTTTATCTTGAAGTAATTATATTTTTAAAAGGCTGACACAGAGCTATAAAAAAATGTACTTCAGGTAAACCTAGACAGGTGATCATCCATGGAAAAATTTCTGGGGTGATACCTATAAGAAACTATGTAATCAATTCACAAATCTATGAAATTCCAAACATTATGAAAAGCCTTGAAAGTAAACAGAGCCTGAGTAAATCAGGTAGTGATCTACATGATTTCAATGTAGTTGCATATAACAGAATTTGGGTTTATATTTACATAACATACAAAAAAGAAGAAAATTCAAGTTGCAAATCCAAGCACATCAAAGATGATGCAGTCTTAAATCAGCTCCCATTTATTATACATCATGATGTAGTCTTTAATGACATGATAACATACCCCTACCTCATTAAGTGTGCAGAATGTGCTGTGATTAAAGGAAGAGTGTTTTACAGTAAGAAAAAAGCACCTTCTGTTATGGCACAGGATGAAAGCCCAGGAAAGCTGGGTGTAATTGTGGTTCTATCACAGACTGCAAATGTGAAGGCTATCAGAAAGTAGATAAAAAGGTTTTGGAATATGACTGCACGGCAAAACTTGTACTTGCTAATTTCTGAATACTTTATACTTTCAGAAGTATCTTTCATTTAGCATTCATGCCCTGTATGAAATATGATTCCATGCAAGGGAACTACAACAAAGTTATGGGATGCTCAAGCAGTCTTCTACTGGTGATAAATGATTATTTTTTTCCAATTGCATTAAAGTACATAACAGTTCTTAGGAACAGTCAACCAGGAAAAGCCATTTTCAGAACAATGCAAATTAAATTCTAATAAAGGAATGCAAACCCGTGAGGAAATTAAAACATTCTTGGCTTTTTAGCTCATCTGATACAGATTTACACATTGAGTCATGAAATAATGGAAGTTTTCAATATTCAGAATATGAATAGGCTTAAGCTTTTGATGTCTTCTGTTAATGGTTTTCTGTACAAAACATTTTGTTGGCAGACAGTGCTACTCTGCACAAACAAACTCTAATTCTAGACCTAAAAATATCACGGTGCAAAGTAAATGGTGCCTTCCATAGCTAACCCAATGTAGATATCCTACAACCATATTTTCATTAAAACACTTTTTTTCATGTTTCTTTTCAAAGTATGGCAGAACTTCTTTCTGAAAGCCAAGCAGGAGAAGGCACTGTTTCAATTGTACAAGGTACTTCTTAGACATAAGAAGCAAGATAAATAAGACGCTAAAAGAGTAATTAGTATACTGAATAATTCACGGTCATATGTTGAAATGTATAGAAACTTACAGATTTATATTCTCTGACTCACTGCTATCTCATTTCATACAGGAACATGCTGTACTTTTCAAAATGTTAGCTGAATTGTAATTGGCACTTGAAACAAAAGCTTAGTGAGAGTAAGAACTTTCGTCAGCTGCTAGTGTAGCTTAAATGAGAGTAAATACAGTAAATATTTCAAAACAATACAAAGGTACAAATCAAAAAATTGTAAATCAAAAAATTGGTTTGAATGGAATTAAGTTTCTACATTTTTTGCAAGCTGAAATTCAATACTATTTTTTGAAGTAAGTTCTATTTTTTCTGCTAGCCAAAATGGACATAAGTACCCACAGACAGTATTTCTAAATCTGAAAAGTAGTTGTTTTCAAAACTGTAATGACACGGCTTTTGAATGGTAAAGAAACCTCTTTAGTAATACTGCAAAAAGTAAAAATTCATCACAGAAGAAAATGAGAAAAACACATATGAACTAATTTCTGACTTGTCAATAATTTAGGAGTAATATGATAGAAAACCTGTGATCGGCAATTACCAATACCCAGACAAACTGATAAACCCAGTAAGTACTGTTTGCTACACTCAAAATATCCTGGCTTTTATTGAGTTCAATGCCAGCATTTAAAACTCATATACTGCTGTATATTTTATTTCTTTTAGCTTTATATACCCAAATATCTCTGATTTTCCTATGACTGTAATTCTATATATGTTAATAATTTCAGTCAACAGAAAGTAACGACTGCTTTGAAATGTGAAAAATGATGTAAAGGTAGTACTTAGCAAATACATTAACCATACACAGTCAATCTTTAATCTTACTTAATTGAGCTTAACAAGGTATCAATTGTAACTTGAATGTGGAGTTTTTGGTGTTGCTGCAAAATGTGATAAAAATTTAGCACATCTGGGAATATGGGCTGTAATATAAGCAGTATAGTAAGATATTCAGTAACCATTTATGAAAGATCCCAATATAAAAAAAAAAGGGGGCTTATTATTTTCAAAAGATAAATGGGTAACCTGCTATAAAATATTAGGTAGAACATCCCAGTTTCTCTGTTGCTGCACTAACAGTACACTGATTTAACCCTTCATGCTCCTCCTTTATAGTAAGTTCAAATTGGATTTTTGTACTTTTGATGAATCAAGACCCTTAATTTCATATTTCCCATTAAGTCAATTTTCGGAACAAGTTGAATTTCGGAGGACAGCTGAAAATTGGACGAGGTTCTTCTGCAAACAATTTGTGGTTTATACCTGAGGGCACCAGCAAATATTAAGTGTTTATGAATTATGGATCCAGAGCTGGGCTCCATTTCTGCACCTGTGGCAGCCGCCTGCCCTGCCCGCGTGGAGAGCGGCTGGCTGTAGTGGGGGCTGTGAGGCTCCTTCTGCAGCCCCTCGCAGGGGATGTTTCCAGAAGAAAGCTCCACAGCTGGATGGAGCAAGGCAGTGACAGCTTGTCTCAGGGTTGTGGGCACAGCAGGAGAGGGCAATTTGCATCCTCCAGCTTCCTCTGCGCATTGAATGCAGCTGAGCCAAGGCAGAGAATATAAATCTATGCTGTGCCCGCACACATCCTGCGTACCATCGCCGTTGTAACGTGAGGTGCAAAATAGCGTGGATAGATATTGCAGGCTTAAACGTAATAAAAAGAGACTTTGGGAGATCTGTTACCATTAAAAGCCCTTTCAATAAGGGGTTATTAGCAGCAAGCATTTTTTGCTTAGACAATGTAATTGCTTCTTAAACAATAGGTGGGCCATCATTCCTGTCCTTACCTCTCGGGGACCTTCTTTGCCTCAAAGTGCTTATAGCAAGTTATACAGCAAAAACTACACATTATTAGGTAGGTGGGTGGCATCTTGATATTCTTTCCTCCTCAGGATTCCTCTGGTACTAAACTGAATGTCTGCCAACATTTGGATGAGCACCTGCATGACAGAATGTTTCTATCTGAGTGCTGTAACTATTCTTAGGCAACATTTATTTTAATATTCCCTTTTGAGTCGACTTGCTTGTTGCTCTAGATTGCTAAATATGTCTATATATTGAATAACCACTCAGCTTTTATCCAAAAAAACTCTAACTTGTAATAATTGATCTGTATCAGTTTTGGGCATCATTATTTGTGTGCTAAATTTGTTTAATTTAAATACCAGAAAAAAAGAAATCAAAAAGCTGGAAAGATTTTCTTCTAAGTTCATGCATTTGCTGAACTTAAAATAAAGAGCTACAGGAGTCCTGATATCCAGACATTATCTCATTATATTTCCTGGAGATATGTCAAAACACACAGCAATGCCCTTCACTATATAAGGGGCAGTCAGGAAATGTTCACACAAGTTTTCCTTTAAAATCACGTAATTTTTTTGCCTGTATTATCTACAGTCTCTGTAAACGCTGGAATACATACACATATTTGTAATCAGAGGCCATTCACTTACAAACTAATCCCCAGATCTTCAAATATCTTCAGATATCAAGCTCCTGAACTTCCATTGACTCCTGAAGGCTTTTAGTGACCTAAAGAGCTTAGAAGAGACTTCTGGGTTTTTTTCCTTCACACCAGTCCTCACAAACTAATGATTATTCAAATGTATTTTTTTACCATTGGGCATTACAACTCAATGAAAAGAAAGAAGACCTTTGAGTATAAAATTTCATCTCTTAGGGAAGGAATGGAAAGGAACCCTGCAGAATAGGTATCCCAAGCCCAAATTTGCCACTGTCTCACAATCAGCAGGGAAGAGTGGCTGCAGGGGAGCCAGTGCTCCATCTTTTCTGCACAAGTGGCTCTCGAGAGTTTTGCCTCTCTTCTGTGCTGCTGTGCAAGTGACACAAGGAGGATTGCGGTGTATGCAGATTTGATGTTACTGGACACTCAGTGTTTTCTTATGAAAGTAAAAATTTGCATAATAACAAAAGGCTGTAGTTCCTTGACAGACACCTATATGTAAGCAAATAAAACCACTTTAACCGGTGTTTCTGCTCAAACAGAAATTCTCTGTGTAACAGAAAATAAATGGGTAATCAATTTATTTTTACAAGAAGTGCAGAAATAATTTTCAGATCTATCTGGAATATTCCATGGAGACATGTCATGACAAATGTTTAAAATGAAATAAACAGGAAAAGTGACCAATAGACTTATGCATGTATTTTAGATAGACAGACTTAAAACCCACTACATTCCATCAGCTCACTAGCAAAGGGGGAAGGTTACTTCTATGTTTTTTTCAGTTACATGCATAGGTCTACCTCACTGAGGTACTAGGGACTTCTTGGGACTGATTAGCACCAGAATACATTGAGTGTCCCCATCTGACAATCCATACAAAATGCCATACTTCAGAAACTACCAGGAAAAATATTCAGTGAATAAATAAGAAAGTTATGAAGCTGCAGCTATAAATAGAGCCTAGAACATCTTACTTTTAGATCCCTTTCAGCGATCAAGCAAAGCAGTTATTAAGTGCAAAGAAATTACCAGTTTTCAAATGTGGTTATTTTGAGTACATTTACCCAGTAATAGCTATACTGTTTAAGTTAAAATGCATGCTAGTAAAATGACTCTGAATTGCTAATAATTAACAGGAAAAACATTAAAGTAATCTTTTACCTTTGTTAGTGAACTGATGATAACTAGTTTTTATGGCATTCCAAATACATGTATTTAGAAACAATTGTGAACCAAATGTTAGATAAATAGGATTATAGAAAAATCTCAAAAATCAAAAATAAGCAGCAGCTCAATCCTTCCCTTTTTCATTGGATGAACACAGGAATTTTCTTTAACATTAAACATTTTACAGTGTACTGCACGCAAGAATATATAAAATTAAGTGCTGAAAATGATGGTTAATGATTTAGCTTCTAGGATGTGAGCTGCATTTGATAAAATTGACAGCATAACTAGGGGCTTCAGAAGAAGGAAGATCAGACTGCTAGCTAACAGAATCCAATTTCTTCCAGCTGCCAGGAAAATGAAGGTCACAGAACCATCCAAGTTGGCTGACATTTGTATAGCACAAGTCATGACCACGTAGTGTCTCTACAGACAGGTGTGGAAAACTTGGTTGCAAGCATAGAATTATCTCCCAGGTCTCAAAGATCAATTGTTTTTGTTGCCACAGACTTAGGATTAGACAAATGTGTCTAAAAATGTAAATCAATTAGGATATTTTAGATCAGAAGAATTTACTACCATTTCCTACAAAACACAAAGAAAGTGGAGACAAAGGGATAGGTGAAAGGGTCCCTTTTTCCCAGCAAAAGTGACCTGCAAGTCATTTAGCCACAGGTTTCAAGGAACTCTGAACACCTCTCCACTGTAAGAAATTATTGTTTATTATTTCTAAGACTTCTCAAGAATGCTGCTCTTCTTAAAGATCGCAGTAGCTTCTCTGCCAATGGCAAGTCTGTCCAATCCTTACTAATCCTGCAGGAGAATGGTACAGTAAGCCAAACTATTTCACCCTTCTTTGTATGCTTATGTACCTCATGTACTATATGCTTATATACCTGTATGCTTATATATCTCATGTATGCTTATGTACTATATTGTTTAAGTACTTGAATTATTTTCCCAGATGGAGCAACAAAATGGAGTTAAATTACTACTGCTCAATTACTTCAGTGGTCTGTTTCCTGGGGCTGATCCTAATATCCCTCTTCTCTGTGCAGTCCTCATCTAGAAGCATCAAGATTTTTGTCAGAATTTTTTTTTGGGGTGCATTTTTCCACACAGAATATTTACAGAATTGTAGGATTCCGACTTGCAATTCTTGCACCTATATATCTTGCTGTGAATGTATGGTCAGTAGAAAATTTGTCCTGTGACTGAAAGCCTCTGAAGCAATGGCATGACAATGTTGTAATGGAAATGCCTAACATAAAAAGCCATATGACACAGTACTTTTACACATACCTTGTCTGAGAACTAAAGATGAATTCTCAGTTGCATCACCAACAGACATATGGTCTAAAATCTGTTCTGTGAATGTGAAATTTTGCCAATGTAATTTATAATTATTTTACAGATTGGCTTAGTTGGTATGGTACTATATGTGACTTGTTCATATTGACTTTAAATCCTAGCAAAGAAAACAGCACCATTTACATTATAAAGAAATTGTGACATTTTCACAAACCAGCCAAACAAAGTGTGTTAGAGGTGCTTTGGAAGCTCAGTTTAAACAAATGACTTGTTATTAACAGGAGAGGCTCTGAATGCAGTTGTTGGTATCAATGAATTTATGGTTTACAGAATGGTCATTACTGAAGCAGGAATCACCATATGGAAGATGAGATATTTGAGTAATGAAATATATGTAGGTCATCAATGAGAAATATATGTATTCAGATCCCCTTCTTTTTTTAAATGGAGAAGAGAATGGCTGAGCAGGAGGAATCAGTGCAACTCTCTTTTCTGTTTTTCTGTTAGTAGAAACAACAAATCTATTCCTACATTGGAGAAGTTCATATGCATATTCTGTAATGGCAATGAAGACAGAAGTAGGAAAGGCAGAGGCTTTGACTCAATTTACAAGTATTATGGATTATTTTTAATGCCCACTCATCTATTGTAATTCCTGTCCAGAAGTGCTTAAAAATAAGTAAGAGGGAAGATATAATAAAGCTCTCCATAAATCTCCACAAATTTCTCAGTCATAACCTGGTGTCTGAGAGGATGTACTTTTGAAGTGAGAGAAGTAGATGAAATAATTTTTCTCTTCTGAAACCCCCTGCGTACAGCTTCAGTTCTTGATCTTTTGTTCTCAAGACACTTGAGAAGTAAAATGTTTATTTCTAAATGACTGCGTGTATAAAGATGGAGCCCTAAAGACAAATTATTTTTTTTCAGGCAGCAAGACGGTTCAAGGTTATTCACAAAAATACTCTTTGCCACCGAAGTGAAACTGCATATACCAATCTCTCTCTTTTTTTTTCTTTTTTTTTCCCCCTAGGGATCAATGATACAGAAATTCAAAATCACTTCCAAACAATATTTGGCACTGATCTTAATCTGAATTTGGAGCATGTGGTACAAGCCAGAGATGGGATTCTGTAACCAGTTGCCCTTTAAATAAATAGACTTAAAGTTTATACAGACACATTATCAGTAAAATTAACCGTTTAATTCCTCTTCACATAGACTTATTCAAAAGGGCAGCTTATCATAACAAATATTAACTTTTCCAGTTAGTGGAAGTGTGCATCTTCACACAACAGTGATACACACTTGGAAATCCTTCTTGTTTGGGTATGATGCGCCACACCCTGCTGCCTCCATCACAGGCTATAAACTACAACCCAGGGGAAGCGCAAGTCTGGAAGAGTGGTGCTGGATACAAGTTTATTCTCCTGATCTGAACCTTTTTAAGCAACATTAGTAATTTC
Source organism: Camarhynchus parvulus (assembly GCF_901933205.1). Lineage (NCBI taxonomy): Eukaryota > Metazoa > Chordata > Aves > Passeriformes > Thraupidae > Camarhynchus > Camarhynchus parvulus. Next base: position 53,461,346 of record NC_044573.1, read on the forward strand.
TGAGAAACTCTGAGCAGTTCTACCAGCCAATGCACTGTCTATGTGTGCTCCTTTTCTTACCTCATTCTGTCACCACTGTTAATAATTTCTCAAAAGTGCTGATTTCACTTAGAGTGAACAGCTAAAGGCAGTGAGGTTAATGAAAAGCAAAGCAGATGCCTCTCAGCATTTTGTACCTTCTTTTCTGTCAGTATGTGGTTTCTCTGTAAAATGGTTTCACTTTCATGAGGGAAAACATCTTGGAAGTACCCACATAAAACATTTATTTCTAGATCTCAAATATATCATGGCATCTAACTCACAAACTAAGGCTGAGGAGGCCATTTTATTGGAGTCATAGTTTAGGTTGGAAATGAACTTTGAAGGTCATTCAGAAAAATCTTTTACTTTACAGCAAAGCCCCAGTTTGAAACTATTTCCTTCTCAAAGTGGTGAACTCTGTTCTGCCAGCAATAGCCCTAAATTGCTTCCCTTCCTCCTCTTTTCCCTTCACAAGATGGGAAGCATATCTGAACCTCACTATAGCTTCCCCAAACCTTTCCAGAGGCCATAATCAGCTCTTGGAGCATGTCTCAAGAACCATATATCCTACCTATTTCCCAGAAAGAGCAGTGTCCCCGTGGAAATTCCCAAAGTAATTCTGCTATTGGAAAGCACCTGCATCGTATTTTTAAGTATTGGGACAGGGAAAAAAAGCCTTCCTAGACAAATTCTAACAAGTTATCACTGCTCAGTTCAGGTGAGTTGACATCACAATAACCAGTATGCCCATTCAGACAAATAGCCATCAAAGAATTAATTTAAACATTTGAATACTATCCTAACTGATTTAGATACAGTTTGATGTTTACACAGATTAATATGTTGAAAATATCTAACAAAAAAGAATACAAAATACAAAAGCATTCAGGAATAAGCTCTGTATTGTTGCAATCCATGTTTCCATGCTGCATTAAAGCCAGAATTATGGCTAGAAAAGTATATTTTACTGTTATGCATTTCTTAAAAAATATTTGTTTTATTTATCTCAGGAGGGCATAATTTAATCCAATGATGCACTACCCTTTGGAATACCAGAAATGCCAGACCCAAAGTATAACATGACACGCAGTATGAAGCAGAAAGAACACAGGCAGAGCCTTATCTACCAGATTTATTCTGTGAAAAAGAATGCAATTGAATTACTTGACTATCAGATTTCAGGAGATGGTCTCAAGTACATTTTAATCTTACTAACGTTTCCTGTTTTCTTGAAAGAATTTACAATTCAGAAATTAATAGGCTTAAAATGTTGCTTCTTACATTTTTCCTTTCCTTTATTGCCACTTTTTTATAATGGGTGATGAAATAGTTGCTATTTTGTATGCAATTTCTTCACTAGTTTTATGTAATTTGATTTTCTCTTAAAGCCCCGATACTTTAATGGCAAGTTGAAAACCACTGTGTGATAACTTTGCTCTGCTTGAGTCAATGATAAAGGGAACAGAATTTCAATCCCTGTGTGTAAGGACATGCTTTTAAACTCAATGTTTATACTTAGTAGCTCTCAGAACTACTAGCTAGGTATATAAATCATGGTGATAGAAATTTAATATTACACATGTCAACGCAGAGTGTCTTGAAGGCCCAATTACACATCTAAATTGTTGAAAGGTTGTGAGACAAATTTATGATCTTTTATACTGATAGAAATAACTTCCTAACTCCAGCTTCAAGTAAATACCTTCTCTTTTCCTATGTGAAAGATGATTAACTGGAATTGTTGTTTTAAACTAACAATTTGAATCATATATTTAGACCTTGGTTAACTGCAAATCTTTCTCTTAACATTCATAATGAAGCTAAATTGTGAATTAAATGTATTCTTCTTTTATTTCGAGAGTCACTGAGTTTGAAGCTAACATAGTGAAGTAGGTTTTGAGTAATTCAGTACCCAACCTACATTAATTTCTAATGGGAAAATGGGGTGCTAAACTGTGCAAATGGTACCAGAAATCAGCCAAGTCAGTAGTGCATACTTGTAGCTCGACTTTGCACCTTGTATATTGTTAGTCCTTTAGAGATTTTACTATGAGCTTTTTATCCCAATGTACAAAGACAGAGAGATCCTTCAATGATTACAAAATCAGATATCACTGGACAAAACCCTCTAAGTTGCATATACCGTGTGTGTTCTTTCTTATCTGATTTTAGACATCAGAGAATTACATATTGGTTTCATAGAGAGAGAAATATCTTTGTATTTCTAAACTTTTGAATCTATATTAGGTGCTTACAGAGATTAAAGATTACTTTGGGTGATTTAACTCAGACAAAGTCAGTCCTGTGCCTATTGTATGACTAACTTCAGAGCTGTCAGCAGCTGAAAAAAAAGCTCTGTGGGGGGAAGGCTCTTGTGGACATCTTACTGCCACTAATGGACTGGTGGGTGGAGTACCAAGACATTCCATAAGATTTCTGACAGGCTTTATTTTGTTTTAGATGCCATAGAGGACAAAAACTGCCTCAGTAGTACCAGATATAAGTGTCATAACAAGGACTAAATTTTCCACTTCCACTTTGTAGAATCTTGGAAAATTGGATTAAATTATTTCATTTACTAATTCACCAAACATATCTTATCGAGGTTCTGTTCTGATAAAAACAATATATGAGGTCATATATTACTTATAGATACTTTAAACTGGTCTTATGCTGAAGAATGGGTTACAAAGCTGCCCATTATTACTCACTTGAATATAAAAAGATTACATATTGTCCTTTTAGAAGGAAATCACCAAATTAAAGTATTTTTATCGCTAACCTAATTGCAAAAAGTAATTACACTTTGTTTTAGATATAATTAATAATCATATAAAAACCTTTAGTTATTTCAATAGTAAGTGGAACTAAGCGAATCAATGTTCTCTTTAGAATTCACTAAAAATAAGAGCTCCTGTACTGTTCTTAAGTGCTGAGAGTTCTGTAATATTTTTTCCCTAATACAGAAAAGTTCATTTAATAGTCTTAATCCATCTTTTTTAAAGTTACATCAGCACACTAGGGAAGAGCTCTGATACCTTTCCACCTTTCAGCATACAAACCATTCCTTGCAAGGAAGTAATTTCAGCCCCAGTTGCTGTTACCAACTGGGGTGCACACTGAGAAGCATCCGTGGGCTGTCATCTCCCTCAGAAACATTACAGGGAGGAAGGAGTGACACAGCAGACATTTGCAGCAGTTCAAGGAGCTGATATAGGTCAGTTCCATCAGTTACAGTACAGCTGGAATCATCGTGCTTTTGGATAAAGCTTAGACAAATTTTCTTCTCTCCTCACTTTTTTAAATTTTTTTCCTCTGTACACCAAAGAGTTGAAAATAGGGTAAGTTGTAATCAGTTGTTCCAAAAAAGGGATGAGCTGAAAATGAGTAGCATTGTTCTAGAGCAAACGCAGGAAGGGGTTCTGGTTCAGGTTCTGTTGGCAGAGATGCACTCCAGGGTGACTGTTCCTTGCTAGGACTACAAGGCTGGTTTCCCCTCTTTTCTGGACACCACTTTCAAAGACAGTAGAGGATAAGCTCCCACTGTGTACTTCTGCCTTAAGCTTATTGAATCTATGGTGTCATATGTCTTCAATCTTTAAATTAAACATCTTGATTAGCCTGTTAGTATCCAAATCTAAGATATAAATTTCATACTCTAAAAGAAATCATTTAAGAAGGATTTACTCTTCTAAAGTTAACATAATGGACCATAAACTGGTAAATAACAGAAAATAATTTTTTTAATTAAAAATTTTAAACAGAAAAATGCTGACATTCCCTATCTATATCACTCTGGTAATCTTTCCAAGGTGTCACTTGATATTATGCAGCCAAATGATTTCCAATTGCTCTTACTTCAGAGTTCTGGAGCCTGGAAATAAACTTGAAAAGGGGTCTCTTGTCATTAGCATTCTTGGGGTGTTTTTTTCTTGTAAAAATATCTTTCTTAGGATATGCTATTTATTTGTGGTGTGCTCTAGTCTTCAGACTTTCCCAAAGACCGATGAAATTTCTGCTATGATCAAAACTCCATCATGTCTGTGATAGTTAGGGAGTGTTCTATTGATTCAGCTTTCATTTCTAATCAATGGAAGTTCACTGGAGAAGTTGTGCCAAACCAGTGTTAATTCCCCCATCAAGCACACTGTCAGAAGGTGAGGTTTACACTTTGTCCTCTAATTGTGCCTTCAGGCTGCCCCTGAAGCAGCCCTGAGGGTGGGCTGGCAGAGAAATCACACAGGAGCTTGGGTGGAGAAGAGAAGGAACAGTTCTTCAAAATGTCCCAGCTGAATGTACCAGCGAGCAGAATCCTTGCCAAGTCAAAGTCAGGAAGGTTACATGAAGCTAGAAGTATTTGGTCTAGCCCTCTTTCTAAAGTCTTTGAGATCCTCACAGTGAAATGTTTTCTGAATTTTTTTCTTTCTTGTGTGTCTCAGGCTATGAATAAGGATCTTGCTGTTTAGGATAAGAATTTAAAAACCCCCAAAACCAAACCAACCCTTGTAACAGGGGAAAAGGATTTGAAAATAACTTAACTAGTTAGGAGTCTCCATTTTGCTAGTTATTATTAAAGAAACAGACATAAAATAACCAGAAAGGCTCAGGTCCACTCAGACAAGAAAATTATTATATATGGACTTAATTAATTGCCTTTACAGATTACATGAGAATACTAAAAGTATACCACAGGAAAATATACACAAAACATAGCTCTGTTTTTCCACCCAGCATGGGTAGTTTTGCAAAATTACTCTTTTGTCCACCTTTACATGTAAGACAAAATTTAATTGCAATAGCATCTTGGCAAGTAGAGCAAGATTTTCTGAAAAGACCACAACAATATTAATGTGGGATAGGCTATCAATTTTTCTGCATTATACTATGCTGGTTGCAACTAAATAGGGAGAGAGCTTTAAAAGCATGATTATTGTATTAAGAGCTTTGTGGAAGCCATTAGTAAAAACTATTTTCCAAAAGTAGCGAGTCATATTTTCAGGGTATTTTTTTCTCTGCTTGTTGTTATTTAAAATGAAATACTCCTATGAAAATTTCTGTTGCTTAGGAGTACGTTTGTTCCACAGGGATTTTTATTTCAAGTCAGAAAAAAGCAGCAGCAGATGATAAATTCCTATGTGCATATTTTTATGCAAATATATCTCGTAATCAATAGGGAAATGTGATAAAAAACCCATATATGCTCTAGAAACAGAATTATTCCTACAGAAAATATTTCCAGAATTTCCCATGAGAAGACAGTAGTTTTAAAAAGTAAGTTGCAAATGCCATTTTTAATCTGGAGGAAAGAAACCTATGGCAAGTTTTTCACAATATATTTATGAAAGGCATAGAAGTAAAGATTAAAGGGTGTGTTCACTGTCAACCTTGGAAACAGTACCCATTAATTAAATATATGCACCATTCTAGCTATTACATTGAAAACATTCCATTGTAGGAAAATCTGGCTTGGCACTCCCTGTCAACAATTTGCCATCAGGGAGAGCAGCTACTCCATCACTCAAATATTTCAAGCCTCAAGAACTTCAACAGAGGCCTAATGCTGTCCACGTTTTACTGGCCCTGCTCATTCTGGGGCTGTTGATGTGCTGGTTAGGGGCCTCTGTGGAGCTTGCCCTCAAGAGACACTTGTCCCCTTGCTTTGTTCCTATCAACTAGTTGTTTTATCACTCTCCACCATAATACAAATTTGTCCTTTCCCATTATTCCTGTCAAACCCGTGAGCTGACCAATTTCCACTTCAGATCTCTAGAAGGCACTCTATAAACACACAGAAAATAGAGAAATGAAGCTGCAGGTAGCTACAGATGCACCACAGATTGCCATAATATATTACATTTGCTTGCATCGTTTCTTCTGACTCAGAGATAAAGCTGACAAGTCATTCAAAAACAAATCCACCAGAAAACAGCATAACTTAGGCCATTTTAGCCTTCTCAATTTATCCATTCATGTTTAAAAATACATGCAGCAAATTCATTGCTTTTCTGTCCTGTCTCTGAAGAGAGGTGCACCTTTATGCAAACAAAACAAAGGTCAAATTCTTCCTGCATGGCCTGTTCTCCAGCTTACTCCTCCATCACCTTGAGACTATTTTCCAAAGTGTTGCATTTAGTTCAACCCAGTCCCTTTGAGGCACCATTTTTGGCCAGACACAATCAGACCTCCTTCCATTGCAGGGTGTCAATGAGAAGCTTCCAGTTTTCTCTAAGGCTTGATGGAGCACTCAGCTCATGGTGGGTATTCAGATAGGTGTCTTGATTTGCACTACAAATTCAGACCTATCAGCTGCATGGCTTTTTGCTCAATTACAAGGCAATCTTGAACCTAAGTCATTCCTCTCTGGCCAAAGAGTAATGGAAGTCAAAATAATTGCACGTAAAAATGAAAGTGGAAGTGCCCCTCCTTTACACAAACATCTTTCCTGTGCCACTGCACAGCCCACTTCCCCTGCAGTCTGACTCCATCCCCCATTGTCCTAGAGCAGGTAGGTGCTGGGTAAGAAGGATGGTAACGAAAATTCATAAAACTTGAGCTCCTCCTCCCACAATGACATTTTGGCTCACAGAGGACCTGTGCAGACAAACAGCTCTTAGCCTAGGTACAAGATGGCTTTATCTTTCTGATCTTAATTCTTCAGGACAGAAAACTAGCTTTATGCTCAAGTTAATATGTTGAAAAATTCTTAGCATCAGCTTCAACTCCTAAACTGTTTTTGCAGTTTATCCCAGCAGGCAGCTAAACACCACACAGTCATATGATCACTCCCTCTCAGTAGGACAGGGGAGAGAATTGAGGAAGAGGTAAAACCAGTGGGTAGAGATAAAGGCAGTTTATTAGGACAGAAAAAGAAAGAGAAAACTATAATAATAATAATATTAAAAGAATGTACAAAACAGGTTGTGCAATTGCTCACCACCTGCTGACTGATGCCCAGCTAGTCCATGAGCAGTAGGTTTCCACCATCCACAGCCAGCTCCTTCCCAGTTTTATTGTTCAGCATGACACCATGCACTGTGGAATATCCATCCCGATGGTCAGTTGGGATCAGCTGTCCTGGCTGTGTCCCCTCACAGCTCCTTGTGCATCCCCAGCCTAATTGCTGGCAAGGCACTTATGAGAAGCTGAAAAGTGCTAGACTTGGTGTAAGCACTGCTCAGCACCAACTCAAACATCACTGTGTTACTCTCATCCTAAATACAAAACATAGCACTGCACCAGCTACTAGGAAGAAAATCAACTCCATCCCAGACAAAACCAGGACATTTTGTAGGCAGGTTCCTTAAACCATTGTCCCAAACAGGACACTGATCAGGTCAGGGTGAGGTCAGATTCCCATTCTTCACTGTGAGCTGGGCAAAGAGTAGACAAAGTACAAACCAACTCACCCTCAGCCCATTCTTTTAAAAGAAAGAAAATTTTAGACAGAAAGTCTAAGATCAGCTCAATATCAACAGGAAAACAATCAACACCAGACACAAATAACCTCCTATCTTGACTTCTTGCATGTACTTTTCAAATTACAAAAATCATCAAAATGTTTGTAAAATTCATGGATAAAAGCCAAAACTAATAAACAAAAATAGAGTCACAATTATGAGATCTTTATCAGGCAGATGACTATAGGTACCACACAGTTTTATTGAGAGGCATTATATTTATCAATCATATCAAATGATCAGTTTTCTTTGTATATAAACAGCATTGCAAAAAAAAATTCAGATTGTGAAATGTTTAATATTCAAAACGGTGTGAAGAAACAATTTTCATGAAACTCATCTCCAAAGCTTCTTCAGACAGTTAAACTACTTTAATTATACAAAATATAAGCATCTGGGTTTGACTATTTTAATGTAATTCCTGACAGTTTTCTTTTCAAAGAGAAAAATAAAAATGGAAAATTCAAAAAATATAAAACATTAGTCGATTTTGAATATAAAATATCAGTGTGAACAAATATTGCCAAACATAATGCTATAATTTTGACCAATACAGACTGGACCAAATATTATTCTGTGGTGGAAAATCGAAAATCAATAAACTTTCTTATGTCTTTGAGAACCAGATTTTGGATGAAAGAGAATGAAGTAGAAAAAAAAAGGGTACAATTTAGTATTCAGTGGACATTCAGATAGTGAAATTTACATGTATAGGAGACAGAGGGAAGTCATTAAAGGAAAAGCAAATTATGGGAGGCTGTAAGTCAAAATCTGTTCCTTTAGAACTTTAATTGTCGACCCTCATCATTGCTTTTCTTTTGTAGGCTCTTCTGCTCCATCTCACTCAATTTACACCAGTCTGGTTCAGCACCTACATTCAGTGATAAACAGCATTTTAATAAATAAACCCATTCTCTGACAGGCTCAGTTTACAGCCTGCCACTCTGTGATGTCACTAAACTTAGGCCAGCTGTGATGGAAGAATCACTCACTACCACAGCCCTGACTAATCTGTCTTGGAAACATGATCTGAGGAAAGCTACTTATGATTTTAGAAATACAGCAAGAATTTTATGTCAAACATTTATTTTTAAGGATTTTTTTTATTTGATTAAATATAGTAGTACATACTGTTGTGCACAGCATAATTTATATGGTGTGTCTGAAATCACATTTATTGCGTATTGTCCATGCAGTTTCAGTTTTCAACGTACCATAGGCTGTCATTTGTAGGTTTGATAGTTCATTCATATGTGTAGGACACTTAATGTTCCACAGCAATCATCCTGTGATGTCTTTAAGGTCTGAAAACCATCACTAGATCAGTTTACTCTTGATTTATATTCTCAAGGCTTTCATCACAACAAGGTCTAGGATGTGGTTCATTTATTTGTCAACTGAAAGCTTACATTCTTGAACACTGTTCCTGGGAAAAGGGTGAAAAATATTTAGAAGTGAAGTTTTTCAAAGGATGGCATTATCTTCAGCCCTGATATTTGTGGCCATCTTCTCTACTGTTACCAGTTTTTCTATGTGATTTTTGACTACCGGTTCTGGTGCATTTTCCTCTACTGATTTTACCTATACTATAAAGCAAATCATATTCCTACTCCTACTCAGGACTCCCACAACCATTTAGCCATTGTCTCGCCCACTGTAATAGGAATTCAGAATGAGTCAGTTTTCTGCTCAAAACCACAAACTTTTCTCAAGTCGCTCCATGCCAGGAAACAAAGCTTCATGCTGTGCATACAATTTTATTCTTACATATATAAACAGACATTCAGAGTGCATTGTGTTTGAAATGGCCCAGGCTGCAGGATTAAACAGTGTGTGAATGTGTCTGGCGTTTCCTTTCCAGGCTGGGCAGAGAAAGTTCCCAGTCTCCAAAGCCAATATCAGCCATAATGTCAGGACAGGGATGCTGGAGCAGATCTCACAAGCTATGGTAGCAGTTTCCCGTTTAAAAAGTGTTAATACTACATGGGCTCAAAAATCTTTAGAAGACAAATAACAAATTAAGCAATAAATCTCTTGTCATCTTCCTTTTTGTTTCTTGCTGTCATTCTCTCAAGTGATCTGTCTAATCACATTGAAAACATTTAGGTCTAGTGATTACATATTACCATTTTCTTTACTATAACAATTGAGAGTGGAGTTTTATGTCGCATATGAAAAATGTTTCAGCTTTTTCAAAACAGCATACAAAGAGCAAAAAATTTATGAACTGCTCATGAGTCACAACCTGTTCATAGTTGCTGTTACTGCTCAAAAAGTCAATCTCCTCTTCTGATTTTTCTTTTAATAATAACACATCTTTGTCTTACAGAGTTTGATATAAAGACTAAATAGAAATATTTGAACAGCAACATTTAAGCATGGCAAGAGCCACCAAAAATGAGTGTATGTTTTGAATGAAAAATACATTATTATATAATAAAATTATATTATTATAGGAATTAAAAATTATATAATAAAGTACATAGAATTCAAATACAAGGAAATTAATATTGAACTAAATGAAACAGAACATTCAAACCAAATTGCTGTTAAAACAATTTTAAAACTAGCATGGTTTGTAAATGGGCTCCTCTCAAGGTTATATTTCTATAAAATACATTATAAAATGCTGCTCAACTTTTAAATTAGTAACAGTTTACTTATAGTCCTTTAAGTGTCTTTTAATTTTTTTATTCTCAAACCATAGGCAGTTAGAACCTTTACAGGATCTGAAATGAGCTACATCTGAATATAAACGAACTTTAATCTCTTCTGGTTTAAAGCACTATGTTGGGAAAGCCCTTAAAGAACTTGAATTCATTAGCTTAAGTTGCAACTACAGTATAAACAGGCATAGATTAAATACTATAATCACCACATCCTTGCCATTACCTTTATGTTCTTACTTACAATAAGGCAAATTTACAGTCCCACAGAAATTGCAGGCATCTCAAAGCCTTGAAGAACTTGCAACATTAATCTAAATTAGGAGCAAAATGATGTAAAGGGTGACTTCCCGGAATGCTGGTGAGGGGGGATGCCTGTGGAGGGCAGGCGTGGGTGGGCAAATGGGGCCAGGGCAGTGGTGGGCTGCTGCGGAGGTGCTGCATCAGCGGGGATACTGCTGGTCACTGGCCAGCTGGAGGAGATGGGAGCTGACTTTGCTGCTTGTGTTCTTTCTTAAAAAAGCATGGCAGGGGGCCAGCCTGCCTATGCTGTGGATAGGAGGAAGAAGTCTCCACATCACACGCAAAGGGGAAGGGAGGTGAAAAAAGAGCCTGAGCTGGTCCACTGCTTATCCGTTGCCTTGTTTTCCATGCTTAGCATTATGCCCCCACTGCTTAGGAATTACTCCATTACAGGTGCAAATGAATGAAGTCAGGGTCTCATTAGAAGGAACCACTCACAATTTAAATGCAAGGACCAAATAATGAGATTATTTAAATGTGTGCAGCCGCTAAGGCTTTTATCCTAAAACTTCATTTGTTTCTTTGTCCACAGAAAGTTAAATCAAATGTGCCACAAATTGCAAGGCTTCTTACTTACTTGACCCATTGGCAAGAGACATTGGAGAAGTTTGGCATAGAACTAATTATTCTTAGTTGCAAAAACACTGCTTTTAGAATAGATTTAGGATGGGAGAGAAATATGTGGGGAGAAAATGTTGAAAGGAGAAAGGCATCCATAGGAAATCTTGCTCACAAGAGCCCTGTTGCTTAAAATATGAAAATATTTTTTAAATATGTCATTCTCCTTTTTTTTTTTTATTCTTTGTTTCTTCACCTCTTTTTCATGTATTCAATCCTCATTATTCACCCCTGCCTATGCCTCTTCATGGCTTCTTCCCACAACAGAGATATACTTCATATACAGTGCCACCAACTTATTTGAATTTCAGGTAATAGAGGCAAATAACATTTTACTGGTAGAGAAATAAGTCCGGAACACTTACAGCTTATGCTTTTATATGTTGCTATACTGCAGTGTTAAAAATGATGGGCTGTAATTACTTTAAAATACAATTTCCACTTTGAACATCCTAGAAAAATGCTTTCAACTAGGTGAACTCTTAGCTCTTGACCTCTGTTCTGTGCACACTTGTGAACAGCCATCTGGAAAGGTTGTACCTATTGTTACTCTTCCTGCATGTGCATATGATTACTGACACCAAGGAGTACATAGGAGTGACCTTTTAATGCTCCTATGCTGGGCAACCTGTATTTCATTTTTTATTTAACATGAAATAGGGTTTAATAATAATCTCAGAATGAATTTAGGAAAAAATATAAAGTCTAAATGAGGAGAAATCATTCACTGAAACCCATTCAGATAACATACCATTTTATCAACTCTGGTAATTTTACTACTATGCAAATAAGGATTTTGCATGATGATATGCTTTCAAAAAATGATCTGTAGCACACAGTCATAAAAACACACCTATACACAAGTCCTTATATTAATTAAATTGAAGTCTTTATTTGTGTCATTGCTGTTCATTTTAAAGGTATATGAAGTCTCTTAAATACCTCTGTGTCCTTCTTACTATTTTTGGTGTGTCCAGTGAAAAATTTAATACTGCATCAACCAAAATTGCCATAAAATATTCCACTGAAAATACTTAATCTAGAACTCCAAAACATATTCTCCTCATAAAAACGGACTGCTAATGAGATCACAAAGTTCTGAATTAGAGCCAGAAATAAAATCAGTCTAATCTAATAACTTCTTCATGAAAATTTTAACGAAAGACAAATTAATTTAGTTAAATTAAATATGCACAGTCTAGGGTAAGAAACTTCAGAACATTCCCTTCACTTTGTTCTGGTAAACTAAATGGAAAATTCAGACATCCAAAATGTCTGACATTGAAAGGGACCACTGGAAATCTCCCTGTTCAACCTCCCTTCTCAGAGTTCAGAGCTGGGTCCTCTACACCATGTTACTTGGGGTTGTGTTGAGATGGTTTTTGAGTGTCTCCAAGGAGGGGAAATGCATAACCTCTTTGGGCAATCTGTGCCAGTTACCATCACATTAGGAGTTTTTTGATGTTCAGACAAAACTTCCCAGGTTCCAGTCTGAGCCCATTGCCTCTGACCCTGAGTATCTCTGAGAACAGTCTGCCTTCATTTTGTTTGGACCCTCCCATCAGGTATTTATGCACATTAACAAGATCCCCCTGAGGCTGCTGCTCTTTCTCCAGGCTGAACAGTCTCTCAGCTTTTGCCCTCATGAGGGATGGATGCTCCAGGCCTTTAATAATCTTTGTGGCCCTGACTGGACTCATTCCAGTAAGTGCACATCTTTCACACACTGGCTAGCCCAGCTTGCTGTAAAGTCATGCTGACTGTTCCCATCTTTTCTCAAAATAGTTTCCAGGTAGATTCAGTCCATCGCCTTCCTTGATGATGGGACTGAGCTGAGGTTGCCACTTCAGGTTCCCCAGATGCTCCTTCTCACAGGATCAAGGGACACTTGCTCTCTTCCAGCCCTTAGGAGCTCACCCAGCAGCTTTGACCTTTCAGAGACGATGGAGAGTGTTCTCACAGTGACAGCAGCCAGGTCAGCACTCCTGAGTGTGTTCCATTAGGTTCTGAAAACTTGCATAGGACCAGTTGGCTCAAACGTTCCCTCGTCTGATTCACCTTTACCGAAAGTACACCTTCTATACTCTAGACTTTCCAGCTTCCTTCAGGGGCCTGGAATAACTGAAAGTCAGTCTTACCAGTAAAAACTAAGGTGAAAAAGGGTCTGAACTCCTCAGCTTTGCCATGTCCTTTGTCACCAGGTCTCATCCTTAATCTGACCAACACTAGAGAGCATGCAGAGGATTAGATATGTGCAGTAGAATTAAAGAATTGGTTGTGTGCTGATGTGCAACCAGAACCCTTTTATGTCCATATGGAGTGTCTCAGTAATTTCTCCATTGTGTTGGTGATGCCCTGGCTCTAAGGGAGGTAAATCATGGATGCTATTCATCCCTTTTTCCTCCTGCTCCTTGTTCTTCCCTTTTCTAAACTCAAACTGTTTCCCACAGTATGCTGCCTACAAAATAGCTAAGAGGAAAATTCTTCTGAGTAACCTGTGGACACATCTATTTGTACAAGATTTCAGTGCTTTGAAGGATTGTTTCCTGTTCTTAAGGTGTAAAACTACTCTTATGGGAAAACTAAAAATTTGCACATGTAATTAGGAAAGTATGATACTTTATTTCTGGAAATGCACAGTCAAGAGTTGGGAGATTTTGGCACTTACTGAAACAAATAGCTTTTGAACATCTGAAATTGCTCCTGAATATATTTTGATTACACTGTGAGCATGGCAATAAAAGAGTCCCTTGAGAGAGAAAATATCTGGATTCAAATATTAATTTTTTTTCTGGGAACTGGTTGTCTCCCAGGAGAGTACTGCTATGTTTCTCATTGATAAACCTTTCTACTGGCTTGGGAAAGGTGCCAGAGTTTGCAAACAGGGTTCTGAGCCCTGTTTTAGGCAGAAACAATTGTTGTTCCCACACTGGTCAGTGACAAACTCCCTTTTAGCCTCCAACATGATTTTGATCCCAGACCCTTTGCATTTTTGCTATGGTATTGACTCCTGCTCTTGACTCTGAAGGCATCTCTGGCGTACACTGTGATTCCAGATCCTGGCACTGCCATCAGGTGAGATATCCCTAATACCAGTGTCAGGTCTGCTAACAGAGGGACAGGAGCTGTTTTATTGCACTGGCTAATGGAGTTCAAGAGGGGCTGGATCTACAACCAGAACACTTTTTCTTTTTAATGGGGTTATGAAACTTTGTTCTGCTTTTCTGGATAGAAACAGAAGTTTTTCTCTCAATTTTGTGCCTTTTGACAAATGACTGAGTTTGTGGATGTAGTCAATACTTACAATACTCTTGATAATTCTGCCAGCTGCATCACAAGTGTTTTGGTAGCTGCATTTTTTTTTGTTATTGTTGCTCAAACCCACGCTTAGGGCCAAGAATTTTAATATTTTATTAAAATATAAACACACTGTTACTGACAAAAAGCTGCAAAAGGGAAGCCAGATGCCCTTGAAGTCTCAGTACTGTCCCCCAAACTGCACACTCTTTATTTTTTACTTTCATAAATTTTAGAACATTCTGATGATTTTTGAATCTCTGGCACTAACAAGGCTGGAATTACATTAGTATTTTAGAGCTTTGGGGATTTTATGAATGTTCTCAAACTGCAAAACAGTTCCCCCATCCATAATGTGAGTGCAGTTTATAAAAGAAAAAAAATCCATTAACATTAATGAGGCAGTTAAATATAAAAAATAAAGTCCCTCTATGAGAAAATCTCTAAAAATTATATAGCTGGTTTTTAATGCTACTAGTCACTCAGCCACTGTTTATGGAAATTCAGTGTTCTTCTGTAAAGCTAGAATCAGCACTACAGAATAACCAAACATGAACCTTGGCCTCTGTTCCCTCAAAGTTGTCTTCATAGGGAAAACAAACAAACAAAGAAAACCCCAAAAAAAAACCCCAGACACACAAACCCCAAACAAAACAAAACAAAAAAAAAAAAAAAGGAAAGGGTTTGATCTCTAATTAATTTCAGCAGTTTCTCTATTTACAAAAGTGAATGTTTTATCCACTATATTGCTTATCTTCTTCATTCATCAAAGACAAATCTGCCTTGTGCTTCTTGAACATTTTTGGGAAATATTAAGCCAAGGTAATGTAAAAATCAGAAAACACAGCAGTGTTTGTACAGACTGATACAAAGCATATCCTCTGATAGAGTCAGCAATTAAATGGCTTCAGCTGGTCTGCAAACTTACAGCACTCTGAATCTCAGGATCACTTATTTCCCTAAATCCATCTCTGTCAGTACCAGAGTGAAGCTTAGAAAGTTCACCCAGGTTACTCACAGACAAAAAGTCAAGCGCACAGGAAAACTATGAAAGGGCTAGGGCAGAGTTCAGAGCCAACTGAAATGATTTTGCCTTTGAGAAACAAGGCAGGCATATCTAATCGTAAAAATAGGATAGCCTAGCAAAATGAAATATGTATAGGTATGTGTGTGCAGTCTCATGCTAATAATTAGTCTTGCAAAGGGTAAGCACTGTTCAAAGTACTTTGAAAAAATTACTAACAATCTCAGACAGAGGTTGCTGTCAAATAGAATAGAACTAACAGTGATTGAGGTCTGTAGCAGTAATTGATACAAACATTGACATTAATGCTGAGATACTTATATGGAACAATTCAGCACCTCATAAACCTCTTTCCATGCAAAAACTGACCTTTTAAGCTAATGACAGAGTTGCTTGTCTCTTGCATGGGAACTCAGCATGGCCAGCACTGCTTTTTACCCAAATGCTGGAATGAACCCCTTTTAATCCTTTTTCTATGTCTTTTTTTAGGACAGGTGTAGCTCATAATGATAAAACAATAACAAAATGGAATACCATTACATCTTTAATCAATAAAGTGTGCTTTTCTGCATCTTGTCTGAATAGTTGATGCTAGAAATCGGCTGAGATCACTACAAATCAGTATAATAAAATGATGTTGACCAGTTCCTTTGTACAAAACAAAGCAATAAAGAGTTTTTCTGTTAACTTTATATTTTTATTGGGAGATGCCATACTCGAGACCACACACATTACCATTATATATGAGAAAAAGCATAGCTGTTTCAACAGACAAAAGTTAAAGTGCAGTGGATTCATTGGCTCCTTTAAGAGGACTGGCATCTGGAGCACATGCACTTCAAAGTCAAATGCTGTACTGAGATGTGCTGCTTTGAAGTACAGCTGCTGATCCAGACAAATTTTGGAGCCTAAACCAGCATATGAATCTGCTGTACTCTGAAAAAAATCTATTTCAGATGCCAGTTTTAACTCAGTTTAGAAAATTGCTGTCTGGATCGGCTGAACTTCAAAGCCGAACATCGCAGTGCTGCATTTCCCTTTGAAGTACAGCTAATCCAGATAGTGGATTTTCTCTCCCTCCTTTTTTTTTTTTTTAAAGTAGTTAAAATTGGCATCTGACCTTACTAGTATTTCTCCTTACCATCTGCACATTCTTCTTCCCTTCTCCCTTATTTCCTCATCTTTTGACCTCTGAAAAACACAGCAAGATTCACTAGCTTGTTAGCCCCTGCACTACCAAACTGCTACAAAGGGGGTGGTTGTGGGGACAACCTATATCGAGTTACGTAAAGGACAGGGTCCAATTACTGTGCATGGCTTTTCATAAAGTTTGTTAAATAATTCTAATTTTACCATCCAAGGAAAATAAAGCTCAATGCAAATCCCTCAAAAATGTTTGCATTCAAAGCATTTGTAACAACACTCTCATGGTTCTGCTAACTCATATTAAAGGCCATTAGCACTGGTTTAAAAAGTAGCTGAGCTTGATAGCATTTCAGCTTTCAGAAATTTTCAGTTAGTTTGTCACAGAAGGGTCTCCTTCACAGGCAAGTCAGGAAAGCCTTAAGGAATTGGTTTTACTAGAGAAAGAATGAGATTACTACAGGCAGAATTTGCACAGCTTCTGGCAAGGGGAACCAAGGGTAAATGCAGTGCCCTCGCCAGGACATATTCTCCTATTATAGTCACATCAGGGATGCTGCCTTGTGCTACCGAATTAAAAGACAAATCATGAAGAAATGTTGCACCCTGTTCAAAAGACAAAAACAAAGGGAAAAAAACCCACCCAAATACATGCTGGTGCAAGAGGACAATTTAATGACAGCATCTCTCAATTGCTGAGAAATAACTCTGGAGAGAAAAAGGACTGGACAATGACCAGCATTTTATTTACACAGATCATGAGACATGTCACTCGGGTGATCTGTTCTTGTCAGGCAGTCTTTAATTAGAAAATTCCTAGAGAGAACTCATGCCCCCACTAGGTGCTTATTAAAAACTAAAGACAAAAGGAGTCAATAGAAAAGCTCAAGGAATGGACAGGGAACTCAGGTTACACTGAAAGGCAAAAGTCAGCTGCTGCTAACATAGGGAGAGACACTCAGGATGGGATGCTGGATTTTGAATGAAAAACTCTCAGTGCTGTTATTAGTGAGTATTTTTAGCATTAAAAAGTCTAATTGGATATATATAAATATTTTAAGCTTGTTTAAAAGACATTTTATGGTTTGCTTACAGTAATACTCCCAAGCTTAATGTAAAACTTGCTATAAAATATTCAGCAGCCTTTTTATAACTAGTCTTAAAAACAATTTAAAGTCTTTATTTTTAATTATTTTTAAGTCAATGTAATTTAATCCTCAGGTAAAGGGAGCAGGGGTTTGCAATTATAATTGAAATTATATTCTGACTTATTTTCAGACAGTTTGGTGATTTGTATATGCGGAGCAGAGAAAGAAATTTCCTTAGCTCTTAATTCCCTCCATTTCTGTGATTTTTTAATTTTAGCATTTATTTCCTTTTTAGAGACCAGCTTAAGGCCAGTGCTTAAAAGCAAGTTTACCATGACACAGTAAACATCATTTATATCCTTTACTCAAGATCTGGGGGGAGGACTGTGACCCTGAATTTGCTAAAATACAGCCTCATTCCAGCAGGAATTTTTGATTTCTATCATCTGTGATCAAGAACTGCATTGCACACTGATTCTGAAACATCTCTCAGATTCTCTTAAAACTATAACCATAGCCAGTTTTATATGCATTAAAAATACTGTCACTAATGTCACTAATCTGTAGCTTCTCTGCTTTGTAGCTGGTGTGGCTGGGACTGAACTTCTATTTGTTTATTGATACCTTCCACTGGTATGAAGATGACAATGCTTACATTTATACACGGATTATGCTGGGAGTAAGTATGAGTTTGATTGTTAAAGAGCTTCACAAGAAGAATGTACTCATAGTCTGATTTTATTTACATCCTTCATAAAACTTTTGATGCTTTAACAGTAATTTTCCCATATAAGAGCATTATATTAATATAGTATTTTCTTTCTTTTGCTCTTCCTATACCAAGCTTGTAATTTAATTTCTTTATGCTGTTATATATACAGTCAACCCTGGCTTGGGCAAGAGCTTCTGCAACGTGCCTTAATTTTAACTGCATGCTAATCCTGTTACCAGTCTGTAGAAACCTTATTTCATTCTTAAGAGGAGCAAGCATTGTAAGTACCATTTCTCAAATAGCCATATTATTCTCTCTTTTTTATTTTTGTAGTTCAGCATATTATCCATATCAAACATTTTCCAAGGAATTTTAATTTTTGAGAGAGAAGCCTGTACACTATTGCCTAGTTATTACCATTTAAATTGTCAGTATTCATGACTGAAGAGAAACAAATTACTTGTTTAACACAGTGCTTTAAATGCAACACTGATTTTGGCAGCTGCTGCATAGCATGGTGTCATGAAGAGAAAAGTGAGAAGCCACAAAAGAGGGACATAATAATGCCACTTGGCCAAATGGAGAAAATTCATATCCATCATGTGTATTCTCTGTAGCTGCAAAGTGAAAATCGGAGAAATAAAATGTTCAGATAGATAAAAATGTTCTAAGGATAATAGTGAACATGTTTAAATGCTTCTGTCTGAGTGGCCACCATTCAGGTCTTCATTTGAGGTAAATGCATTTTTGTAACAGACCTTCACACTAACCTTGGAATCATGCATAGGAAGTACATAAGGCTTTAGCTATAACTTCAACTTGCATTGAGTTATTACAGTCAGAGCAATTCCAATGCCACATGTGTGGGCAAAAAAATCACTGATCACTTCATGACTCCAGGAACAACAGGAATTTAGAGATGGTAAGATACAGTTATTTTATAGTAAGCTGGTTCTTATTTCAGTTCTGCCATTTTTTGTTTCTGTGATTGTTAGGCTTAGATATAAAGCAGTCTTTAGGCTGGGAATCAACACCTAAATAATTGTTTGAGCTCACAAGTTGAACATTTACAAAAAAAAAAAAAAAAAAGAGAAAAGGTGTCCTGGGCTTCTGAATCAGTTTGTGAATCAGCACAGAATATATGCATGCCCACTTAGATGCTTAGTAAGAACTCAGAGAATTGGAACTCTTCTCACAGATAATATTTGGCTATTCTGGACAATATTCTGCTCTTGAGGAGCATGGTACAGAGCAACTTGACTGCTCCAGCATGGCCAGCACTGGGCTGGATCCAGTGCCTCTCTAAGGAGGTGCTGTGTTTTGACATCACACCCTGTGGTGCTCCAGATTTTTGGAAGACTTATTAGCTGGGAAACAACGTGGATACATGCCAGGATCTTTGGCATGGTGCCATGCCAGGTCATGTGAGCAATCCAGACACCCACACCACCACTCAGAGCCTGAATCCTGTCCATGAGTGCTGTCTGGGTTCCAGCAGAGTGTGTTAGCTTTGGCTCAGTGCAGCCAGCCCCAGGCTGGCTCTGCACCAGGGCCCCCAGCTGGCCGTGAGCACATCACTTGCTGAGCCCTTCCAATAATGGGAGCACGGCTCAGTGACACATCAGCATGCAACCACCTGAGGTCTAGACAGCCTCACCCTCCTGGGCTGTGCATTTCCGGAAAGCAGAGAAAATGTTTTCATTATAAGCTGGCTTTGCCAGCACTTCAGCTCTGTTTTGCTAAGCTGACAAAGCAGTGGTGGCCCAGCCTGGTGTCCTTACATCCGCAAATGAGTTAATGTCAGCTCAGATAAACCACTCACAAATCACAACTAAGTGTAGCAGAGCTTTATCAAACGTTTTTTGAGCCCCTACATAGGATGAACAACTTCAGAAACCCTGGAGTGCCACTCAGGAAAGTTACTTGAGTCCTAAAACTAACCCAAAACTTCCACTGAATTCCTTCAGCATTCCATTTTCAAATGTACTGAACTCTTCTCCTCTCCAAAATGTGAGATGTAAACACCAATAGGAATGATATAAAACAAGTTCTGCTTTTTCACCAAGTACTGTGGAGGAGCACTGAGGAGACAACTTGACAAAAACATCACATTTCACAAGATGGTTGCCTATGGAATAGCGTTAAATGCAAGTAAGCTTTTTTGGTTTTATTTTTTTCTTCTTTGCCTTTGAACTGTTTTGAATTTCATAGTGATTCTGCCTAATGCTGTAATCCCCATCAGCTCTGAGATATGATATTTTAGTGCAATCATTTGTTGACTGCAGCTTTAAATGTGTGTAGGAGTCCCATCTGATTAACCATTTGTAATCTTTTTTGCTTGAGAAGAGTTTGACTGCTAAGGAAATAAACTTTCAATCTGAATAGTAAACACCAGTTGCCACTTAGTTAATCTGAACTACTTGTGTGCCCTTAAAATTTAGTGTAAATAACTTTCATTTAATCCCTGAGGGTAGATGTTTAGGGAGATGACATAGCATTACTGCCTGATTCTGTAAGGAAATTATGCTTCTGAGTCACACCACAAATCTGCCCACCAATACATCTTCACTAATTTTTCAACCAGGTAATAAATTTAATCTGAATTTGAGAGAGGCAGGTGTCTCAAAAACAATGGATGTCTAGATATTTATTTTTAGTGGGTGACTGATCTAGGAAACTAATGGCCCCCTTGAGGGGAAAACAGCAACTTGAGATCAAAATTTTTCTATTCTGTTGGTCCTGGTGACTTACTGAGGTACTTGTTCACCTGACTGGGAAAAAGACATGGCACCTTCCTGTTCTCTAAGTAGCAAAAGGACCTGGAGAAGTTTGTAGGAATTCAGAGAACATGAAGGGAACAGGGGATAGCTTGCGGAGAAAGGATGTACAGAGAAGAATGAACAAAAGCCAATGAGAAGAAGGACATGAGCCCACAGAGATGGAGAGGTATATGTGATAGATAGATAGATAGATAGATAGATAGATAGATAGATAGATAGATAGATAGATAGATAGATGAATAGATAGATGGATGGATGGATAGATGGATGGATGGATGGATGGATGGATGGATGGATGGATGGATGGATGGATAGATAGATAGATAGATAGATAGATAGATAGATAGATAGATAGATAGATAGATAGATAGATGAATAGATAGATGGATGGATGGATGGATGGATGGATGGATGGATGGATGGATAGATAGATAGATAGATAGATAGATAGATAGATAGATAGATAGATAGATAGATAGATAGATAGATAGATCTCTTAGATAGATAGTTCTCTTAGAAAAAGGGAAGGAGACAGAGGAATTAATCAGGGCTATTTGCAAGCATGAGACATTGCAGGGTAACTGTTCTACCCCCAGGCTGTCAGGGTGGATTCTGGACCCAATATCTTTTTCAGCCTTTGTGAGGGAGCTGCTTTTGTGTGTCTAGGCTGTTAATGTCCTCATGCTGTGAGACAAGAATTTGAAGTCAGGATTGCCAATGGGAACCAATAGCTAAAGTTTGTCTTCTCTATGTCATGCTAAAGAATTCCAAGCGTAAGGCTATGGGATATAAACATTCATCTTACGGTGTATTATGATGAATTACTTATCTGTCATGTCCACTCATTCATCAGAGTTCAGTTTCACTACAGAACAAATTCCTACAGAGCGCAACATTGCTTCTTTAATTAATAAATCAACCCAGGAATATAAATTAACCAACTTTACTTGGTGTATAATGGGTCATGTTCCAAAAAGAAAGTGAAACTTCAGTCAAACCTCTTATGTTTTTGGTTTTTACATTAATATTAAAATGTTTGCTAGTGCATTAATATCGACAGTTTGGGAAGTGCAAGTCTATCAGAAAAGTGATTACTTTAATGGTTTCACTAATTTCAAGGAAAAAGACACAGAAGCCAATGTGAAATGACAGAAAGCATGCTCATATAATTCTCATTTAAATCACTCTCTAGGGAGAAATCAAAGGTTCATTTTTGGGTTGTTATTTAGGCTGGTTGATTTATTTTTTCCTAAAATATAAAATGGAAAAATAGTTGATGAGATATTTGAGAAAGAAAACAGAACACAAGGAAGTCTAATAAACAAAGCATGACAACCTATGAATTCCAGTTTCATTAACAGTCAAGTGAGAAACATTTATCATATTTGAAAAAACACTACATCACTGAATAGTGTTAGACTTGTGTAAAGAATGGCCAGAAACTCAATTTCCTGAAATTCAATTTTAAGTTCATAGAAAAATAAAGTATACAGAACACATTGTGACAGAAAAGCAACACTTCAGAGTGGTACCCACAAGTACACTGAATCCTTTTCAATAAAATCTAACAGTCTTAAAATGATGTGTAAATAGATGCCATTTTCCTCTCAAATGACACATTATTTATCCTAGTACTACCTGTATTGCCTTTTACCCAAAAACATAGTCAACTCCTATTAGTCTATTGCAATTTAGTAATTCTCAGTTAAATGGATGTACAACCTTGTATGATCAATAGACTAAATGTGGTAGCAAGAAGTTGAACCAATTTGAAGATCAGATCAGTAAGCTTAGCCTCACAATATAAAATTGTAAACTCCTTTATTATTAAATCAACATGTATTCATCTTGCCTTGCCAGGTGGTGTTATTCCAGCATATTTATTTAATAGTGTGCTAAAAATATCAGTGCAACATTAGTATTGTCTGGCTTCTAACAGGCAGCTAGCTCAGCTGAAATGTGCCTGGCCTTGAAAAGAGTACATCTGTACCTTTAATTTTTCATCATCTCTAATACAAATTCAAGAGCAGGCTTTAATTGGTCAGGTCATAAAGGAATATAATTAGAGACTAGTGGAAGAGGGAAGTTGGAGGAAAGAGAGAGAGTAAACAATGCTATCTATAATCAAGGGCATCATTGAAAATTCAGTAAAGGGAATTCTGCTTAGTTTGGCTTCCTGCATTCTGCATGCCTGTCTGTGATAAGAGCTGTCTGGGAGTTATTCAGCCACTAATAAATCTTCCTTATAGACCCGTAACTCTGCTAGAATAAAATCAGAGTTTCATGCACCCTCAGTTTCGTCAGTGCAAATAATTCTGTGCTTTGTACTGGAAAGAGACTTTTCAGTTGAGACACAGTGGCTTGAAACTTAAAGACACCACAAGAGATAGTAATAATATTTTCTACAACACCTACTTCTCACTGTACTGTTTTTATGCTCTCAAAAAAGCATATTCATACATTTTCTGAAGTGGGGAGTGTTGGGGGCATTTTTCTTTCTTTACTTTGATATGTTGGGCATATCTTAAAGAAGAAATTGCTTGCATATTTTTGGTGTTTGCAGAAAGGTCATATAAATATTTTGATCCATCAACCTTTGAATTATGATATTAATAAAATTTAAGCAATTAAGGCAAAACAGGGTAAGGACCGCAAGGTTGCTTGGAGTTAGGCTGTTTGAAATGGTGATTCCTGTTTGAAATGGTGATTCCTGCTCCTTAAAAACTCCAGCAATGCGTTCTTCTTTAAAAACATGCAAAGTGTAGAAAGAAGTATAGTGATGCCAGGTGTGTTTGGCTCCTGACAAGCACTGAAAAATCTATAGCTAAAAATACTAGCAAACCTTTCCATTTTCAACCCATTTTTGGTAAACTATGTGAATGGTTTTGGTGACCTGTCACATTTTTGTGTAAATTATTAAGTTTTCAGGGAAGCAGATGCCTATCTTCAAAAGAGGTCTAGCTGATACCTCAGTGTTGTACTTTGAGAAATTACAGAAAATCAAACTTCCATCAAATGTCTTTTTTGCTTTTTTAGTCAGATTGTTTAAATCCAGGCTTAGTGCAAGTACTAGGAAGGAAACAACATTAAATTGAAGATTATAGGCTTCCAGCTAAGATAAAAAATGGTCCAAGTCATGTTCTTCTTTGATGTTTATAACCATTCTTAAAAACAAAATAAAATGCAAGCTATTCTAATTTTTATGCAACCTGTGCCTTTTTAGTCCACAAAGACGTTATGAAATTGAATTAGGGGTTCTGAATAACTAGGAATGCACAAGACAATGGGTGGCAAGAAGAACCCCAGCCTTGGTCAGCGGCAGAATTCTCCATGCCTGGGTTATCTGCCTGTAAAGCTGTTCTCTTTGCTGTGGGCAGAAAGGCCAGGATTTGACCCTTTGACTTTATCATGATGAGCTGGTTAATCAAAATGTTTAACGGCTAGCAGCAAGCTCCAATTTGATTATTATCCTGTACAGGCATGCAGAAAAAGAGAGAGTTAAATCTTGTCCTCAGATAAACACATGAAATTTCTGTTTAGTTCAATAAGAATTGTGCATGCTTCACTGAAGGCACAATTGGCTGAATAAGAGTAGCTAAATTGACCATACTTTCAAGATAATTTAATTATATCTTTTTGTATTTAAGGATATGTACAGTAAACACCATGATCTAATAGCAATCCTTTTCCTCCCTCTCTCCTTCCAATAAAGCTTTTTATTTGATCTCAGAGGTGGACTAGATAGAACATCTGAGGGTCAAATACAAATTAATGTATGTTAAGTGCTTCAGAGGTTCCAGATGTCATTAAAAACCACAAAAATCCTTCATTCTTCATAAACTGATATAAAAAAAGATTTGTTTAACAGATTGGGTGATTTATTCCATATGTTATATTTGGACATGCAGAAAGAGGAAAAAATTGAACTGAAAATTCTGAGATGTAGTCCCTTAAACTTTGCCCTCATGGTTAACTCAGATAAGTGGTGCAGAGCAAATAGCTACCAACTGTGGTAAGCTGAGATTTCAGAAATCTGCATATGTAATTTTGGAATTGCTTAGTAAATTTTATACACTGCAGATGCAAAGACCTTCAGAAAATGCACTTTAGGGATGTAAAATATTTTAGTTAATGGTGATGTGTTTGGTGCCAGAATTTTTATTCTGCTACAACTATTATACATTAAATGAACCACACAGAAAATGGAATTAGATCTTTGCATTACTCTTACCATCCAGCTATAATTAATTTTTAGATTGCATCATTTTTTGCTAGCAGCACAAAAAAACCCCTATCAGAAGCATTAATCTAATAATACTCCAGGCAATATCTAAGACCATGGGAGACTCAGGTAAACCAACATATTCAGTACATCATTAGTCTGATTGTGATATTTTTCAATGTATCATTATTCTCTCTACATTAACATCTACCACAGAATAGCTTACAGAAAATAAAAACAACAGCAATTCTCCTGTTCATTCTGGAAGTCTTCTATACTTGTAATATCCTCTACCTATCAGATGAAAGCTGGAGAGAATGTCACCCAGAAGGGAAGGTGTGGTAGATCCCAAAGAATCTATGATGATGTTTCCATTGACAGAAACACAGGGAAACAGAACAACGTGCAGATGGAAAAGACAGTGTGCTCTGATGGCCTGCAGAAAAACCTTACTAGGCTAGGTTGCCAGAACTGGATCTCTCCTTCCAGG
The DNA here is from genome assembly GCF_901933205.1 of Camarhynchus parvulus. Lineage (NCBI taxonomy): Eukaryota > Metazoa > Chordata > Aves > Passeriformes > Thraupidae > Camarhynchus > Camarhynchus parvulus. The sequence goes on from NC_044573.1 coordinate 53,487,167, forward strand.
GGAAAGTTGCAACATGAGTACTCCTCATTAACTATAGTCTCAAAACCTTCTTGAGAACTATATCCATTCAACTCATTTTTCTTCTGTCCAAGATTAGAAATGTTCTGTTAGGAACATTTCTCCTCTGCCTGTCTGGAGAAAACTAGCATCTCATTTCCCTCTCAACACCCTGCATTTACTAGATAGCATTAGATATCCTGTCACTGCTGACATGACTAGAACTTGTGCAAATCATGTAGAATCCTGCACTTTGGGGAAAGTACAATATTTTATAGCTTTCTAAACAACAGAAATGTCATCATTTCATGTGAATATTTTACAGTCTGCAGTATCACTTTAAAAAAATCAATTGTTTTGAAGGTGAAAGTATAAAGTGCCTTTTGCTACGAACACAGATTCAAACTTCCACAATTAGTCAATGTCACAATTCTAAATGAGCAAAGATAATCCAAAACCTGCAGCTGACACACTACAGGCAAACTCTGGTGTAACAGCACTATGGATCCTAACTGTGTGAAACTCTCCTGGTCCCTAGGCTATGGGGACTATTACATCATACCAGAGTTATAAAGAGCGTCCTGTAGGTATAGAGGGCAAGAGGCCCAAGTTACAGTAGCCACTCATAGATGCCAAAATAAAACTACTTAGTAGAAGTCCACGTAGTGACTGGTTGTCAGGGTTTTCCATCCTTTGAAAGTTTTCTTCCCTCTTTCTCTTAGCCCATACCAGACAATGTGCAGCATGTAACTCCACAACTTACCAAAGACAGAACTCTGTTACCCCACACTCCTGTCCTACGAGGGAGCTCTTTCAGATGTCAAAGAAATCAGGTCCTCATCAAGCAGCGACTTGGTTCCCCTCCAGCTGGATCAGATAGCATCCTTACCAGGCCAACACATCTGTTCTGAAAGCCCCTTGTAGGAACAGTTCCCCCCTTCCCACTCAGCACTTAAATGTGCTGTTACACCTAAATACATAAACAGGGTTTATATACTGCTTATGCATCAGTTGTACACTGGGGAACAGATTGCCACAGGCCCCACACAGCTGCCACCTAAACCATCCAGCTCAGAGCTTGGGCTCTTGGGTTTTGACAGTCTAAATCCACACATCTCATTTGCTGCTTGTGGTCCAGTGTCACCTTCCTTCCAGTGCTCCCAGCACTGCTGGGGTGCTAGGAGCACACTCATGCACGGGCTCCAGGAAGCATCTTTCACCTGATGCTGGCAAGGCTGTTTCACATGCAGCACCTAACTAATAACAGCACATGCAGGACATGCCAGGCCACAGTCCAGTACCCTCTGATGCTCACAGTCCTGTCATGAACACCGTTTCATAAAATGACCAACCTTGGGCTGAAAGCTGCTTAGATTGCTTGATCCCATTATCCCATTCATCAAAAGGTTATTTTAGAGTCTCATTCCTTTGATGGCTTGAATCTGTCTTCTAATTTCCAGGCTCACTTTATCTCTCTGCAGTTCATACCCATTTGGATTCGGTCTCCATCCTGCTGAAGCTATTCCAGCTTGTACAAATAATTTATTATTCATTGGGACAAAGATTCAGGAGAAATGGGAGGTTGATTTTGCAGTTTGGGTTCTCAGGATATTCACTTGGGATGCCTATGTCAATAAATATTAGATTATTTTTATTAAGGGCTTAATCAAGAGACAGCTCAAAAGAGAATAACCAGTCAACCCAGTGACTACGACCTGTGATTTGGTTTAAAGCCTTACTTTAAATTTAATGTAATAGGGATTTTTAAATAGGTCTTTCATCTCCCAGTGAATATCTAAGCATGAGGCAATGAGGTGTCAAGAAGTGGCAGGAGGAGTCCCTAAGTTAACATTACATTTTGAATGAAGTGCATCCTGACAATCAACTAACCACAGTACATCTACTGCTCTAGAAGGATCACCTCAGAAGTACAGAGTGAAAACAGTCTCTCTCCAGCATGGACACATGGGACAACTTACTGTTGGGGGGAATGTTTAACCTTCTTGCAGTGGCTGCTTTTACCATTTCCATGGCCAGCATCTTACTTTAACTCATGCTCCCATGGACACAGCTGTCCCCAGGTGCTGAAGAGGAGCTGGACTCCAGCATGTGGAGTGAGTGAGTGAGCCCACTAGAGTAGATAGGCACATAAATGACCAACAATACCAAGGTCCTTATGCATTTAATCCTGTGTTTACGTCTATGATTAAACAGTGACTTGTATAGTAAAACATTATTTTCATCCACATAGTCACAATTAAAAAAAGGGGAGAAAAAGGTGAGAAAGAGAAGAGAAGAGAAGAGAAGAGAAGAGAAGAGAAGAGAAGAGAAGAGAAGAGAAGAGAAGAGAAGAGAAGAGAAGAGAAGAGAAAAGAGAAGAAAAGAAAAGAAAAGAAAAGAAAAGAAAAGAAAAGAAAAGAAAAGAAAAGAAAAGAAAAGAAAAGAAAAGAAAAGAAAAGAAAAGAAAAGAAAAAATTTTAGGAGATTATTTTTCAGAGAAGTAGATCATATTTGGTTTACTACAAATACTGCCTTTTAGAAAGGTTTTTTAAATGGTCAGGGACAGAAACAGATAACCACTGAAGGAGAGATGATAACAGGAAGCTAATTATAAAAACTAGAAATAGCTGTGCTGTAAACATATAATTATCTTTCATTGTCATTTTTTCATCCTTTGGCATTTAATATCTTGCATTAATTACAACTTGCATGTAATGGATTTGAAAATTTCTCATATTGAAAAATGAAAGTCTGCACCTAGCTTGATTACAACTTTATCTATGTAAGCCAATAATAAAACAAAGTCCTTCCTTTTCAGCTCTTGAAATTATATAGTTTCCACCCAAGAAAATAGTTACAGGGGATTTTTTTACTTCAATCTAATGAATTTTTCTAAACTGACCATTTCATGTACCTTTTGGGGGCAGGCCAGAAGTAGAGGCAATATATGATACTCTGGACAAATCAGATCTAACACTGTGATTTGCTCTTCTCCCTTTAAATCATAGTTCCTGTGGGTTCCCCAGGCTCCACCTGCATAAAGTAATGCTACAGCTGCTTGTTCATAGGGGACAGATTTTAAAAGCATCTTTAGTGCTAGTTGCAAACTTGCCTAAACTAGTCAACTTAGTGTCCTGTGTAGCAAGGCTAAACCATGGCACATCCTAGTATATTAACTAAAAATAGGAATTTTAATGAATTTAACTAATTTTGAAAAATTTAAAGTCAGAGGGGTACACTTTTATATCAACTCTCAAGATGTCCTCCTTAGATGACACTGGAGACTGCAGGGCACTTGACTTTAAAGCTGGGAGGTGAGGCTGCTGCTGCTCCTATCCTCTCTACTGTGAAGCAGTCACTTCATATTAGACATGCAGTTGATAAAATTCTCTTTTTTATTGTCAGCTTAATCCATGCAAAACTCTCAATTTATGCCTGAGCTTTTCAGAATGTTCACAGTGTGAGTAATGAAGTTCCTTCTGGCACTGTGGGCACACACAAGTGTGCCTTCAATTTCACACCACTCTTTCTCTCCTGCAGCCATCCATATTGTTGCCCACTCCATCAACATCGAGCGGTATCATTCCAGCCAGTCAAAAGAAGCTGGCGAGCTACGGAATAAACTTTCTGGTCTTGGCAAGAGCCCAAATGAAAGCTACTTGAACCCAATCAGGACCTATGAAACAGTAAGATGTCACTTTTGAGGTTTCTTCATCTAAAAAGTTTTCCTCCATGGATTCTATTGCCGGTAAAACTGTATTTCAAAGCCTTTTAACCAGAGCGAGAAGGTGCTGCCAAAGGTTAACCTCAATTTCAGCTGAAAACACTTACTCAGAGCTGCAATTTTCAGGTTACTAAGCTCAAAGAAATGTCTATAGTATTTTAATTAGTTTGTCAGGAGACAGCTGGTGGGGGGAGGATAAGGAGTGTTGTGAAGAGTAGGCAATTAAATAAACCTGCAAAGAATTTTAAAAAACCCAAAAACTAAATTATCAATACATGGAACAAGTAAAACTTCTTTTTAGAAAGAAAAATAACCAAACAGCAATAGCACATCACAATATTGCTTTTGCATTTGCTATTTGTCTCTCCCCATGGTGGTGCATCACCTTCCCAATCTGGGGGCTGATCCTGCCTCATTACATGTCAACTGTGGCTGCTCAGGAAAGAGCACCTTCAAAACCATCCAGGGGGCTGCTGCACACAGGAAACAGAGCAGGGGGAATCTAGAGGTGCTGTGTGCTCTTCACGAGACTAGCAGAGATACAAGATCCTCAACCCATAAATGGTTCTGCTTGTTTTGGGGCAAAAAAGTGACTGTGCCTCTGTCCACCCTCTTGGATAAGCCACAACAGCATTATAAGCTCTCCCTTATAATATTCATAGCATAAAGAAAAGCTGAGCATGCAGAGAAGGAATGTAACCATGCAAAAGTTAATCAGCTTTTTTTCCATATTCCATTGTAGCACACATCACATTTATGCTAGATGTTTCCTTGTGTATCCTGTTTCATAGTTACACATTCCAGGGCTGCAATGGCGTTGGTGAGACTCCTATGCATATTGTTCTGCTCTTTAGAAAATGCCCACATAGTCAGCATGGAATAAGGGCTGCCTGAACACCATGCATTGGTGCTCTTCGGAACAGTGATGTGCTCCACTGAAACAAGAACCCAAGTAAGAGGATGGCTGGAGAACCATTGATAGGATTCAACAGTGCTTTTAAGCTGCAAGGCTTGTCCTGCTTTTTCTTCCTTCCTTTCCAGTTTAGATTGCATGGGGTTTTCATCTTTCGAGATAAAAAAGTAAACCATTTCAAATTTGAGGAAAATCAAGCAAATTGATGCAGTCAGTGGTATGAATGCTAAAGTCTTCATGTTAGTGTTGACAAAGCAGTCAGGTTCATCAGAACAGGACAGAAAGCCAAGGGCTCGGCTTCCCAGTCCTTCAGTACACCCAGTGGCCACTTCCATTGCATGGCCATGAGGTGCTCCCCAGGAGCAGAACAAAGCTCCCAGCTCTGAACAGGAACTTACCATCTTTCAGTAACCATTTTTTTTTCTCCACTAAGCATTCCCATAGTGATATAATTGTGAGGTAGGCCTCTAATTAGCATTAAGATACTAAATACCCTTGAGGAAGAAGGTTAGGATATTTTGAGATTCTTTCTCAGATTTCTCACAGCAATACACTCCACAATTATCTTTCAATTTGCAGCCTAGATTTTACTTTAACCTCTAATATTTATATTTCTTTTATCACTCACTTGCGTCTCAGTAGCTAAACTCAGAATTAATAAATTATGATGGGAAGGAAACAAAAGATTGTTTCTAACTTCAGAGAAGAAAGTTCTGAGATCAACAGTTCAGGCTTTCTTTTCAGTGTTATCCTACTGCCATTGAAGCAATGTACTGTCTTTGACATTTTGCCTTTTTTCATCTCAATATCCAAACTAGCCACTGTAGTGGAAATGTTCAAAATATCACCTAGATCAATCCTGTTCACATGTAATAGGATCTGAACACACTCTTCACAGGTGCCCATTTGAAAATGTACTGTGTGCTGTCAAGTGTGAGCATTTGAAAGGATGATTTTACTGTAAAAAGTGACTGTAAAAATGGCATTGTGGAATTTTATCACCTCTAGGATTACCATATCAAATGAGTGCACTTTACAAATACAATAGAGGGTTGTTTTTTTATCTCCTAATGTATTAAGGTGTAGAACAAAATCAGGATCCAGAAGACGTGCTGAGCTGCTTCATTCCTGTGCATCAGCACTGGGAAAACAGATGTAGATTCTTTGTAGGACAAATGGGGAATTCATTTACACTCTGATGGCATATTTAGCCTGATTCTCGTGTTGTGTGTTAGATTTTTACTGCTGTTCTGCACGATTTGCACTTTATAACTGCAATCAACATCTGACAGTTGTGTTCAAAATACATCCTCACTCTCACTTCAGTTTATTTTGGTGGGTTTAGACAGATATACCAGACCTGTGCTGACATCTGTGAGTCATGAACAAGAAGGAACATGTTCCAGCCCAGCATATTAATGTTTCTTCATTAACAAGTATAAAAATGTTAATTTAAATATGTATTTTAAAAAATAAACCCAAGTGTTATGCAGTGTATCTTCAAATATATGTAAGGAACAGATAAACAAGATATATTTTTTAGGTAAATGAGAGTATGCCATCTTTTTGTACCATTTCAGGCCTTCTACAGCTCCACAAACTTTGAAGTAAAGTAAGTACAAAAGAGTTCCACACTTTCACAGTTGCAGGTGCTTAGCACCTCACATTATCACTTCACAAAAATAAGTTGGTTTCTAGTGCTGTTTTCTTTATTAGACTTCTAGGTTTAATCTTCTCATTTCTCTGATAATTTTTCTTTATTTGTGGCACATTTTCATTACTTGTGAAAGTAAGTAAAATTGATCAAAGTACAAATGAGACTGCCTAATTTTTTTCTTTCAATCCCTGAAACAAGTAAATGGCAGCAAATATTAAATATCTGTTTGGAATAAGCCTGAGTAGAAACAGAGTAGAGGGATGTCTTTCAATGTCATTCTGTGGTAAAATGAAGAATTGCCTTGCCTCCGTGTCTTGTTAGTACAATGGTTTGTGGTGTGTCTGGTTTTGCTCCTATGCTGAAGATTTTGGCTTCAGGTGTAATAGCAGAAACAGTAACAATAATAAAAGTAATAGAAATAGTAATAAAAATAAGTTATAACAACAGTAACTACTAATACTAATACTAACAATGTATTCTTATTCTAGAGCACAACAGGACAAGTACTGACCACAATAGCTGGAATAACTGGAGTTGTGATAACTGTGGCTTTAATTCTGATCATGACTTCATCCACTGAGCTCATCAGAAGGTCATGCTATGAGGTTTTCTGGTACACCCACCACCTCTTTGTGGTTTTCTTCACTGGTTTAATAGTCCATGGTATGGGGTAAGTGTTTGTGTAAACTACATGGGGTGTATGTACACAGTTGGAGATGAAACACCATCCAAATCTACAATCCCATGCTTTTCTACTAACAAACTGCTGGGATCTTTGGTGAGATTACAAAATGAAAACATTCTGAAATTAAAATACATCCCTTTTCTGAGGAATTAAAGCATCCTTCAGTTTATTCAGCCACCCTTCTACCACCTTACAACCTGTACCTTATCAATGAATGAATGCTTGGGAACTAGGGACATTACAGATCAGGAATCAAGACTTTGTGGGTTCAAATTAGTAAGGGATGGACCTTTTGCTCGTAGCTCTTGTAAGGCATTTTTCAAGAGACCTTGTAGAAGCTTGAGAAGCTTTCAGCATGTCATCTACCCTATAGTAGGTGTCTCTGTGGCCATTCTCCTCTGCCTCCATAAATGTAAAGTGATTTTGACCTTCCTCTTCAAGGACCAGAACTCAAATTTCCTCACCATACAGACATACTGTGTAGTAGTGCTAGGTACTATACTACAAATCAGGTTTAAAGCACTACAGTAACAAACAAGTCAGGCTTATGATTAGCCCAGCCAGATGACTTTCATGGACAGAGATGACTGCCTGGTTGCTGTTTCGCTCCCTGTTCCTCAGAGCAAAAGAAAGGTCTGTCCTCTTAGTAGAGGACTCTGGTTCTTACAGCGAGGGACAGCAGATGCATGGGACCTTCCCTGAGAAACTCAGGGACTGATAAATCCTCTGTCAATGCAGAGTGAGAGCAGCGAGGTGCTTGGAGCTGAAAACATTTCCATCTTCTGTTTCCAGCTCCACTGGCATCATCTTCTTCTCCCTTGTGTGCTATCCTCCACTTCCTTTTCTCATTATGTGTGATAGCATTCATGTTAATCTACATTCACATTTTAGTTCAGGGAGTGCAGTTTTGAGGTAAATCTCATGCTCTTCCTCACCCCCTGGACTTGGCTCATGCGATGGTACAGTCCCTGGGCTACACAACCCAGTGTTTGGGGTGGAAATACAGTGACAGAAACACATTCCTCTGTTTCAAGAGCTAACAAGCGATCCATTCACAGGACCAAGCCAGACCGGGTCCTAAACCATAGGCAGCCCTCAATCATGTCCTGTGAAGGGCCCTCAACAAAGATTGCTTTTCTCCATGGGTCTTTTCCTGCTGGCTAGGTTGTGTGCACATGGCTGCAAGCTGTAGTTAAGATTTTTGGATCTGAGGACAGTCATTTGGTGTTCACAGAATGGCTTGTGTTGGAAAGAACATTAATGACCATCCAGTTACAGCCCTCCTGCCATGGGAAGGGACGCCTCCCACTAGACCAGGTTGCCCTGTCCTTGTGATCATAATACACTTTTTATGTCTATTTCATAAAATATTCAGATGCTATTGCCCACCACTAAAGAATGTACAGACCAGGATTCTTTGACAGAGTGGAACTTTGTAGCCCATAGCAGCGTGTGCGTGTGCCTATTCTCTGGAGGTACATGGATGCTTCATGATGAGGCAGGGAACAGGCCAGTACAATGGTTTGTGGTGGGTTACTTTCCCCACCTCTTCCCTTGTGGTTTGAGAGTTGCCACATCCAGTTTGGCTTTAAGTGTTCCTGAAGCTGGCCCAATTAATTAGTCCCATTTTACAGAGCTGCAAGCAAACACTATAGACTTTATCCTGGACTGATTAAAATGTGCCCCTCCCTCTTTGGCAAAACTTTTAGAATCTAACTTCAAACAACTCTAATGAACCCTTTGAAACCTTCAGCTTTGTAAGCTCCCTCTGTCTAGCCAGCTGACCAGCACTACTGAGCCAGACTGCCCCAGAACTGGGGCACTGGCTGAAGAGCCCTGTCAATGCCATTCAATGAGCATTCCAGGCTGGGAGTGCACTGCAACAGAGCTTCCTCCTGCCCCAGAACAACCCCTGCCAATGAAAAAGAGTCAAACCCCAAGGTTTCATTCCCCTTCCACTTCTTCCTCCTTCCCAGGTGGCTGCACAAACCTCACTCAAAACTAACTCCTTTTCTTTCTATCTGAACAGGCATCAGAGGCAAACTAAGGGTGGAAGGGAAAATTCAGAGAAACAATATGAAACAAATAGGATTTCCCCATAAAAATCTTCTTTCTCTGCCCATAATCAACACCAGTTGAAACACATTTAGACTGAACTGTCAGGATTGATATATTTTTAAAATTCACATCATTAAAATTCTCAGAATTAAGCAAGCTAGAATTCAGTATATTTAGAGATTATATATTTAATTACACTCCTCCAACTCTTTTCATAACTTTTAAAAATACATTTAGAAAGCAGTAAAGGAAAGAGAAGGTCTGTCACTATTAAATTTTATCACTTTACTAAACACTCCCAGATGCTCAAATACAGAGGAGGTCAAAGAGCCTACTCCAAAGACCTAGAAATCAAATTTTGCCACATACAGTAAAATGTACATTTTCTATGCAAGGACTTCCACCATTTCAGCTGCACTGATGGACACCAATACTACAGCACACTTCTTGCCTTTGGTCAAAAATTCACTGCAAAACTAAAGGAAAGCTAATTTGAACATGAGAGCAGAACAGGTTTGAAATGAAATGGCCAATTCTCAAACTTTCATTTATCTCAGAACTGGCATTTGATTACTACTGCAAAACCTAGAGAAACACAGAAACCTTGGAAAGAAACACACCATTGATGAACCTTTTTGTTTTTAAGTCAGCTTGTCCGAGGTCAGACACCCCAGAGTCTGCTGCTTCACAACGTCACCTACTGTAAAGATCACTACTGGGAATGGGAGAACGCCACTCAGTGCCCTTTGCCAGAGTTTTCTGGCAACAAACCTGTGGTAAGAGTGATGTTTGTCTTCATTTAACTTACTGTCCCTTCTTGGGAGGCCAAATGTCTTAGGGAACAGGGGGCTGGGGTGAGTATGCCAATGACTGGCACTTAGTGTCTTGTTTAGAGAGTGTCTTGTTCACATTCCTGTTCCAGGATCTCTCCCTGTGCATTAAGACAGTGCTCCCAAACTCCTCTGTAATCAGTGCAGGTGAAGAGTTTTGTATACAATTTTGGTGTCATTAACAGCAATTTTTATTTCTGGAAGATCCTTTAGTTAGAAAACACTAACTAACACTCTCTTTGAAGGGTATGAATATCAAAATTATACACTCTCTGATCTGTTGTATACATTTTTTTTAATAATTCAGTATCACCAATATCCTTGATGTGCTCATTGCACAAAGATAGCCTCCAAGTGAAAACCTTATGAGGGTAGAGATACAGAAAATACAATAGACCTGTAAAGCTAGGGATGCAAATTAATATTATTATTTTAACTAACAGTACTTTAGTATGGGTAGTTTAAATACCAAGGGAGAATAAGGTGCAGAGAAAATCATGTCCTTGCTTTGGGGCACACACTTCATAATGTCCAGTCTTGATGTCTTAAGTTAGGTAAAAAGGAGAGAATCTGAAAAAATGAATTATGAAAGGGAAAGGCAAAAGGCAGGAAAAATGTCCCACGGAAGGGTGATTTTGCTAGAACAAGATTGCAAATCCACAGGGGGTAATTAAGTAGCAGACTCGTACAGTATGTCAGATGTCTTGCATACAAACAAAATCATTTAACATTTTCAGCTCAAGATTTAGGTTGCTCATATGCAAGTTACTGCTGTTTCTTCCAAAAAGAAAAAAACATACCAAAGGAAATCCTAAAGGAGAAAAATTAGCATTCAGTGCCTGGTAGCTCTTTTAATGGCTGACATAGATTTTTCTTAAACTAAACTATTGTTAGCCACTATCCAACCTGCATATTAATGAGAAAATGAATGCCTCTCTAAAAATTTCAGCTACAATGTCACCATAAAAATCAATACATGGCTACGCACCATGAATACAGACACAAGCTTGCTTCAAACAGCATGTCTTGACATTCATTATCATAAAACTAACTGGAAAGAACTTCCACTTCTCTCTGTTAAACCTATTTTGTCACACTTTCCTGCCTACCCAGGGCCATACTTGCAAAGTCACATTACTTTAAATGAATTGTGATAATACCATATGGCATATAGATCATCTCTATGAACAGTGCCTTGCTGGATGTGTAATGTGCTATGGTGTGATACCTGCTAGACACCACTGACAAACAGCACAGATTCACTCAGAGGCTAAAAAGCCATGGAGAGGTTTCTGCAGCGCTGGCAGGGGCTGGTGCAGGTGGGACAGCCTTGGAGCAGGGAGGGGACAGCCTTGTGCACAGCTGGGACACTGTGAAGTGACCGGGGGCACACCACACTAGCTAGGGCTCCTGGGGGAGGCCACAACAACAGAGGTCCTCTCTTAGTCCCACCACACCTGCTCCCCTGCTCCATATTCCAGCAGGTAGGAAGCAGGCTCCTACTGGGGATGATAGAGCACATCCGGAATTCTGTCCCCACCAGCCTCACCTGAGCCATCACAGCTCCATTTCAGTGCATTCTCATTACAGGAGGAAACACTGCTGGGGCAAGAATACTGATGCCCTGATTAGCCAGCCAGGAGCCATGTAGCTTAGGAGCCCATGGTGGATGCCCCATTGTCCCAACCCAGCCAAGAGACATTTTGGATTGAACGCTCTGTTGCACTGGAGTGATGGCACGTTTAAAATCCCAGCTGAGCTCTTGCCCAGGGTAGCCTGCAACCTTAGAATTCCTGTCACATGCTTTTATTTACAGGTAGCACAAATGGAAGGGAGGAAAAACAGATCTCATCATTATTGTGCCTTGATATATGCAAATGTATTCAAGACATGAGATTACCCACTGCGCAGAGACACCTGTAGTATTTAGGGACAACGGATGTGTTGAGTTTCTGCTTTAGCTGAGAATCTTTTGGCTTATGCTAGTTTCTTCCCATTATTAAATCCTGCTTTTTTTTTAAATTTAATTTTCAAGAATTAACCTTGGGAAATTGCCACTCCATCCTCTCAGCATTTTCTAAGGAAGTCACATAATTTTATGACTTGTTTCTCATAAAAGATACTTTATAACCCTCGCTACCCAGCTTGTGCAGCAAAGTCAATGTTTCAGCAAGTTACTCGGGCAATTTTAAAAGCCACATGATTGTGGAGTATCCAGTTTGCTAGACTAAGTGGTGTAATTAACGAAAGTGGAAATAAAACAGTGTCTCTTCCTGGGGAAGAAAACCACATTCTTTTTAAATCATGAAGATTCAATTATATCTAATTATCTTAGCTATCAGTGCAACTCAGTGAAATGATCGGCTCGTATACTTGAATAGCCAAGTATCTCTGATTGTTACGGATCAGTACATAGGATCAGCAAGTACAAGCACAGCAATCATCTGCTATACTTAAAAGTATGACCAACTCAGTATCCCAGATCAAAAAAACCAAAAAAAATTATTGATAAAGAGTTGACTAATGGATTAAATGGAAATGTATCCCATTTCTCTAATTGAATATTTGGGACTTAATGTTTTCTCATGCACCATCAGAAAACTCACAGCTGACAATAACTACTATAACTACTATAGTAGCTATAACTACTATAGCTACTCCTATCTGCCTGCTTTGAAATACTTTAGACTTTGGGCAAAAAAAATTAAGGTAAGTCTATGGGTAATATTGCATAGCTGTATGCACCTATGCAGCTTCAGGTCCAATGACAACTATATGTAATAACGCCTAAATAGATTAATCCTTTACCTTTAAATAGGAAAACATTTTAAGGGACTCTTCTTGGCCAGAGTATAGATGGATATTAGCACTGCTTTTGGACTGTGTTTATGAGGGAGTCCCATATGTCTATTCCACAAGAAAGCCAGAACAGCTACAGCAACAACGCAAATATTCTCTTGAGAAAGATAAACCAAAAATCACAGAAAATCAAGTAATTTAATTTTAGGCTACCTGCTGATTTAAACCAGAAAAGCAAAGTATTTTTTTAGACATTCAAATAAACATTGCTTTTTAATATGGAATTTTCTACAGGCTTGGAAGTGGGTTTTAAGTCCTATGGTGTTGTACATCTGTGAAAGAATTGTTAGGTTTTGGAGATTTCGACAGGAAGTCATAATTACTAAGGTATGTAACATAGTTCACATATCTGCAAAATAACCCCATTATGTCAATTGTTTTTTATTGTTTTTAGTTAACCTCTCTATATTAGGGACCTCATTTTTCACTCCTAGCTTCAGCAACTTTTCAATCATTACCATGTTTTCAGCCAAGTATTGATTTTATATTTTGCATTTATTCCAATAGCAAATCCATAAGAATATTCCATATGGGACCAAACTTGATTAATGAAGTACCGGACTTCACACCACCATAACACAAACATCTCTTTGTGGTCTCCCTTTTTAATGAACTAAAACCATGTTCCGCTGCAGTTAATGCCAGAGACTACCTTGACTTCAGTAGCAGCACACAGTTTTTACTTTAAAATCTGGAGTCTTCCAAGGAGATGAAGGGTTATACGATCAGTTAGCATATATAGTCAAAGCTCCACTAATACCACTGTAACAATTTCCCCTAGCTGTGTGCCAAGGGACTATTTAAATCACACCAGAATAGACTGAGGATGTTGCTACTGAAGCAGATGAGTCCACGTGTATCAAGCCAGGGATTGGGAACAGGTGTACCTTGTGTGAGGGGAACAGGATTTTGGATAAGTCCTGCTGCTGATTTCACAGACTGGTTGTGATCTAAGAATCTCAGTATATTATGGGCAACATACAAAACTGCTGCTTAACTGAGATTTCCTCTTTATAAAAGTGTATTAGAATTGAGCTCACTGTGCTTTTTTCTTTGTAATCCCACAGAGTTATCAGGGTTACATGAGAGCAAAACTAGGAATTAAGGAATTATTCTAATTATATTAGAATTATATTATGCACAGGCTATACCAAGAAAATTGACAAATTGTTGAATTGTTACAGTCTTTTCTCTGCGTCTTGCACTCAGAAGTCAAGCTCATACTTTACATGCTCTGTACATGTACAATATATACAATACTGGACATGCTCTCAAGCCATTGGGCAACAACACTGCAACACGCAGGTTACGATATCTGTGATCTAATGAAAACAAACATTTACTCTTCTAAATGAAAATAAAATTTGACCCTTTATCATTCTTTAGGTGGTGATGCATTCCTCTGGAGTCCTTGAGATCCACATGAAGAAACATGGCTTTAAAATGGGAGCTGGCCAATATATATTCCTACAGTGCCCATCAGTCTCACAGCTGGAGTGGCACCCTTTCACCCTCACCTCAGCTCCTGAGGAGGACTACTTCAGCATCCACATACGGCTCGTTGGGGATTGGACTGCAGCCCTCTTCAAGGCCTTTGGAGCAGAGGAAAGGGCTCTGAAGGAATTGTGGATGTTACCAAGGTTTGAATAAGAGACAACGTATTTTAAAATGCTATTTCTACATTTCAAAAGAAATGTTAACATTTTAATTAATTTTGCATGTGTTTTTATGATACATTATTAGATTGTAGTTCTGGATTCATAAATACAACATTATGCAAAAAACACCACAAACTACTAGGCATGAACTAGGGCCAGAAGCTACCAAGAGGAGGTGATGACTAATCCAAGACTTAAAGTCCATATCAATATCCTTATCTCTGTTGCTTCCATCTGGACCTCTAACACCTATATTAACACCTAAAGATATCTATTTTGGAAGACAGTTGTTCAATGAATGACTTTGGAAGATATCTGCTAGATTTGTGCCTCTATGCTTATGGTACCCATCTCAATTCATATCCAAAATTCTAGTTTTTCCCTTTCAGTTACTTAGATATTTTGCAGACCCTGAAACATCTGCCAAAACCTTACTTCTTTCTGACAGTCTCCTTTGACCTTGTCTCTATTTTCCAAACCCTGCTCCACTTTATAAAGGTTATTTGTGTTCAAATTATGTATTTTTGGCATCTTAATACAAGCAAAAAGTTGATTCTTTGTTGTTCCAAGTCAGGCAGGGATCCTCTGAAGTCAAAGGAGCCATCCTGACTTACTCCAGCCAAAGACCTGGCTGTGTACTGAATGGATTCAAACCATGTAGCTCTGCTTCTGCACTGCTTGCAGGAATAGGGGAGATTTTCAGCAAAGAAGAGCCCAGCACAAGATCATTTAAATTCTAGTGGAGTGTGTAGGGCCTGGGACTGCAGGGACTGATTTCCCCCTGGAAAGCTCATAGACACCACTGAGCTGCAGTTTTATTAGAGGCTGGGTGCAGACAGGAAAATCTGGTCCAGTCCTTGCATTGTATCAGTTAATAAGAATTAGAAATGAAATCAGTGCCTTTGTTAAAGTCAAATGGAATGAGAAGTATGCCATTTCAGCAGAACTGGAGCAAAAATTGTTCTAAGTGATTGACAGCAAGTGTAAAAAATGAGGAAGAGAAAAAAAGTTATCAAATGTTGCTTGCCACAATGCAGGGTTGAAATTAACAGTACTGTCATATATAAACACTCTTCTTTTTAATCTCATTAGGGTGCCTAATGGCATCCTTCAGTTTCTTTCTTGCAACATGCTAAAAAGAATATTTCAATAGTTAAACAAGCAATGAAACAAAAACCAGGTCTTTTTCACAGTTTCGATATCTAAAGCTATACACCAAATTGGTGACTATATTAAAAAATAACATATAGCAAAGACTGTGCAGAAGACAGAAGAGATAGCAACTGAATAATAAGGTAGGGTTAAGAACAAAATGTGTGGTTTTTAATTAGTTAAAGAGGATTAAAATAAAGTGTTCATACATTTATATAGGTAGCAAAGACAGTTGTGATTTCTGAAAAATTTGGGAGCTAAAACCATAGAATAGACTATTAGTGTGAAAAAAATTAAGTTCTGTGTTATGTCGCCAGGATTTTGGCTGACTTAATTGCTGGCTTAATACACTGCCCCAAAATCTAACTGCTCTCATGGTCAGGAGTACTACACAATCATCATGATGATCTGCAAACGCTTAAATTCTAAAAGTAATCACAGAATCTGTTAATAATACTTTTTCAAAATGAAATATTTCTCCTGCCTTCCCCATGAATCTAATTTCTTTTCTAATGAAATGGATAGGAAGAATATGGGCAATCCAAACCACAGTAAGAAAGTCCATAGCCCTATTTTCTACATCTCTTTGGCAAATGCAAATGTAATATTTTTTTTGGCACTTTGTTTACTATTTTCCTACCTTCATCCACTCTATCTAGATCAAATGAATGAGTTGCATAGCTCAGTTTTTCCTTCTTCTCTTTCTCCTCCCTGCTTCTCTGAGGCTTTGTGTTTGGCTCAGTTGTAAAGCTGTGGCTGAGTAAAGCATTCAAACCAATGATGGGATCTCTGTCACCTGAGGATTTAGGAGCAGACTGACAAGACAAATCTCTTCAAGGGATGATTCAGAAATAATTGAACCTGTCTTATAGCGCAGCAACGGACTAGAGAATCCTTGAAATTTCTTCCAGATCAATTTTTTCTCAATCTGCTGACAACAATGAGAATTGCTTCCAGCCTCACATTGAACTACATAGAAGGCTTATCTGAAAGCTGTTCTTAGGCACTATAGTTATATACAATAAATTAATCATATTTTGCAGGAATTTTTGAGTGCTCAAAAAATACTGCGCTGGACAAAAATCTAAATAATTGTACATATTAAAAAAAAACCTATTCTTTATGTCTAGGGTCAGATTTCTAGCAATTATGCCAGAGTAGCTAGGTTGTTTTGCTACTGCACTTGCAGGGCATTTTGAATATTGAAATAAAATGGTGAATGTTTGTTAGGACTTTTAAAAAAGTAACAATAAGGTTTGAGATACCCTTGTGTCCCTATATTTGTATGTAGCATTGCTTGGGGATCCCCCTTTCTCTTCTTGTCAAGACACCTCATTTTAATTATGTGTGCCTATATGTTTGTACTATTTAAGGATAATTTTTAAGGATGATTCATGCAGTAAAGAGCACAAAACAACAGAAAATCAAAAAGGAAGAAAAAGCCTTTTTTTTCCATAAGGATTGGGTGTTGGTGAAACCATCTTCCAAGCATATATGTTGTATAAAGACAGGGCTGGAAAGAGCACTCCAAAGCACTGTGTGTATTTACATTTCATGTAGCTAAAGGAATGAATCTGATTATTCAACAATCTTTTTCATCTCAAATTTTGACCAAAATTAATTTCTTGGCATCAGCAACATTGATTACAGGAGGCAGTAATATCAACAAGCATGTCTCCTTACACATTTTTGCCTTTAGATCAGATACTAAGTACAGTATTATGCCAAAAATGTATTCCTGAAATACTGCTTTTTCAGAAAGAGCTGAGAAAATAGTAGTTCCCTTGCATATGATGACCTTTTTCTTGCCTTCTCCTTTATTGCTTTAACTCAAATACAGAACTTCTAAAAATGATTAATATAATCTGTTCCTCTTTACTTTGATATGTACAATGTAACAAATAAAGCTCTAAAACAGGATGCTTTTCAGTAATTCATAATTAAATATGTAAATTCCACAGCTAAATTTGGACATGCAATTATATGACTAATCACATTTCAGAAAGCCAGAAAATTGCAATTGCATGCTTAAATAGATGGCCAGGCCCCAAATCCACATGGGTGCTCTTGTTCTCTTATTTCAGAGAAGACAGTTGTTTTGCTATTAAATGGCACTCACTGAAAATTAAATGCATTTGTATAGGCAATTTATGTGCTGCCTTAGACATGTATTTTCTCTTTTATTTTAACAGAAATTCAGTTTTGACAATGTGTAGCCCAACAAATGTTAACCTTTCTGTCACTTAATATGTTGTTGACTCCTGACTATGTTTTTTTGCTGTAGACTGGCTGTGGATGGACCATATGGATCTGCAACCACAGACATCTTCCACTACCGAGTCAGTGTGTGCATTGCAGCAGGAATTGGAGTCACACCATTTGCCTCTATTTTAAAATCCATTTGGTACAAATGCTGCAACCCTAACACAGTACTGGCACTGCAGAAGGTAGGTGGAAAAGTTTATTGCTTCATTAAAAAGTTCCACAAGTGAGCCTACTTAGCCAGGGGAGAGAGAAAATTCAAAGCTACAGTCTCACTTGAGTGCTTTGACTCGCTCTGAGAAGCAGGCACTCCCTTTCCAGTTGCCTTAGGAATTGTTGTGGGGTGAAGTCTCCTGAACTCAGTGTCATTCTCCAAGAAAGAAGGTAGCCCAAGCTGCAATGTTTTTAGTAAAATTTGAAAGACCAGACTTTTAATAGCAGCTGGAGATAACTGTGGAATGTCTTTCACAGCTAGACAGATAATTAGGGAGCTACAAGAGGAACTTAGCCTCTTTCTTATGAAAAATAAATCCTGCAATGTCATCTCAACCAGAAGTGAAGGGCAGCACCTGCTCTTTGCCCAGGTGCAAGTTCCAAGAGAGTCCTTCAGCAGCATGTCCTGGTCCAGAAGGCTGCGTTCAGCAACCATTTGCTGCTTTTCTCACATTGCAAAGTCGGGATATTAATCAGCACAGAAGGAATATAAAAGGTATTTAAGCTCCGGATGAGATGCATATATCAAGATACATATTACTCCCTCACACCACTTTAATTATTTTGTTGAAAAAATATGTTCAGATCTATAAGGTAAAGATGGCACCAAATTAATTAACATACTCTTAATTTTCTAACCTGTTATATACCTTCTGCTAATGGCATGTGAGGCAGCACTGGGGACTATAGGTGAAGAAGAGATAAAAGGTGAAGTGGGGTGAGGGCCAGAAGGTAGCATAGAAAAAAATCAGCATTAAACATTCTCTTCTGTATCCATCATGGCAAGTGCGACCTTGTGGACCTTACAGCTTTTAGGCCATTTTCCAGTTTAAAAGCTGAATCAGGGACTTTCAACATTTCACATTTAAGGACAAACATTGAAATTGCATTGGAAGGGACAGATCTCTGAAAGGGTCAATACATATGGAACTGATTGCAGGACCAAGGGGCTGATCTTTTTAAATGAAAGAGTGTTAAAACTGGCATCTTAATGACGAGCTGCCACTGAAAAAGCATCTGGGATTTTAGTAACTGAGGAGTTGAGGACAGGTTCAAATTGCCAGGGGGGATCTTTGAGGCAGAAAAAGCACTGAGAAGGGAGGGAAATAAAAATGGTAATACATGCTATTTGAGAAAAGAAGTGTATTTGCAAACACTACGATTGTACCAGGATGATCTTTTTCACCGGAAGGAGAGCTACGCATATGCATACAAACTTTATATATGTAGATTATATATATTCTACATGTATACAAGTAAAAGTGTTGTTGTTACTATTGTCATTGCTGCTATCTTAAGGGGGTAAGAACAGAATTTAACTATGCATCAATAGAATACTCAAAGGTGTTCATTCATGGGGAGAATTAGGGAGAATTTTGGCTAAGTGTGCCTGCAAAAATAAATGCATCATGCATTCTGCCATGGTTTTCTACTATAGAGTTAGTTTTTTCTGAATTTCTGTGAAACACAAAATTATCAGGATTTCTACTTGTCTTTTCTTTATATCTTGGCTTCCTTACTGGTGCAGTGGGAATAGCGATATTTATTTTTCACAGGTGTTATGAGGCTAAATTTCATCAGTGCTTGTAAAATATTTTGAAAGTGTGGATAAAAGGTCATGGGGAAGTTCACAGCATTACTTAAAAAAATTTAGCAGTGAGAGCGATTAATCTCAGGGTAGATCCACTTTTTTTTTCATTGGTTAAAAGCTTCCACTTGTAGTATAATTGCAAATAATTTAATCTTCCTCAAAGTATTCAGCACTCTCTTTTTGCCATGATGAGTACCATAGAAATGTCTATTAAGGAAATAAATAAGAGGTTTTTCTTTTTTTTTAACAACTTCGTTTTGATTTGAGTACAGCTATCATTACGGTTATTGAACTAATATTTCTTAGTGTTGCCCACATATGGTTGAGATATAAATACTCATAGTTTCCATAATGTCTGCAGCTGTATAATTTAAAAAACCCAACAAATCAAAAGGAGTATACATTTATCTAATTGATTCTTCACAATTAAATAGCCTTAGAGCCCTCATTTGCCCATCATTTTTTGCATGTACTACCAGGCATGGCTGGAAAGTTTCTACTGGCTTTACTTATGCATAATACAATTATTTTTTTTTCACATTAGTGGTCTCATTTTTCAGATCAATTGAAATTGATAAAATTGTACTGATCCATCAGATTCTAGTGTCAGCAAACATCCACTTTCTCTTCTCTACAAAAGACACAGGAAAGGTCCTAACTGAGTAATACCAAATATCCATCTAGCCCCATATATTATCTCCAATGGTGGCTCTTCATGAATACCTAGAGAAAAGTATACAGACCAGAAAAATCAGATGGTGATTGGTTTTTTACAAGACACTTCTTCACCATTGAGCAACTGCTAGCTCAGTAACCCCTTGATACAAGAGCTGTACTTCTGTCTTTAATATCCCTTTGTGGCTTTTTCTTCCATGCAGTAGTCCAATTGTTTTTTGAATCCATGTATACCTTAAACAACCATAGCATGTTATGGCAGTTCAGCTACATAGAGAGGAAAACACAATCAGGCTCTTCCATTTGCTTTGGGACTGACTTCCACACCTGAGGTAAATATCTGCCCCAGTCTCCAGTCCTGCACAAAAATCTTGTCTTGAAGACCTAAAAACCTAGGCTCTTTCTTCTGTCAAATGTAACCACCTTTCTGATCTTTTTTGATAACAGTTTAAGCTTTCTGCTTCAAATTTAGGAATATGATTTTGAACCTTGTTATGCATTTATGGGAAAGGCTGTTTGCTGCCACCCTAAGTTAGTGCCTCCTCTAGGCTGCCAAACCCCCACCTCCTGCATGACCTCTGAGATTTTTTGTTGTTGCTGTTGTTTGTTTGTTTGTTTGTTTTTGTATGCTGCAGCCCACAGGTAATGTAGTATACCCAAGAGCATGAAGGACTGGAGGCTTGCAGGGAGGTGGCCACCTGCAGGTGTTGGAGGTTTTTGCAGGGATATTCATGCCTAGGAGAGAGCAGCAAGAGTCAGGGAAGAGGGATGTCCTCGTCTGACACCCCTTTAGTGAAAAGCTAGCATTGCCCAGAGCTGCAGCTCCAACTCTGCCCTCAGGGAGCAGGAAGAAACAGATGAATGCTCACCAACAGATAATTACTAATGACTATCCTCATGATGGAAGCTGATTTACAAAGAATGTTCTTTCACCTTACAGGAAAGAGGTAACACAACCCTTGCTCTTGTCCATTGTACAAAATACAGGATGTGGGAAACTGAAGGATAAATATCCATGAATTGCAAGGGCATTACAGAAATAAGCAACTATTCAAACCCCTGCTTTGATCTGATTAATAGCAATACTGCATCTAACTCAATTTGCAAAAAGAGCACTTGGAAAATTTAAGACAGTTTACTTGGGCAAGTCATCAAGCTGATAAATGCAATTGATGGCAGTAGGGTGGGTGGACACTAATGAAACATAAATCTAAACCAGATTTTTAAGGGTCCCAAATAATTGCAGTCAGTTAATAGTACGAGGCTTACAAAAAAAACAGGATTCAGAATAATCTTTAATTATGTAAATGCACTGGAGCTACTTTATTCCACTGTTTTAATAAGGATTAATTTTTTGGTGCATTTATTGTATTTTAATTATGTATGTAATATGTTGTGCTATGCTATGGGCAGCCAGTGTAAAGAAAGGAAGACTTCTTTGTAAACACCATTTATTTTAACATATTAGACTCGAAGTCCTCTTTGATCTAAAGGAAACTAATTCCTTTTACCCATAGGCCATACTTCTTCACTATCTCTTTTCTTTCTAAGATTATAATGACAGCCAAAAATACTTCTAACAATGACAGTCTTTCTTCATCACCAAATGCCTGCCACCTCTTAACGTGAAAATCAGAGGCAACACAATGGGTGCCACGGGATGAGCTTAAGGAATTTTTGCAGTTTCAGAAAGCTGTATCCTCTCCTTAGAGGAGTGTGCCAGAGGTGGCTTGTTCCAACCAGTTGGACTGGCTGTTCCTGTGACAGCCAGGCCCACAAACAGCTAAAAGCATTCCTTCAAGAGGCATAGTCTGATACTCTGGAAACCAGCTCCCCAGTTTGAAGACTGTATTGTCTCAACTCATTGGCTAGCTTGCCTTCCTCCTTCTCTGAATGTGCTTATCTCCCAGTCCTGCCTACATGCTCCCAGTTGCTACCCCATGAACATTTCTTTACTCGTTTAGAAACACATATCTCCTCTCCACACACTAAATATGTACTAAATATACATTTCCATCAAATGCACTGCTGAAAAAACTTGAGAAATAAGATGATCAAGTAGAGTCTGGGGGAAGAAATTTCTCACTACAAATCAACAGCTATGGTGTGATACAGACTGACAGCACTCAGTGGGCTGATTTTCGAGGTGCTGAGTATATAGAACAACTTTAGGACTCAGACAGAAAAAAGCTACATACAGGTTAAGGCTGTAAAGCTTACCTAGTTTTGGTAATTTAAAATAATGCTGTTGTTGGCCACAAATTTGAAATTCTAGAACATCAGTGGGCTTGCTTTTTCCTCATAACCTATGCCAGGGTAAATCAACAGCAACCCCCCTCCATAAAGCAATGAGGTCATATTTAAGGCAAAATATTGAAACAGAAGGGAAAAAGCAAACAGCCAAGATGGTTAGTACTAAAGTTCCACAGTCAGTCTTATTCCTGAGCTGTAAAAATACCCTACTTAACCCTGAATGCCTTATCTCTGTTTCTGGGATCATACATCATTTATATTTCTTACATAAACCACAGATGGTCTCTTACAGTACACTCAGATCTAGGAAACATCTCAAATTACTGTTAGTGTCTTTCACCAAATCTCCACTGAAGCATGATATTACCACATTTTTCTCCCACCACCTTACCAGAAGTCTGACAACCTAATATATTAAATCTTTGGGAAATCTCTTTATAGGTTTCTGGTTTTTTTCTCTGGTTTTTCATTTCAGAAGTGTTCAATATGCATTTTTACCCATTGATTCTGTGGAAAAGGGTTAATGATTGCCTTGGGAACATACCTTCCAGATCACCTTTGATATTGCAGTACAATAAAAGACAGAGGGGCTGGTGAGCAGAGAAGGAGATGAGTTGGAGAAAGCTAAAGGATTTTTCAACAAAATAAAAATCACAGTCATAATAAAATAAGTTCCCATCATTCAGTTTTTACAAACTTATACATCGTCCTTTCTGCTGTTCCTTTCACATCTGAAACTGTGTATTTTTAGACTTCCTCCATGTTTGTGAATTTCTTCTTTGGATAAATTTTGAAAATACCCAGCCTGCAGAGGCCCATTTGAGGTTTGGCACCATCTGGTCAAAATAATGGTAGCGTGTGCTGCAATAGCTGCAGAATCTGAGTAACAAGAATTGCAATCACACTTATCTTGTAATTGTGCTTCAGACTGCCATCAGGGTAGTGCCTGGACAGACAGCCTGGGAGTTTCAGGCATTCATCCTCTGGGTAGAACAGGAACTCACAGTTGAGTTGTCTCCATATCTGTGTTGGCTTCGTACAAGGCGCTGAGCTGAAACCAGGGGATGGACTGGTCCAAGTCCTCTACACAGCACAGCATTGCTAGAGGAGATTTCCAACTGGGAAATCATGATGGTGCTGAAGACTCCCTAAGGTCCTGATGGGCCTAAGAGTGACTGAGTTTCAGGGCACTGATGAGATCCTGACAAGGGAATATCATCAGTGCTGAGGCAGTTCCTGCTGCAAACTTTATTAACTTGTACACAGAAAAGACATTTGCACATGGTCATCAGAAACCATTCCTGCAGAAGTGCTCACAGAGGACAACCTTCTAGAATTAGCTAACTAGTTAGAAGATGCTTTATATGCAGTTAAGACAACAGATCACAATAGATCATACACTTGCAGGAGTGGTCACAATGATCCCTGGGCCAGCTGGCTGTAAAAACTGGGCAGAAAAAGGTTCTTGTGGACTCCCACTGTTCCAGCTGAAGATGCCAGAGGAAGGACTCTTGAAATAGAAACTCATCATCATATGGACAATGACTAACAGTCTTGTTTGCAAGATTTTTTTTCCTACGCAAGCATTACCTTATGCCAAGATATTAATAAATTAGCTTCTTTCTTTAAAAAAAAATCAAAACACAACAAACTCTGCTATGTTTTTGATTTACTGCAATAGAGTAGGAAAAATAAGTCATAGGTATGATTAAAGGATGCCTCTCAGTGGCAGGAACATTTGGTTTGCTATAGACACCATTATAAGATAACTTGATCTCTAATTTCTACCTGTAGAACAAAACTTTGATAACAGGCTCTCCAACCCAATAGATAATAAACAAAAAAGACGAAAAGTGAAACTAGTGAAATCTGGATGAGAGAAATTGTGTTAATTTTTGACAGAGAGGAGGGTTTCAAACAATAGAAAACCAATCATGGGATAGCAGTTCATTTTACCCCTTTGGCAATTGTAAATTTAGTTTCAGGTTTCCCTAGGAACTAGATGCTCCAAATTAAACATGAAATACATTTTTTAAAAAGGAATAGGGACTATTTCTCCCCTGTTTTATACAGGGCATATGACTTGAAGAACATAAATACCTTTTGGCAACATCAAGAGTTAGTCTATGGCATAAGGTCTTGAGAAACAAGGAATTCCTTGCTTCAATGCTGAATGAAACTAAAATTAAATAAATCCAAAATTCCAAATAATCATCAAATTATTTGCAAGAAATGAAGGACTAGGTACTACAAGTCAAAGCAGAGAAGCACTGGCAGGGCTTTATGGGAAGCTTGTCCATTGCCTACTTTCACTAGCACATTAATTTATTCACTCATTGTTTAAGATGACAATCAAAATTTTAAAATGTCAAAATGATGTTCAATTATGTTTACTATAAATTTAGTGTGGAGAAGAATCACACACTATATGGTTAATGAGTTGAGCCAGTAATTAGGAAGTTTTATCAAAAGTTTGCTTCTTGTTAAATCTCTTTACTTTATTTGACAGGTTTATTTTTACTGGATTTGTCGAGACCCATCAGCATTTGAGTGGTTTGCTGATCTTCTCTTCCATTTGGAAACAAAAATGGCTGAAAAACGGAAAAACGATTTTCTAAGCTATCATATATTTCTTACTGGCTGGGATGAAAGTCAGGTAATAATGAAACTATTACAAGTCAGAGTTAATGTACCTTGCTTTTCCAGTATGGTAACATATGGAACAGGAACAGCTGAATAAATGATGGATGAAGCAGAGAGAAAAATAACTGTAAATATGAAGATCCTAAGTTGTCTGTTTACATCTCACATTTAGGAAAACAGGAATGGAGAAATCAAGCCAGGGATTCCTCCAATCCTGCATCTCATCTTGGGCAAAGATGGTTACCAGATGTCTCAGAAAAAAGTGCATAGAGCTTTCAGGAGCTCATCAAGGGATATTTTGTCTACGTCTTAGGAACAGTCTTTCATTAGATTCTGTCATTTTTGTGCTGAAATGTTGAGGACTGCCTAAAAAGTGTAGGTTTCATTTACTCTTATTATTTAATACAACTTCTGTTGTAGTAATTCATATATATATACATAAATATGCATACATATATATACATATATATATATATATATATATTTACACACACACACATATATATATATATATATATATATCCAGTGCATTTTTGAAAAGTACTGCACTTGGAAAATTTTGGCAACCAACTACATGGTCTAATTCATGTTGTTTGAAAAGACATTTTCTCTGATTGACTTTAATTTGCCATCTCATACTTTCATTGGATCATATCACCTCAGGCACTTAATTCTTAGACTGGGTCAATATTATTCAATCTCTTTAGTCTTTAGCTAAACACAAATGTGTTGATTTTCTCTCTCTCTCTCTCTCCCCTTTTTAATGGATCACTCAGATCATGCAGTGGTAAGTCAGGCACCTGCCAGAAAACCTCTAACAGGGAAGTCTTTGCTCTACTGTTTTATTTCCTGCTGTCTCTGTTGAATGAAGGACTGCCTAGTAGAGATGAAAAAAATACAGATTTCATAGAGCTTTTCCTTTTCTGCCTCTGCTGATACAAAACCTCCATTGTTTCTTTCTGCTTTCCTTAGAGTTTCTGTCAAGTAATGAGGTATGTGCATAAAGCTATATTCAGAAAAATCCACTCCCATTGTGAAGTATATGGCAGTTACAGAAACTACTGCTCTGCATTAGCAATATCATAGGGTATTACCTAAAACCTACTGTTAAAGAACCTATAGGAGAACCTAAAAACCACAAAGCTGCCCTCATCTTCCAGCTATCACCTCTCTTCTCCCTTGGGCAAACATCAGGCCAGAAGTCAGGTAGGGTGACAATGGTTCTTGACAATGGTGGGTGTCTGTCTCTCTTCACTCATGCACCCGGCAATTTTCTGCAGGGACTTCTTCCTCTCTTCAACCCCATGATCTCTCTCAATTCCTGTCAGAGGAAGGTTCTTCAGCAGCTATTTCTCTGACCTGGGCACTGTGCTCAGTAACATCATCTTCTTCAGATACACACAAAGCTCCCTAATCTTATAGGATTTTATTTTTAGTAAATTCCTGTTCATCACTCCTCAAAATTTGAGCTTCTGCACCAGTAATATTTGAATGACATTTTACTTCTCCTCTGACAAAAAACAAAACAACATTCTCAGGGCTCTCTCCCTGTCTCACCATACAGATGACCAGTGGTCAAGTGAAGTTGAACTCAAGGAGGATGGGCATTTTAAACCTTCTAGTACACCCTCCTTTACTGACACATGTCTACTCAGACATGTTTGTTCAATGCTTTGAGCTCTTTGCAGATTCCATGTTGGCCACAAATGGCCAAGCAGATGAGGCACATGGTCTGCCTCTGCTTGGACAAGCTCCTTGCAATACCCCTGGGACTTCTAGGCAACCTTAGCACTCTGAGCTATTGCAAAGGCTAATATCAAAAATCCTGGGAAACTTCCACTTAATGAGAACAGCCCATCCTATCAATGGGAAAATTTTGCTGCAAACAATTCAAAAATTCTGTAGTTTTCTACCTCCCACTCTTACCAAACACTTTAAGGTGTTTCTTAGACTATTCCAAATCCTTCATGACAGTTGCTCAAACTAACAAGAAGAAGCTTTTAGAAACATGACCTCTTGTGACAACTTTGCTTGACAAGAATTATTGTGTTGGTAAGGAACATGGAAGACTCATTAGAAGAAGAAATATATAGTATTCTTACAAAATGGACCAAAATTTCAGCAACCACTTCTGCAAAATATGATCATGAAACTTAGTCCATGCTAGGGCCTGGACTAAATGCAAAGTCCATTTTTAAACTTACTGCTGTTAATTTCTTGATAGTGAGAGCAATGATGATAGTCTGTAGTGGAAACAAGCATATTACTCCTACACAAGAGCAGTACAGCTAGGAGTGACAATAGTTTTTGTTTTTAAATGACTTGGGATGTACTCAGATAGGTAATGGGTGCAGCATAGGAGCTGAAGGACAATAAATGCCTGTGAAAATCAGAATTTTTTTGCTGGCACTTGGGAGCTGAGGAGCTTACTTGGTTCAGTGCTTTACCTGAGGTGATCCACTTTCTGAACCTACCTCTACCTGAGGAGAAAATTCAAAACGTTGAGGGTTTCACAGAGAGTCATAGAATTGTTAGGGATGGAAGAGACCTCTGGAGATCCTCCAGACCAACCTCTCCTGCCAAGGCAGGGTTACCTAGAGCAGGTTTCACAGGGACTTGCCCAGGTGGGTTTTGAATATCTCCAGAAAGAGACTCCATAACCTCCCTGGGCAGCCTTTTCCAGTGCTCTGCTGCCCTCAGTGTAAAGAAGTTCTTCCTCGTGTTGAGATGAAACCTCTTGTGTTTGAGTTTATGACCATTGCTCCTCATCCTGCCACTGGACACCACCGAAAATAGTCTGGCACCATCCTCCTGAGAGCTGCCTTTGAAAGATTTACATGAATTAATGAGATACCCTCTCAATCTTCTCCTGACTAAACAGGCCCAGTTCTCACAGTCTCTTCTCATAACAGAGGTGATCCACACCCCTCATCATCTTTGTGGTCCTCCACTGGATCCCTGCTTTTACCCCTGCTGAGCTTGTATATCCACTGGGTTTTCCATCAGCACCAGAATGCTCTGGACTTGGCTCTTAAGTAATTTTGGAAAGGCTTTTCACAATTCTAGTAATATTGTGAACTTTCAAATACTCGTCTCCTTCTCTCCCCCTCTCCCTCTCCCTCTCCCTCTCCCTCTCCCTCTCCCTCTCCCTCTCCCTCTCCCTCTCCCTCTCCCTCTCCTTCTCCTTCTCCCTGTCCTCTCCTCCCATTTGATAATTGCAGAGTGTCCTTTCCCTCATTCCATCTTTCCCAGCATTATTGCTTTTGTCTCTTACTCGGAATATATGTTTTTGACTCTAAAATTATTATCTCATAAATTTGCCTTTAGGCTACTCACATAGCCCTACATTGTGATGACAAGATGGATGTAATTACTGGTTTGAGACAGAAAACCTGTTATGGAAGGCCAAACTGGGACAATGAGTTCAAGAAACTAGCTGAAAACCATCCTAGGTAAGGCAGGCTGGTTTCTAACCTTGTTAGGTAACTCTTCTCTCAGCATAAACAGTGGGAGGAGGGGAAAGCAAACCTTTCTATATGACCCTTTTAAAACAATTTCTTCTTTTTTGCTGTGTGGAAAGAAGATTTATGCTTAATGAAGATTTTAATGAAGAAATCTCGGAAAGAGAATGCCAATAAAATCTAATTTTTGGACAAGAAAATCTAATATTTAGAAGTATTTCAATATCCTGGCCTTTGTCCAGATATAATTGAAACACACAATCCAATTACTGTTCTGCACAAAGGACAAAGTAGCATTAATTTCCCTTGAAGATGGTTATTAAAGAGATAAACTGTGATTTTTTTCTTATGATGTCAAGGATATGTTTGTTCCCCTAACATATTTGGCCGCTCTTGCAAGACTGTGCTGTTCTGTTATTAGTTCATCTCTGCTGGCAAAGACAGTTCATTTGAACTTGGTGGATTTGCTAGTGGTCTGAGAAAAGCTTCTTTGTTCCTGAAAGCCTTTGAAGCAAGAATTTGAAATATTTTGTGTTCAGCAGTAGAAAATTCCAGAATCTTTGTGACTTTGTGATTTCCAAACATTTACCTGCTAATGCAAAATAAAGGCTTGCACTTGGAAGACAGAGATACAAAAAGAAAAAGGAGAAAACTTCTTTTAAAAGATGAAAAAGACCCAAGAAAAAGCTGAAAAGGAGGAGATCAAAGAGAATACAGTAAGCTACAAGAATACCATAAAATTGCAAAAAATAACAGTAATAGAGAATTCACTTGATGGAGGTCAAAATAAATACAATCAGGAAATATGAAAGATTAAAAGCATAAAAAGGCCAAGAATAGAAAATATGACTTTTGAAAGACCTTTCATAGGGATTCTACTATATAAACAGAGCTTTTAAAGTTATAGTTGAAACATTACTTTTTAACATTAGTTACTTCTGCAACTGTAAGTACAGATGAGATGAAAATGTTTTTCTGCTGCTCAGGGGGGATATGGGCATTAGCTTTCCTACTGGATCTTGAGGTAGTTCCATAGAAAGCCAGTCCTAAACTTACAGAAAAATCTCTTTTTTTTTTTTTTTTTTTTTGTGAGCCTAGATGCCCATGTTTATGGTCAATGTTGAACCTTTTAAAGAAAACCTTGCATGAAATAAGGATTCCTTATGAGAAAAGAATATCCTGTGTTTTCTTGGTCCGAGTTACAGAAGATTCAAGAGTCAAACAGAAGAGTTTCTACTGTGTGATGAAACAAACAGCTTTTAGGATCTGAATAAATTTCGGGTCCCTGTGCCTAGGCTGACAGAGTTCCCCCTGGCTGCAACAGTGTCTTTTAGCAGATTAGCAAGAATACACCACTTCAGGTTAAACCTGGTGCAATTGAGCACCAGAAAAATTTGGGCATGACTTCTGGGGGCTATGGCTTGGGCACCAAAATCATATCCACAGCCCCTCCTTTACAGGAACAAATCTTTTTAAACTCATTCTATCACTTATCACTTCCTCTGCATTTCTGCAGATTGAGCTTTCCCCAGCAGCACAGCACATGTGTGAATGTGTGTCTGCATACATGTTTTAAAACAATATGCGTAGTGTACTTGGAGACAAACCCTTTGGGCAGTTTCTAGCAGGCAGCCAGGTTACCAGCTCCCTACGTGTTCATGCACACATGAACACAATTGTTTGTTACATTTCTCACATTCTTATTTTATAAGAAGTACCTATTCACAAATGTTGTTATTAAATCAGCTATTTAAAAATTGTCTGTGAGCAGAAAAGTGTTAGACTAAGTGGCATGGGGGCTGGGGTGGGAGGACAGACAGGAGAAGAAAACTCAGAAGTAACTGAGCATTTTGTATAATTTTTTAGGAAAAAACTAACTTAGCTGAAGAAAAAGCACTTAAAATTTTCAGTGCAAGCAGTATGTTTGCCACTCTGAAAAAGCTATGAAGATCAAAACCAAACAGTTACCATTTAAAACATTTTGTGACCTCTAATATAGCAATCTAATAATGTAATGAGACATAATAAACATGAAAGTATTATAATTATTATACTCTAACGTAGCACCACTAATTATACAGTACATAACACAAAGTATACAGTAACAGAAGATTTTTCAAATGTATTTCTCAAAAAGCCACTTGAAAAGATGCAAAGCTGAAGGCAGCCAAAAAGCACAATGTATACATTTCCCCTGCTACTCTCACGTTTGTTGTTGTTATTGTAATTCCAGCAACAGGATTGGTGTATTCTTCTGTGGACCCAAGGCGCTCTCTAAGATCCTGCAGAAGACATGCAACTCATATTCATCAGTTGATCCAAGAGGAGTTCAGTTTCACTATAACAAAGAAAGTTTCTAGGCTGTACTTAGCTGTACAATAGATATTACCAGACTTTGTATTTTTTTCCCATCTTCTCCCATCCTCTACTCATTCTGCAGCATTCAGGCTGGATATTAAGAGTTGCAAATCGAAATAGGTGTATTGACTGCAGTAGAAAAATGCCATCCTATAGCAGCTAAAGATTTGGACCCCTTCCTTGGCCTTTTCATTGCTTACTTAATGATGCTGTGAATCCCTCTACACCTGTGTGAAAACACACACAAACCATAACCTTTGAAGAAAAAGGCATGAGTAAAATGGATATTCAGAGCTGTACTTTGCTGTTGTGTAGATTGCAGGCAATACATCCCTGCTGTTTAAATCATGCCCATTGAAAATATTTCCTTCCCAGTTTTCTGATTTTACACTCCCACTGCACACACATCCATATCCACATTACATTTTATACCACAGCAACACTATTTCTATACACTCTGTCAAATTTCAAAGGAGCAAATTTGTTTTGCCGTACCAAGCTACGCACCATTTAAACCTGACATTTCCATGGGAATGTGTATCCCATGGACTAATATGTACTTAGGTTTAATAGGCTAAGGGAACTACGGAAATATTTTGCACTCAGCAAATGGATCTCATGAGACATCCAGCTGAAACTGTGGAAAAAAGTTTCATGACAGAATGACTGAGGTGGGAAGGCACCCCTGCCTTCCCCTCCAAACCTCTTGCTCAGAGCTGATTCTGTGAAGAGAGGAGTGACATCAGCATTCTTCCATTCCTCAGGAACATTCTCCCATCACCATGACTATTCAAAAATAAAGAATGGCAAGTTCCCTCAGCACTTGTGGATGCATCCCATCAGTTTCCATGGACTTGCTTAAAATATCCCTAACCTGATCTTCCTTCACTGAGGGTAAGCATGATTTTTTTCAGATCTTCCCATTTGCCTGAGAAGCCAGGGATCTCTGAATGTCAACCTTATCTGTAAGGACTGAAGCAAAACAGGAATTGAGTACTTCCACATTTCTCCATGGCCTTGGGTGCCAAATTCCCCACCCCATTCAGCAGCAAAGCAACATTATCCTGGCCTTCCTTTTGTTACTGATGTATGCACAGCAGCTCTTCTTCTTGCCCTTCACTTCCCTCACCAGATTTAACTCCCAATGGGCTTTGGCTTTGCTGACCCCATCCCTTCACACTCATTGTCTCTATATTCCCTGCATGATCTGCCCTTGCTTTCACCTCTTGTATGCCTCCTTTTGTGCTTCAGTTCTGTCAGGAGGGAATTGTTCAACCATATGGATCTCCTACCATCTTCGGCTTAGTCCACAACAAGAAGGATCATATTTGAACCTGCAGAAGGTGATTCTTGAAAATCCTCCAGTTCCCCTGGACCTCTCTTCTCTCAGGTCCTCTCTCAGGACCACACTGCATGGGAAACTTGTAGGCATTGAATTCCTCCTGTGTCCTCTCCATGTCACGTGTATTAGTGTACATGCACTTTAGAAAGGCACCCAGTCATATGAGTTTTCCAAAAGGTGTTAGATCTTTCCCCACCCTGCTTTTCTGTAGGCACTTTCTAGTTTGTGTGGATACCTAGGACTAGATCCCTTCTGCCCTGTATTTTTGGTTGTGACATCTCTCCTGCTCACATCATCCTGGACACTTTATTTGTTGCTCCAGTCCACCACCTCCTCATTCGATTGTTGGTCATCCACTCCCTGCCCATCACACAATATTCCCATAAGCTAAAAAAGGGAGAAAAAATATTTCCCTCTATCTCAGCACAGAAAGTAAAAACACTCCATATTTTAGTTGGACTGAGGTGTAACAGTTCACTAGGATCACATAATTTATCCAGCCACGTGATAAAAATGGGAGATAGGAAACATCCTGCGTATGTCAGCATCCGAATGACAAACAGATGACAACATTATATATGTATCCTTACCCACAGGCAAAAAATGCCCACTAGAGGGGACATAACTGTATAGACAAAATAAACAGAACAATGAAAATTATGACAGATAATTTGTTTTATATGTCTTCTACTAGGGGATATGGTGTCTGTGAACTGAAATTGTTCCACAATATACAGTTGTATTATTATTGTTAAGTTTAGGGCAACACATCTTTGTTTTAAAATAGTTGAAGTTTTTTTAAATGTCTGCCTATGTGAAATGATTAATGCAGAGCATACTGTGTTAGCAGTAGAGTGAAGAGAGAATTAGAGCCTCTGCCAGTTCACCTAGAGGCATTTATCTTTTATTTTTTCCCCTGGTGCCCATGCTGAGCCTCAGGGTAAGCTGACACATTTTCTAATATAAATTAAGCTTTTTTTTTTTAATGTGTGTTGAAAATCTTGAAGGAAATGAGAAATGTGTGTAGGCACCAATAACAGCTGCCATTGCATGAAAGAAAGAGGTGACAATTTCCTGCAGATTCTGAATGATTGTCTTAATGGGGTTGGATCGGAGGTAACAAGCACAAAGATATTGTGCTGCCAGAAAAACAGGATCTGTTCTCCCCCCAGCCTCATGCAGCAAGATGTAACATTTAGCTTCTGGCTCAACATGGCATCTCTTCACTGCTTTGATTTATTCCCACTTTTGCAAATCACTGTGGTATGCTACAGGAGATGCATTTAGAGCCCTTGTTATAGTTCATTGAGTAGCACTGCTGTTATCACCACCAGAGGAGAATTTCTCTTGCATCAAGACTGAGTGACCTAGAATAAAGGAAAAATAATAATAATAAAAAAAAAGTGGGGAGGTTCGTTGGATGAGGATGAAACTGCATTTAGGTTGAATGAAAATCCCTTTATTACAAATACAATTTGAATCAAAATGGGAACTAGGAAAATTTGGCTTCCTGCCTTGTTTTGAATAACACTGAGCACACAGCAGCTATGATAATGTGAGTGCATATGTAACGACTCTATTATTATGTTTATATATGGAAACATCATTCACTGTCAGGGAAAATGAAAGATATCTTCATGGATTTGTCCATTCAGCTGCTTCAGCAGGAAGTGTTCAGCACTGTGTAGGAAAATATTATTAAATAAAATATAGTCATAACAGCACAGACTCACCACATCCTGTGACAGAAAACTAATCATAGACAAGGATCATAAATATACAGATTAATTACTTTGGCTCTGACAATAAAAAGACTGCTATTATAATGATTGAAGTTTTGTTATGATAATTTAAGTTTATTCACTAGGAATTGTAAATTGAAATACATGGGCTTATATGTTCTGGCTTTCCCCCCTCTCCCCCTTCTTCTAAGTTGTATGTAGTAGAAACTATTTTAGTAAATTTGTTCCTTAGTTTACACTAAAATATTGAAGAGAAACTGCCACTCTTAACAGAAAATCCATCATAGGATGTCTGTGCCATATCAACACTATTACAAGGACTCTCCTGCTTCTTTCCTGCTTTTAGGTATAATCAAATGGCTTAGTGGAAATACTGTTAACTGCAAAAAAGTGACAAACTTTTCAAAGGTTTGAGTGCTTTTGATTAGCAGGAGATTTTATAAGAACTGCCTTAAAGGCAGCTTAGTTGCCTTCAGAAAAGCAATAAACTAAATTATATGGTAGATTTATAATCTCAACTGGTTAACAATTTCAGTGATTTTTTTCTTGATGGAAAATTACCTGAATTTCTTCAGCAACAGAGAAAAGGAAAAGAAAAAACTGACAATGCTTCCACACCCAGCTCACTCTATAAATACAAAAAGCTTAAATGAAACATGCATAGTTAACCAAGAAAGGAGGAATGCAAACCTTTGAGGGTCAAAGCAGCATAGCAGGTGATGGGCTGGAAGGTGCAATACTTCCTTGTATCTCCTGACACTTCTCAGGCAATCACATACCATGCATGAAGTCACCTTGTTGACCACAAACAAGGTGCAGGACACTCTATCAAGGACTGGCTGTCCTAACCCTTCCTAGTGCAGTAACCTGGCTCAGTTGACACTTTCCCACCTCAGTCACATCCTCTGTTCTGCCGTAGCACTCTGACTCCTCCTGTGTGATCACTTAATTGTCTGAGAAATTCTGTGTTTCTGCTGAACAAAACTGGGTGTCCATTTTTCAAAAATGTCTACTTACATGTTACTGAATATGTTCAAATGAGAGTGGGCTGATGATTTGCATTTTAAAACTCTAACCAGTTAGGTCTATTTAACAGGAGTCTACTTGTCCTTCAACAAGTCATATCTTGCAGTGAAAAAAATCTCAATTACACAATGGGTCTTAATATATGGGAACAAATGCGCTAGTTGACATGGAAACACACTTTTTCTCAAAAGCAAGAAAGGACAAAAAAAGCTTAAACTCTTTAAAAGATATATTAGCATCCTTTCAGAATACACAGAAGGAAACAAAAGTTGTATAGTATAATGAACCACTCAAACCAGCATATTTTTTCAAAGGCTATCTGCTTCAAATATTTGCATCTATTATCTCTAAACAATAATGACTTCTAACATGGTAAGACATTTGTATTCATTGAGGATAAAAGCCCTGAGCCTGCCAATACTTACACATGTGCTTTACTAACTTCAAACAATCTTTTTACTATCCTAGAGGACTAAATATGGTTTCCTTTGAAGCTCATGCACAGAGGACTGATGTCAGGCTCAAGGCTGGGTCCTGAAGGCTGATCTCTATTATTCAGCTATTGCACTACCAGACTGTCTTGATACCTGTCTAGAGACCAATTCTCTGGTACAGTAATTCTGAATATGAAAGATAACTTACAATCATGCTCGCCTTAAGGTACACAGATAAGATTGCACTTACACACTCTAATAAAAGGCCTAGTTTCTAATGGTCTTGCAGCTCTTATTAAGGAAAAAAAAAGTGGGCTTGGGAAGAGAGCTTTTATCTTCTTTTATTTTGGCCAAATGATGAATATGCACATCTGAACATTTTATTCTGTGGATATATGCAAATAAGGAGCAGAGGGGGCAAATAAGAGCCTGTCCTCTGAGACAAAATTCCTGGTCTTCAGCGCACTGCAGACCATTCCCCAGTATCACTGCCTTAAACGCTGAACCTCCTGTGCCCTTGCTTGAGACAGGTTCTTTGCACAAAAGCAACATTTTTCCTCCTGCTGCTGTCTAAGGCTGTAAAAACCTTCACAGAAATCATTATTGTCAAAAACCTGAACTAAATGGGACTTTGTGAGCAAAGATAAGGATGTGTGCCCAAGCCGAAGCTAACACACAGTAGTTGCAGCGTGGATGCACACAGGAAATTTGCAGATACCTATCTGCTTTAGATATCACACACAAAATTCCCTCTTACTGTAACAAGCACAATGGATTTGTTCTCATGTTTCTAGGAATTCACCACGGTTAAAAAAATGAAAGACAAATTCAAAAGGTCTCAGGAACATAATCAACCTGCAACATATCACACACATTAATTATACATTACCACACAATTACATTTAGATAAAAATGTTTAAATTTAAGAATGCCCACTATTTTCTCATTAATATTAGTTAAATATCCATGTAATTTTCTGAGTTTTTGTGCTGCTAAGAAAATTCAGAGGGCTATGCAGAATGCATACCAATGTAGAGTTAGCCATTTAAGATCACTCTTTTTTAGATTCCTTACCACACTGGCAAGAGGAAGATAGTTAAGAAGCACAGTTGGACAACTTTGAATTTAATATCAAAGCTTTGAGGACTAAACAAACAAATGTATGCTGTGATACTGGTCAACACTGAAGTTACTTCAAATACAAATCATGGGGAGAACAGATAGATTTGACTGAACTGGACTTTGTGTAATACAAACATGCCCAAGTACAATTTCTCTGACAGGAATGTACATCAACTATCTTATTATGTGTTTGGCATTACAAAGATGTATCTATAGTAAGAAACATCAAGGATAATAACAAATGCTGGCCACCCAACATCTATCTAAGCAAGTCCATCATCCTTCTATAACACTGTGCTTTCATAAAGGAGCCTGAAAATGCTTTAAAAATGGTCTGCTGCTGGGAGGTGCTGAACTGAAAATGCTTTTAGCAAAACTAAAAGAAACTTTATCTGCTCAGCATTCTGCAGAATCAAATTTGGAGTCCAGACAACAAAATTAACCAGAGTTTTTGCCAAAATGAGGACAGTAGAATCTGGATGTTAGTCCACACCGGTGCTGAATGATATACTGCAAATATTGAACACGGAACTTCAAAGAAAAAAAATTAATTCTAAACCGTCTGACTTGTTTATAATGAAGTAGCCATTGCTTTGTTACATGCTGATTGTCGTATTGCTATACATATAGATAGCCATGAATAAAGTCTAAGTGGAGTTCAAAATGCTTTGAATGTACGTTTTCTCACAATGTCATTGCCAGATGGAAAATTTATTACTCCTAGTTTTAGTTGAGGAACTGAGTCACAGAAATGCTAAGTGGTTTGCCTCAAGCTCTCAAAAGAATGTCAGGACAAGGATTAAACAGGCTTTCAGGACAAAGACCATACCTTGAACTGTTACAGCAATCTCCCTCTCCTATAGACTGTATTACATATATTTGACACGACCCTTAAAAATATCTGTGAGCTTTCTGAATGAACACAAAACTGATTTGAATTATTTTCTGTTCTATTGTTATTTGAGCAGCATGGTTTGAAAGGCAGGTGTTTTGATTCTCAGGACCAGTATGATTCATAATTGCTTACTCTAGAATTCTATCTATGATATAAAGCATGCACTGAAAAGCAGATCCTCTGGCAGACCATGAATGACTTCTGTGTTAAAATAGGAGATCTAAAACAAAAACAAAAACAAAATATTAGAAAAGAAACAAGGTTTGGGGTTATTACTAAGAAATATTATTAAATATCTGAACATAGATTTTGATGCTGGACTCAAGCCTGATCCTACTCTGAGCAAAGAACACAGGAAAATGTTTGTTGCCTCCCATAACAGGATCCAGCTAAATACCAGACAGCACAGCATTGTACTGCCAGGAAAGCCAAGATTTCATTTTCAGTTAGGGCAGATCAGAAAATTTTCAATTATTAAACCGCCTCTTAATAGAATTCCTGTCAAGAATATACAATAAAAGTAATAAAGCTAGGTAAATAAGCAACATTCTGCTTCAGCTTCCTGGGAGGCACTCATTGTCTCTATGACCATTTCAAGGCAACACCACATTTGTTTGCTTTCTGATTTCTGTCACCTTGCCTGTACTTCAAGAATTTTCTAAGATTGCAAAGGGGCACCCAGTTATTTCTTATGAAAATCCTCTATTAACAGCTTAAAATAAATTCTAACATAACCAGATATGAAGTCTTCATCGTGACTCTTCATCACTTCACTTATTGGCTCCATAGCCACCCAGACTAATGTTTTTGGTTATTGCCCAACTTAAAGGTATATTAAAGCTGTGTCTGCAATAATACTATTTACAAGAGTAAATTCATTCATTCTCATTCTATTCCCTAGTATTTTCTATTATATTGATGCTAGGGAAGGAAGGATTTAGAACACTTCACCCTCTGCAGCACTAATCAGAAAACATTTATGAACACTTGCAGTTGTGATGGGAAGAACAGAAGGCATTTTATTATGCTGACTTCATCCTTTTTCTTTTGATTGGTGTTAACTAGCATACAAAGATCCAAGGCTCATCAGAGGAAAGGGATCTATGCATTTTCAAAATTTGCTTTTAATAAAATAAATCTGAGGGGGGGGGAATGTCATTCATACCTTACATAGTAAGTTCAACTCCACTAGCTGCCACAAAGCACTGGAGCATACTGTTAAGACGAGGAATGAAAACTATTCTAAAAGACAATATCAATCTAGAAATTCAGTCATTGAAAGCCTGCTTCATGAACTGAAGCTAATTAATGCTTGCATGTAGGGTTGAACCCAAACCATCAGAATTATAGCAGCTCCACAGCTGAATTACTTTTTTAGTACGCTGCCACTTAAAATTCCACCCAGTCACTTTAAAAGGATGGAGCACATGATTAAACTGTGATATGGAAAGGGAAAAAATGAACAATTAAAGTAAAAATCTCCCTAAACCCAGAGATTACCTAAGACATTTAAATACAGAATGCCTTTATATTGCAAAAGTGCTTTCTGCAAAAAACATCCTTTAATTATCTTCACAGAGTTACTGCTTGTACATCCCTGTTTAGAAGATTTAGAAAAGGTATTTTTGTCAGCTCAGTCTTACATAGCTGCTTCAGTAAAGGACTTGAATATCCAAGTATCAAATTCCAACGACAGTGTTGACAGTGTGAACTATGCCAATTTTTAAAGCAGAATGATTTTTGTGTGCAGATGTCTGGAAGAATATAAATATGAAAATATTACAATAAAAACCGAGGCTAGACTAGGCAGACCCCTTCACCTTAGGAGCAGGAAAAAGCATAGACCATTCTTATGATAATTATGAATCTACAGTATTCGCAAGATATTTTCACATTTAGCAAAATTACTTTAACTTGGGATATTGTCCATGACAGTGCTTTCACAAACCTTTATGTTTCATTGGCATTCCTTGATGCTCTTGTTTGGATACTTTGCTTTGTGAAATAGACAAGAGTAAGATTTCAGTGTGTGATTAGGCTGGGAGAAGATGATCAGATGAATATGGCTATAAAACCCACATCTGCTAATGTCTCTAAATGACGCTACAGCTGTTGAAAATCATAACATTTAGTTGTCTAGGTTATCAACTACATCAAAATTATATTTAGAACTGGATTTTTCATCAAATGCATGGGATCATCAAAGGTAACATCTCAAAAGGAATTGAGTTAAGAGACTAAATCACATTGACTTTCAATGCGATGCAGGCATCCATGTGACATAAATATGTGACATATATAGATTAGTATTTTCAATACTAAGCCATGTCAAAGGCACGAAGGCTTTTGCAGTGTTGGGAACCAGCACACTGTAATTGTGAAGATGTCAAAGGGAAGGGAGACGCAGAGGAAGTGCAAGAGGGGGCACAGCATTTCTAGAAACCATTGTTCATTGAAGCATAGTTCTTCCTTCTACCAGGAGTAGCTGGAAGTCTTACTCAGGCTGCCTTGTGGAATTATTGTCTTCTTCCTGGTGTTTGCACTTGTTGTGACATGCAAACTGAGCCAGCTTAAGAGATTCAAACTAGCATGGCTTTGGCAATCCTCTGTCATAGTCAGAAAAGATGAAGATCAGTCCCTTAGTGGAGCAAACACGAACAACAAGGCCTTGCTCAGTGGCAGAATGGGTGGTAGGGCAATATGAGCTGCAGGAGGTTGTAAAGTAGGTGGAGGCCTTAGCAATAATTCTCTTTCAGGTATGTCACACAAACAGAAGGAGTATTAACATGGCAGCAGCTCCTTTACAGATGTTTCAGAGTGATCTCTGAGGCCCCTAAATGTCCCAGATGTGAATGAGTTGTTTTTGTGCACAGCACAGCGCATAGAGGTGCCATGCCTGGCTGTAGAAAAGTGATTGCAGATGTCTACTCGTATTTTAAGGAGGGAACATTCTTTTCAGACTCATATTCAGGACAACATCATCACTGCAGCTCAGGAGTTTGTACAGCTCACTCAGAAACATGTTCCCCTGAGGAATCATTGATTTCGAAATAGCTTTCTATCTGACGTCACACAAAGGAAAGTTGCTTCTGGCAATGTCTTTAGTTCCTGAAAAATTATATAACATGTAGAAAACTGACAGGAATTTTGAGTTGGGCTTCAAGACAGCCAAAGGAGTTAAAAGCCTAAGGTCTTGAGCTCTTCAGTTTGTCAACCCTCTTGAACTTCTAGGCTGCCCCTCCCGAACTGGATCTAGTTTTCTCTGTCTGTACACACTGGGAAACATGGTAGATAACAAAAGTGATTTAGGAGAGGTGACCATCTTGGCAGAAGGAAGAGGTCCTTAATTGATTTTGCTGTGAGCAGTCAAAAACTTATGTCTATGGATCGTCATGTTGATCACCAGTAGCTGTATCTCAAAGGTTGATGGAGAGCTTCTAGAACTACAGTGGAAGTACACAAGGAAGCAGACAAGTCAGAACCCCCAAAACTGAGTAACAGACCCAAACCAGGTTTACTGGATGCAGCTGTGGATCCCAGAATGTGGCCAAAGAGCCACTGATACTGAGTCCAGATAAGGTGATGGTGATAAGGGCTGTGACCCTGCTGCGTGTAGCCTTAAACTTGAGAAAGTCTACCTAGAGCCTGTCTGTTATGGATCAATAATCAAGTTATGTGCACTTGTGCAGCTGCCTAGAAGAAAATGTACTTTCCTCCTACCAGTTCAAAACAATGAAAATCATGTCCAGAATGGAGGACAGTGTGGTATGCTGGAAGTCTCTTCAGGCTGGCTTGGAAACCACGTGTGGTTTTGGGGCAGGCAAAATTCCAAGAGCTTAGTTCACATTGCTTAGTTCACTCTGCAGACGACCAGCAAACCAGATACCAGCTTATTCCCTATAGGATCCCCAGTAAAAGGCAGATGTCCTGAGAATAGCATAGAATGAAGTGATCAGAACTTCCAAACACCAGACCTTGATTCAATTAAAACACGACCATTCAATTACAATAGCCTCTGGGGCAGCATTCTGAAGAGCAAGTTGAGGGAGGTGATCCTTCCCCTCTACTCAGCACCTGTGAGACACATCTGGAGTGGTGGGTCCAGGGCTGTGTTACCCAAAATGAGGCAGATACAGACTTACCAGACTGAATCCAGCACTGGGCCACTAAATAATTATTGATCTGGAGCATGAGAGAACAGGCCAAAAGAGCCTGGAGGAGAAAATGCTCAGAGGGACCTTACCAGTGAATTTAGTACCTGATGAGAGGAAACAAAGAAAACGAGATCCAGACTCTTAGTGGTTCCTAGTCACGGGACAAGAGGAAATGGACACAAACTGAAACACACGTCTAGGTTATCTCAACAGCTTCCTTCCAATCAAAATGATTCTGTGATACTATAAAGACATTGCTGTATTTCCTGTTTGCAATTTTACAAGTCTCAGGGCCATTTATGTAAGTTTCTGCCTTTTTGTTATTCTACATAAAGCAGCACTAGGGAATACTGTACCTGCAGAGAAAAAAACAGGGACGAAAAGTAAAAATGTAATCTGATTTACACTCAGGCTGGAGCCTTTGCCAATAACCTCCATCCTACACAGTATTCTCAATGGTGATGTAATTTAGTGTTAAGCTACTTACCAAAAATAAGATTTTTGCTTTCTGATGAGAAAAAACACTCTAGTGTCAGTAATTGTCATGTCTCATTTGAGATACCAAGGTCACTGTAGAAGCTGGAAATGTCATTTGTTTAGTGGGGAAATGGGGCCATGATAATCTACAGCAATTTTGGAAAACAAGGAAGATGTGTTAAATTCAAGGTTGTGCTGTCCAAACTAACCTTAGCAATTCAAATATGGGTCTTGGCAGAGGACCTTCATGACTCCTCAGAGAAAACCTATTATAGATCTCAAAGACGAAGCTTGTGTATCTCCTCTCAAAGAGGAAATGACTGGCTAAGGATATGACTGGCTTATAACCACGTCAGCTGAGTGTCTTTCTAACTATATGAATTAACTTATATACTCACATACTGCCTAAGAGTAAGAAAACACTTTGTGAGGTAGTTATCAAAGAAAACCAAGACACAGTTGCAGAATATAGTTTATTTAAGATATTTGAAAAGTACCAATTGTTTCAGCTTGTAGTATCTGCATTTTGTGCTGATTACTAGAAGGGTACTAAAAAAATGAAGTAGCAAATTTGACCCACTCTGACCCACTTGGACTCATAAAATGCAAGAGACGGGGAGAATAGTCATTAAAAAAAAACAGCCTGGAGTTAATGAATGGATATTGGCAAGCTCTGTTATTCCTGAAAAATAAAAGTTACATTAAATGCCTTTCCAGCCCCTATATCAGCTGTATCTGTCCCACATCCTGCTGCTATGACTAGATGGAACTTGCAGATGACGTATTTTGATATTATTGATACTCAGACATATATCTTGATACACCACCTTGCAAACTGAGTCCTTGCACAGAGATCTCCGCAAGTGTCTAAGGACTTCTTTTCCAGCAGTGTCACATAATTGACTGCAGCTTCAGTAATATCTACTATCTAAAGGTATTTCGACCCTGTGCAGCCTAGTTACTGTGGGTTTAATCAAAAGTAGTCTCCATTTCTGTCATACCAAATATAAGCCACTTATCTTCACCCCAAAGTCTCCTGATGTCCTATTTCCACAATTCTTATGATGTCTTGGGTCACTACAGTGATGCTACAAGTCAGTGAGCTACTGACCCAGGTAAAACCATGTCCTGGGCTCCTGCTGATTTTAATTCCTGTTCAAGGTCTTTTATTTGACAACAAAACCAAAGTTTCCAAGGTACTTAGAGCAATAAACCTTCAGTCTCGGCTGGATCTTCTCCCATACGCAGCTGTCCTTCTAAATCACAGCCACATCCAAGCTTTCATATGCTCCTCATTTTACAGCTTCAGCCCTAGTAAACTCTTCCTTTTCTTCAAACACTTTCCAAATTCTTTCTGCTATCAAATATATGGAGTCTTTTGCAAGTGCTTTCCAATCTCAATTCACTTTACTCTTAGCAGGTGGCAGAGCAAGAACTAAAGCTTCCAGTGTGTGGAACCTCTGTGCCCAGAACGAGGCCTGGGATGGTATGGCCTGGACAAAAACCTCCTTAAAATTTTTTCTCACAGCAATACTTTTTACTGATCATTGTGCTTCCATCTACTCATATAATCAGATTATCATTATCACCTTGGACATCTAATTGGGCCTCATCTCCAACCTCTGTTTTGCAGATCTGTCTCCACAAAATCTTTAGGTTCCTTTTTCATGAATACAGCTAAAATTCTCATCCAATTCTCAACTCTTCATATTTTGTGAAATTAGACCTTCCCTCTAGCTTTTATAAATGCCTATTTGCACCACTTGTCATATCTGTCCTTCAAGACATGTATCCCTCCCTCTTGCTTTGACCTAATCCCTCCTCTCTTTACATCTTCCACTGCTTCATCTTTTATATTGCAACTATGCCACAAACTCACATTCACTTGCCTCTGTACAAATATTTCTGAGGCTGCCTCCTGGAAACTTAGTTATTATGAGAGGCCATGGTTCATGAGAGCAGCCCACGTTTCAAAGAAGCACCTTGATGTTTTTTCCCCTTTGCCCTCCCTGTAAACATCAGCAGAGTTCTGTCACTGTACCCTTCTTTTGTGATCCTATAGGAAAAAAGCTGCCTTCCTGAGACCACAGCTTGTCACGCTGACCAGTGCTAACTCCATACTTTCTTATTCTTTTAATCTGTCAGCATCCACTTCCACCTATTCTTTTGGATTCACATGGCAAGGTTTCCCTGACAGAAGTCACATCTTCTGCTGGGCCAGTACAATTTCTGATGGGCTAGAGTTCAGTCTTTGGGTGTAACTACAATATAAAAAATCCATTATAAGCTTTGGATACAACATTGAATAGTATCTATTTAATACACAGGGCTAGACAGATGCATTCATTAGCAGTCCAAGAGGAGCTGTGGTTCCAAATAAATTTCAAACAAGAATTCCACAAGTGAAGAGCCAGAAAGAAATTTGTCTCA
Organism: Camarhynchus parvulus; assembly: GCF_901933205.1. Taxonomy (NCBI): domain Eukaryota; kingdom Metazoa; phylum Chordata; class Aves; order Passeriformes; family Thraupidae; genus Camarhynchus; species Camarhynchus parvulus. The sequence goes on from NC_044573.1 coordinate 53,531,778, forward strand.
ATCCACCTTAATTTTCAGATCACAGTATGACAGAATGTATCTGGAAGTGAGCAGCTCACTGCTGCATTTTGAAGATGTTAGAATATTTTGGTTTAAAATCAAATCAAACAAGACATAAAAGAATTAAAGAGTATTCACACCTTTTAGGAATCAGTGCTGTCACCACAACTTTAACAGAACTGTAGCAATTTATGCCAGGTAAAGCCTCAGAAAAACATATTTATTTAAAAACCTCACACTGTTGATTAGGAGAGCAATGTCTTGCTGATGATTTTTTTATTTCTGTTTAGCACTTCTCTTAGTCTGGACAGAGAAATCATTGCAGCTAGCTTTACCCTCCCATACTCAGTACTACAGCAGTGGTGGGTGTCTGTCCCCTTAGAAATGCATTATCAGAATGCTGTGGCTGTTACAGCACCCTAATGATAGAAATAGGTTATGGTTCAAACAGAGGCACTACATTTTATTTTGCCAGCTGTATTAGATGCAAAAAGCTGACTTAAAATGTGTTGTTTTATTTTAAAACCAGATTTTTTAATCAGTTTCTTCACCCTTTTCTTAGAAATAAACAAATTCTGACATTGACTTCTTAGGAGCTCGCAACTATGATTAACAACCTACCCTTACAAGTGGTATATTCAGCAGACCTGAACTTCCAGGTTTTACAGCTTGGATTTTGCTTACTGAATCTTCCTTTCTTGCTTACTGTAAGCGTCTATCATTGACCTTCTGTTTTCTATTTCCTCTAGGCAGAATATATGGCATTCGTATTCTGGCAGCCTGACTCGACATAAGGACATTCAGTCGAGTCAGTAAACTTTTTGGTCCTTGTTAAAGACACAGCAGCTCACTCGCCGTGGAACAACAGTGGCACCCAGTGGTCACAGAGCTTGGCCCAATATTCATGTCCCAAAGTTGCTGCCTTTTCCATTTTCTAAATCCTCTTCCCACATACTGAAGTCAGAAATCCTTTCATGCTCGAGCTCCCAGACCCATAACCCACCTCTGGACTTGAAAGACAGAAACTAGAGAACTGAGGCTAAAAGGTTTCCTCTCTGCCATCTTTTTTCATGTCACATTTTCTGGGTCCATAAACAATCTACCACAGCTATGAGGCCCCTATAAAGGGTATTGCTTATTTCTGAGGGATCAGGCAGCAACTGACTTGCCTGACACAAGCAAGGAAGATGAGGAGTTCAAGGACCTCATCTAATTCTAACACATTGTTCAGTGGTCCAGATGAGGTAGACATAGGTTTTTAAACTGTCCTGCAAAACACCTGTGTGGCAGCAGGAAAGGAAAACCCAGGGACATAGCCTGTTTTGTGATCTCCCCTCGTGGGGGACATACAATGCTCTGTGCCACTCCTAGTCCATGGGTGGGTTTAAAAATACCATAAATTAACTATTGCAAAGGAGGCACAGCTGGCAAAGCCACAGTGGTGTGGCGAGGAAGAGTTACCTGCGTGCTCCTCAAAGATTTAGGTCATTTTGTACTTATTTTCTACAACCAGAGTACCAAGGTCTGGGTTCCAATTGATGTGGTACGTTTTATTTTCATGAATGTCTTTGTGGGAGCTGTTGCAAGTGACAAAGCTTTCCATATTTTTAACCTGAGGATACTTAATGCTTAAAACTGGAACATCAGAGTGCCTAATTAGGATTCAAACAACTATTATCCTCAACAGAACATTCTCCAATACAGACACTTGGATGTTGGATGAACAAGACCAAGCTCACTGAAATGCCAATGTTTCACAATGCTTTAAAATTCCCAATGATAAATGGATGAAAAGTGCAGCTGCTGGTAGTACTGAGTCTGTGGTTTTGTTTTTAAGTCCTACTTGCAAAAGTGAAAAACCCCATTTCTACAGAAGCCAGTAGATAATGTAAATGAGAGCAGTCTTGATTCTCATCCTGACATTCCTCAAATTTTAACCCAAATTTTGCATTAACTGGTATTTCTTATAAATGCCCGAGCACCTAAAATGGCACGATCAAGTGAAAGTCAAAATTGTCAAGTAAAAATAAACTTTCTAGTGTGGATGGCTATAGCTAGAGCTTTACAATGTGACCTGAATTGATTAAGTTGCTCACAAATAAAAAGGCACATCAGAAGAATTGAGCAGTAAAAGAAATTCTAATACTTTAAAATAAATATAATGATTTTTAGCCATCTGCTATGACAGTACAGAAAGCCATGGATCTTTGTACTTCCTGAGTTATGTTAGGAAAGAACCCAGCAGTCTGGACAGAAATTTCTGCCAGATTTTTTGTTAATATGAAGTCTTTATTCTTTGAGTGTTTAGTTTTTGCTACACAACATTATTGAAATGGTAACAAGAAAAACACTGTTCCTGGTCAAAATGTGGCCTGACAAACCCACAGTGGTAGGCTGACATAAGTAGGAAGATTTCCCCCATAACAGAATTATTTGGCTCTACCAGAAAAAATAGCTGAAGTAATACTCAGGTTTATTTCACACTGAGTATAAATACTGAAGTGAGCAAAACATTTAGCTCAAACCAGGGACTTTAAAATGTATCGCCTCCACTGTCAAAGAGAAAGGAGACTGTACAGAGTTAATACTGAAGAGGTTTCATAATAGTTTTGCACTTTTTTTGCAGGTCATGGCTTCTAAAATTCCTTTGACTACACAAATGTACATCTCCCTGCTGTTATATTCCCTAAACTTCTTCCCATTTGCTAATTTATTTTCTTCAATATTTTATTTGGTCACAGAATTCTTCCTGAGAGAGTGCAGTCACTGTGCTTGTTTGTACAGTGCCTGGTGCAATGGGCTCCTATCATCTATTTAGGATCCTTATGAGGTAGTGTAGCAGAAAAAATAAACATTTCATTTTAACAAACAATAGAAAACAGTCTTTGAGAGCAAACTGAAGAATAGAGGCCTTGTGGTATGAAAATACTTCCAGCAGGGTGAAAAAGACAAGATTTTCTGTCTCTAACCCCTTTTGGGTGTTACATATCCTTATCATTTTACAATATAATCTCGGCATTTACGTCTTGTTATCTTATTTACCTTAACTTGATGTAAAATAACTGTCAAATAGATTTTTCTGTCTCAGAACTGAGTGGAGTGTGGCATTTCAAAAGCATGGTGTGGATCCTGTTTTCCTAACAAGATGCCATAATGCAAAACTAGTAACAATATTCCCAAGCAACAAACATTTAGTGCAGTAAGACTTTACTTCCTTTTAGAGGGAATTATTTTTAAACTGTAAAAACCTGAACATAGGACCAGTAAATAATGAGTATCTACGAATGTGCTCAGCAAGTCTCTAAAATTAACTTCCTGGCACAGGTGAATATGCTTTTTCATCATTGCAGACACAATTTTGGTTTCAATCCTTGCAATGCTGGCAGGTGAACCTGAACTGAAGCTGTAGCCAAGAGAAGAACTCCAACTGATCCCATGATGGTGTCTCTGCAAAACTGATCTCAGAACCCAAGCCTGAACTTCTTCAGATGCTCAGTTCAGCTTTCTCTGTGGAATATGTGCTGACTGTTTCATTGGCTTCAAAATTAGCAGGCTCTGCATGTAAGGTTGAGACACAATCGAATGATGAAATAAGCAGATGGTGGATTCCTGCCATTCCCAAAATAAAACATTTTTCCAGTGCTCCAAAATTCTGCATTATTTTGTTTACGATTTTTTCCTAACTGCTTTCACCCTGAAGGAATGAAAGAAAATAGATTAAGAACTTCTCTAGTAGATTCTTGGGCCAGGTTCCAGTATAAAAATGGAGTTGTCCAAAGTCTGGGAGATCATTAAGGTTTTATTATTGCTATTTATACAAGTGTTCTCCATATTCCATCCTCTTCCTGCATATTTAAGGACTGCCTTGATTGTGGTGCTCATAATCCCTTGTTGTTACACGAGTACCTTTGTGGTAAGTAATCAGAAATATCTTCCAGGGACAACTCCAGAAGATCAAAGGACAAAGAGACTGGAGAGTCCCAGGGTTGGTGGCAGGCATTCACAGGAATGGAAAAATTCCTTCCAGCTTCCTTCTCGCACATCTCTTTTGTGAACTTTGTTAGGACCATAAGAAGGAAGTTCTCTTCCTGCAGGCTCTACCTAACTTGCATGAAAGGGCTGGAATAAGCAGAATAAACAGATGAAAGCTTGGGAGGCTCACTTTTCCTCTTGCAGAATATGCAAGACTTAGTTGGAGACACCTTCTAGAAATGACCAGCTGTTATAGTTTAAAACTCGCTGGAAATTAAGCTCCAATCAGCCATTTCCATTGCCCCCATCCTCCTCCAATAAGAAAGGGACAAAAAGATCATTCTTTGAGAAAACAATTTACTGGAAAAACAGCAATTAAATACGGAAAACAAACCACAACAGCAATAATACTAATAACAACAGTGTATAAACAAGGATGATTGCACACAAAAAATTCCTTGCAGAAGTCTGACTGATCCAATATTATGATGGTCAGCGACATGGTCTGAAAACATTTCAGCCGTAAACTGGAATTGTTAGTTTAGCAAACAATTTCTCTACCAAAAAGTTTCCACAGGTGAAAGTATTAGCAAAGATTACTGGATTTCATTCAACTATTTAATTTACATCTATTATAGTTTGTTGTTACAGTAAGAGTTATGACCACATGAAAAAACCTAGAAACTTTAATGCAAGTGCATCTAATCAGGAAAAAGTGTGCACTTTTAACTATGTCAGAACAACACTTGTATAACAAAGACTGAGGAGATCTGAGGTTGAGAGATGAAAAAGTTCAGCCTAGGGGACAATCAAGTACAAAATGCATTATTAAAACAATGTTTTGACATGACTTTTTTTACATAGAGAAAAACTTAAATTGGCATATTTTTTTGCTTGAGTGCTAAAACAGCCTGGATGCCTCAGCTGATCATAAAGCTGATTGATCCCATGCCATTTTCATACTTGCTTCTCCTGAGACACAGCCCATATTCCTTCAACTTTCTTCAGATTTTAAGCAGAAAAATCACCATTATGTCAATTTCTTGTAAAGCCCTTTTGGAACTGAGCTACTATCATAGGGCTAGTAGCAAGTATAATTTAAAATCCCACATTTTCACCAACAGCTGGAGCTTACATTTTGTATTCCATTTATAATGACTTTCAATTAAAATAATATATATTAAAAATTATACGTTATACTTCACAGACTCAAAACTTCAGTGTTTGAGATAAGACTAAGACCATGAGAGTTTATGCAAATATTCCACTGTATGAAAATAAACCCTAGGCCAGGTCCTCTTCTTACTGACACCAGTTGCAAATTTCCCTATATTTTCAATGACTGAGTAATTAGATCCATTTTCACTTCTCTGTAAATATGGTTCCTCCTATTATATTCTGTCTCCTATTGACACCACCTTTTCCCAGTTCTTCATACACATATTGCTTATCTCACACACATAGGTTTCAAATGTAATAAATGTTATTGATCTCAGAACTGAACCCACAGCTGTAAAGAGTTATTGATGCAAATATTGTCTCTCAGCCTTCTTCCATTTACTTCTTCACAGGATAACACTAATAGACATTACAGCATCTGCTGTTATTACTTAACTGGAGCAGGTTATTGGTGGTAGAAGCTATGCCTAATGTAGGAAACTATTTAGAATTACTCCCATTATTTCTCCTGAGTGAGAAATTATGTTCTGCAAATCCTTTAACACCCTTATTTCTTTGCATCTACCTAGTAATATCCTTTATTACCTTTGGCTTAGTAACAGTCTAGCTTCCAGGAAATATCTTCTTAACATTGTTGGAGTCATAATAACACGGAACATTGCGGGAAAATTTGAAAAAGAACCTTAAAATCAAATACGTGTTTAAAAGTGCTGTGGAGAAGAGAACTTCCTTAATCCACTGTGACAGAAGATATTGCAGAAATGCCCTGCCAAAATGGCTTTTGGTGGGACTAGCATATCTCAGGACGAACAAAACAAGAAAAACGCCTGAAGAATACATCCCCAGATATAAATATACCTGCAAATATATGTAAGCACACGCACTTACATAATGTAACTACGCATACGGACACTATTATTAAATCCGCTTCTCCATTGCTAATTTTGTACCCCCCAACAGCGCCGAGCCCCTCCCTCAGCTCCCACTGCGCACGCGCAATACGGGCGGCGCCCACAGCCTCGACCCGCCCGCGTACAGCCAGGTAAGGCACTGGGACAGCCGCATGCGCAGCGCCGCGCCACTTTCTCTTCCGGGTTGGCGCCCGCTGCGCCCCGTGAGGAGCCGCGGCGCTGCCGGGACACCGCTCCGAGCGTCCCTTTCCGCTGAGAGCGGGGGAGAGAGAAAGCCCGTGCGACGGTGGCGCGGCGCTCCCAGTGCGGCCTAGCCCGGTGCGTGCGGCGCCAGCACGCCGGGCCCCGCCCCTGCGCTGGGGGCTCCCCGCTGCGCTGACGGCGCGTGCGCCTGCGCAGACGTGCGGCGCCGCCGGGAGCAGGCGCAGGGGGCGGGTGGAGCTGTTCCGGCCTTTCTTAGGGACACGTGAATTAAACACGTTCTGTGTTCACATGGTGCCGTGAGGTCATTCTGCTTACTGACTCTGCTTTAAAGTAATGAAAGATTGACATCCGGTACTTGTGAGAGGGCTTGGTTTTACCCATGGCTTCGGTAGATCTGCAGAATGGGACTTGCCCAAATACCCCGAATTCGTGCCTAGCATAAACACTGCGCCCAGAAGTTAAAGTAGTAATGTTTAAGTTTAGTCCTCCTATAGTGGTTTGTAAATCACGCCTTGGTTTGTAAGCTTAGTACTGTTTTTAATATTAATTTTAATTCGTTGTCTGTAATAGAATAATTTTTTCGCTGTCTCCCTAGGAGGAAGGAATGAGAGTTTTGTCTTATGGCTGCTCCAGGAAAGGTGGCAGCTTTCCGTCTGCCTCCCCTGCCAACTATTGGAGAGATTATTAAACTCTTTCGCCTTAAAGCACTGAAACAGCTTTCCCAGAACTTTCTACTGGATTTGCGATTGACAGGTTAAATATTTTATTCTGGTATTTTTAGCTAACATAGAACATGTATCCCAGTTTTTGTCAGAATGCCAAGTATAGCTAAGGAGATGTTTGAATAATAGCATTTGCCACAGTAATGGCAGCTCAATGGTAAACCTTTATTATAAAGACCTCTTCTAAAACTATATTCCTAAATTAAATATGGGTTATTGACTGAAATGTAAAAAACCAAAACTAAAGTAGTACTAGTGTCATTTGGGTACTATTTTGGTTTATAAGTTTGACTTAAAAATCAGCATTTTTTTCAGATTATTCTGTATGATAGAAAGTATGTGACACATTGGGCAGTTTAGAGTTTGCTGTGTGCTGTAGATAGGAGACTCATTTGTCTCATTTTATCAGATGTGTAGCTTTTTTAAACCAGCTGCATTGTTCCGAGCAATTCAGTTTTTTTCAGCTTTGTGTCAGCAGTGGGTGACAGAGCTGGCATTGTTCTGTCGCTCAGGGGTGGGTGTCTTCACTGGCACAATGGTGGCTAGATTTTGCATTTAGAAATGCAGTGCAGTTTCATGTAGCTAATTGGATTTGGTTTTGTTTTACGATTCAGACTGATAAAAATTCAGAACATGAAACTCAGTTCTACTTCCTAAGCAACCAGACTCCTACCCCGGAATAAAAATGTCTGCATGCCGTTAGTAAAACTTTACAAGCAGACAGGTCTTCAGATATTTTTTATTGCAAACATAAGAGATCATGGAGTGAGCAGCATAATTTCTGTCAGTATCTTCTCTCCATGCTTCCCAAAGATCCCTTCATTTCATTAGCTAAATTTTCTAGTCCTTAATCTGTCTTCTTTAGTGTCTATAATATTTCCTAATGTTGTATCATTTCACTTATATATGGGTATTCCCTCCTCACCTTTCAACTGCCCTGTTTTCTATAGCTACGAGTTGCCTGTGTTCCAGCTCTTCATTTAGTCCAGTTTCTCCCTCATAAAATTGCTCTGTACATAATGTAATCTTCAAAGAGCTTTGCTGTATCTTTCTTACTTCTTAAATTGCCTTGAAATAGGCTTGCTGTACTGAAATACCTTTATATGGACAAGTAGAGAGACTTTAGGATGTTGGACACAAGCACTTGCTTGCAGCACAATAGTACTGCTAGTGTACAGATAAGTAATATTCTCTTTTTTATTTGATTATGTAATGAGCACAAGAAATACTAAAGACATAAAACTAAAAATAGCTTTTTTACAATAGCTCAGTATATCTTGTAGTATGGAACAAATCTGAATTCTGTGCAGTCTGGTGGGTGCGTGATGATTTAGCTGGGATGTGTCACTGTTTATGTCTGTTCTGAGGTAAGCATGCTTGTGCTTGTGTAACAGTAAACAATGAGGTTATCTTGGTGAGCTGAATCTCCTGGAAAATAAAGGCTTAGTATGTTCTTTGTGTCTTGCAGATAAAATAGTGAAACAGGCTGGTGAGCTGAAGAATGCCCATGTTTGCGAGGTGGGCCCTGGGCCAGGAGGAATTACCAGATCCATTCTCAGTGCTGGTGTTGAGCAACTCCTTTTAATTGAAAAAGATGCTCGATTTATTCCGGGATTGCAGGTACAAACTGGAGAATAATTTGTGTACATATAACCACAGCATTGAATAAGAACATTCTGCGAACTTAGAGAGATTCCAGGTGTCTTGTTGGAATCTCAGCACTGAAAATAGGTTTGGTTCTATGGCAGAAAACAGAGCTATAATTTTCTTGAAGATACACAGTATGGCAATTCATTGTTCCTGCTTTCTCATAGGCCCTTTAGGACCTTATCCTGCAACTGAGTTACTTCCAAGGCTTGTTGGTTTTGTGGTTTTTTTTCAGACTGAGTCATGTAAGGTGCATTTCATCATGCTGGTGAAATAATAATTTGAAGGCTGAATGTAATGTCCTTATGTAGGGTCTTATATTTCATTTTAATCCTAACAATTTTGCTTTATAAAATTGAGAAGGTATATCTCCAATTAATACAGTCAATGTGGGTTAACGTTCAGGTAGAGGAGAATAAAGCAAGCATCTATTTTACATTTTAAATAAAACACTCTTAAGCTTTTCTTCCTTTCTTTTAAAGTTGGCATAGGTTCTCGAGTCATTGTGCCATTTTCAATTGCTATCTACTTGTGTTGCTAAATGTTTATGGAATTTGGCTGTATAAATCTAGCGGGAAAAATAGAATCCAAAAATCTTAAAATTTGACTGTTTTCTTATGTCTCTACAATCTCAAAGCAATTCAAAGACTTTCCTTAAATTGCACTGTGTCTTTTTGAGTAAGTCAGCAGTGAAAATAAATAAGGAGTTCACTTGAGAACTGCTACTGTCTCTTTATATGATAAAAATAATGTAAGGTATGAGTGAAACTGCTCATACCCTGAAACTTGAATGTTCATGTAATTATGTCTTTGTGGGGTTAGCCATTAATAACATATAATATGCCATATTTATCCTATGAAATGGGAAACCATGTTTTTACTTGAGTAGGGGCAATCAGTATTTTTGTTTTAGATTTTGAGAACTGGTTTGGGACTGGAGAGAATTTGAGGTTAAATGACACCTGTTTTAGTTAAGAGAGCTTTTTAAGCACTTGGATGTTTCTTTTCTGATCTTCCAAAATGTGTCCTCTGCAACAGTTTTATCTGAATAAAAGTATACTTCTTGGCATCTAAAATGAGCTTTTGGTATGTAATTATCTTTACTGTTCAAGTGACATAATGTTAGTCATTATTTTTAATTGCCAATCTCCTCAGAGTAGAAGTGAATGTCTGAATGAGGTTATTGAACATAGAGGTGATATAACTCAGTAACAGCAGATGCGAATGAGCAAGAAATGTGTTGCAGCCATTAGTGTTCAATTTGGTATTGCTTCTTTTCCATACAAATAAGACACATAACAATGAATCTTTCTTTTCTAATAATATGGGTTGTAATAATTTTTCTGGTTTCCCAAGCAAACTGTTGAAACTCATGCTCATAAAATGGTTGAGATTTGAATAAGGGGAAATGTCAGAGGTGAAAGTAACAACTGGGGACTGTTACTTTAAAATGTATCTTAGATACTTTTAAAATCGCTGATGTAAAGCATGTGGCATTTTTCATTAACTGTTTTTCAAGCTGTGGTCTCAGTCTCTCACAAAACTGAAGTGGGAATATTCTTTGCTGCAGAACTGATATACAGTGAAGAACATATGTGTACTGAGTTAAAGTTTACACCAGCTGAGCATCTGTCAGTTCTGTCTCAGTCTTAAAGAGTCCCAACCTCTCTATGCCATATGCCCTAGTAGTTTTTAGGTTGGAAAGATTGATAAAGAGAGAAAGGGAGCAAGAGAGTATATTGAATATTAAATTATTCTAGGAACACCATTTCATGTTTTGAACTATGCCCCTTATGCTTCCTTTGTGCCCTTTTGTGTGTGAAGAATGAGACTATCTGTATGATGGAACACTCTTGGCTGGTGTCCTTGATGCGCAGCAGCTCCTGTAGCTGTGTTAGCTGCACAGATTTTCCCTTCAAATAAAAAAAGCTTCACTGGGTTTCCAAGTCTTTATTTCAAATTAGAAATATAAGACAGTGATTTTCTGGTCACAGATTAAATGCAATTCTCAGTTATGTAAAGTGTATTACTCAGCAACCCCTAAACTCAATCTTGATAAGAAAACTCTTATTAGCAAATGACACTATTTTCTAACTTTATTAATCTTACATTATCTTTCAGTATAATCCTGCTAGAGCATTTATAACAGCTTCGAAGAAAGGTTTGACAATCCATGGCAGATTAGTGAATTTGTATGTCATGTAATTGCTAGTATAATGCTGGAAAGTCCATTAAGTGGTTTGGAGTTGAGATTAGTTTTATTTTTTCTGTTTGGAAATAATTGCACTTAAAACATATAGGAACACTTATTTTTTTTAAGCTTTTATTGCTCTACATAAAACATAGCTTTTTTGATAATTAAAAACCCTTAACTTTTACTCAAAATATTTCATGACAACATTATGTGAACAGTAGGAAAAAGCAGTATTTTCCTTTGGCTCAGAGAATTGTGAAAGCTCTTTGTGCTCCTGAGCATATAAGCATCATTCAGATTGAAAATGGGACTAACAATGATGAGCAGTTTATTTTGGCAGTTAGGCCACTGGCACTTAACTGTTTATGAATTTGGATTTCTGTGCAAAAGCAAAGTTATTCTTTAAGCCATTTCTCATTATTGTCTCATAGGATCAATAGATATCTCCAAGTGTCACCTTGAAAAAGTCTCCACTGCTTTTGAATTGTGCTGTTTGTGCATAGTTTCATAGTGTAAGAGAAAAGATTAGTACAACATTAGTAAAGCTTAACTAATTTTGATTATGGGAACTGACACCAGAAATGAAAGAATCAGCCAATGCTGAGTTTGCGTATCAGCCTTTATTAAATACTAGATAAGTTGTGCAAGTGGGCTGCAGAAACTGACAATGGAGATGATTTTGTAATGTCTAGGAAGATAGAAATTGTTGAGATCTTCCCTCCTGCTAGATACTCATTCCATCTTTTAAGTTGATTCCTTGTTTTTAATGGTACAAGTGTAGACTACTACTGGGACTATTAAGAGAATCTCTTCTATATTTTTCATGTAAAAGGAAAAATTAGTATTTCTACAGCCTTGTATCACATATGGCTAAAATTGGATAATAGGCCCTAGAGCTGTGGGGGAAACAGAATAAACAACCTGAGCCCTTGTTTTCATAGGTAATTGGTCTAACAACCTTTTAAAACCTCTTGCTTGCATAATTATTTAAGTCAGGTGAGATCCTCCTAGTGACCTGGGACTTGTTAATTGTTGTTGTTGAAGACAGTATTAGTCATCTTTTCAAGTTTGAATTCTCTATCAAGAATTGTACATCTGTGAGTAGTTAAGTGTTTACAGAATCACACATTAATCCATATCTAGTGTTTGCTTTTTGAATGTAAATACTTACTAAGAGTGTTCTCAGTTTTACCTCCTACTGTGCTTTGTTGTATATTGAAGATAAATATATAGGAATGGTTTGGTTCCCGCTGTGGCTGAAACTGGAAATCAGCTTGGTTAACACTCACTGCTTGCTTGTTTACAAATAGATGCTATCTGAAGCAGCTCCAGGAAAAGTGCGCATTGTTCATGGAGATATCCTGACCTATAAGATGGAGAAGGCATTTCCAAAGCACTTAAAAAAAAACTGGGAGGATGGTTAGTATTTGCATTTGGTTTACTTCATTTTTTAGGGCTTCTGAGTTTGTCTTAAGTAGTGATAAAGTTGAAGTTTACTCAGTGCCGGTGTTACTCTCTTCTGGTACTTGTTGAAGATAAAGAGACAGCTGCTTGTTTTTTTCCCCTAGAGAAAACAGAGAACTTTCTTCCTTTTCTAATACAAAACAGTGGAATTTGTGTGACATTGACCTTAGTTTAAACTGAGGAGCTTTGCAGTTATTAACCTTAGAGTGTCTTGACTGTACAGGAATGACTTCTGGAAAGCATAAAAGGAGATCAAATGGTGCACTTCCTAGATTCTTCCTGTTTTTGAAAAAGTCAGAAATCACCACTGCTGCTGTCCCACTGAAGAAATTTCTGTAACTTGCTTTGAAACTTTTGGAAAACTTGCCTTCAAAAATTTCGTTTTCTTGTTGCTTTGGTTTCAACTAGATATCTTGGGCAAAAGTAGCATCTCATCAGGACTGTGGTTTTCTTGCCTTTTTTTTTAACCTGAGGTTGCAATAGGGCACTATTTCACTTCCATTTCAAAACATGTAATACTATTAGATAAATCGGATATAACCTCCCAGTCCCTATAACCTCCCAGTTCCCGTTTTCCAAATTTTTTAATGTAACGTAAAGTCGTTCTTTGCAATGCCTGAAGAGCAGTCAAGTGCTTTCTGACTTAGGACATAAAAGACCATGGCACATCATGTTCACCTAGAAAAATTGCAAGTTGTATTTCCCTCATTGCAAAAGATAAGTGCTTCACCAAACAAACTGTGATAAAATGGATATGTGAGAGTGTAGTGCAGTTTTAAAAATTTACCTTTCTTGAACATAGAGTCACTATTAGGTTTTGAGCTGACCAATTAAGGCAAGATACATTTCTTCGGTATTATTGCCATATGAAAATCTTAAAAGCTGATGGGTTTCAAAAACTACCATCTCTGATAAATGTGTAATACCACAGATAGACTAGAAATATTACAGCCTAAAAAGTGCTAATAAGTAAAGTGTGCCAGAAAAACAGCTTGAATTTGATATTGTCATCTCTTATTCATGTTATTAAACATTATCATATCTAAGAAACAGTGTACTGGCTTTTGGGTTTTGCCCACTTCTGTTGCACTCCTGGTTAGACATAAGGGTCCCTGCTGCTGAAATCCCTGTGTTGTGTTGTATAGCACACACAGATGTTGATATGATGCATAATTTAAAAAAAGGTACCACTTCTTATTGCTAAGTCTTGTACTTTAACACCTTTTGATTTCGGAGAGCTCTATACAGAAAGAGAGCTCTTGTCCAGTGTAAGTTAGGTGGTTGTTTTGAGGAATGTTAGGACTCAGTAAAATACCTCTGGGAGGATGTGTTGGGCAGATGTATGAGTATGGCTATTTACTCTGTACCTAATAGTCATAGTTTGAAATCACAGGAACTCTATTGTGGTTTTGCCATTCTAGAGTAGCTTAGCTGGAATTTACTCATCAGCTGAAAATCATCTGAAACCTACTGATTTATTCAAATGTAAATGAGAACCAGACCTAACCCCTTTTTTCCAAGTAAATACTGAGAAGAGTAACATAGTTTTGTCAGTGTAAGATGAGTATAAATGGACAGGCATCATTTTGGTGAGCCATGATAAAAATTGTTTCCATATTTTAAGTCTAGGTTGATAGGCATGTATCTTTCTCGTGATTTATTTCTTGGCAAAATCTTACCCAAAACTTTTTCACAGCTGTTTTTCTTCTGTCAAATGTCAACAGAACCACCAGATATACATATCATTGGGAATCTGCCCTTCAGTGTTTCAACTCCTCTCATCATCAAGTGGCTTGAGAATGTTTCAAAAAGGGATGGTCCTTTTATTTACGGCAGGACACAGATGACACTGACTTTCCAAAAGGAAGTTGGAGAGGTAAAATTTTGGCATTTTTTCAATTTTGCATATTGTTAATATGCAATCTTTTGTTTAAAACTACAAACCCTGTCTTAGTTGACTTTGAAAAGAGAGGAGAAGGTTAGTTCAGTTTTTAGTTTGTGGTTATAAATTATGAATTTTGATGTGTTAATTATCTACTCTGATCCTTTCACAAGAATGTAATTTTTTTTAATGTCTTATGCAGGGTTATATTTCATTAAGATACTCTTTCTGTTCTTTTTTGTAGTCTGATTTCTTTAACATGAATAGATTGCACAGCACTCTTCTGTTTTCAAATGTGTTTATTCTCTCACAGTCATTTGTGCAGCGTGTCATCAATCTGTTTTTCCTTGCCTTTCATTTATCTCAAGAAATACGCTTATATTTTTCTTTGTCCTCTTTATTAAGATAATTTTTAAGAAACGCCTTCCTTAAAATAAGGAAAAATGGAAGGTTAGCGTTATTTCCACTTGTGATTAAGCACTTAAAATGCAGGGGGGTGTTTGTCCAGACCATGGAAATTGCCATTGGCTTTCTTGAATGAGACTTGATATCAGAATTATTGATGTATTCTACCATTCTTGTGTGTGTAAAAAGGCCTTAATTGACTTCTGTCACCACAAGTCCAAGAGCAAATTGATATTTTGCTTTGTATTAGTAGTTAGTTTCTCAAGGAAGGCCAGACTGATCTGCAGTGTAGTAGTGTTAATGTCAGATCAGTTGATATTAGGTTGGCTTACTCCATAGTGCTTTCTGACTTAACAGTTTATTTCTATTGACATTGCATGAAACATATAAAACATAGAGAACGGAAAGCTTTTTTGCTTTGCAGTTATGGAAGCAGTCATTTGCATTTAAAGTGCAAAAAAAGGTGTTGCACATCAGCCTGAAAACTGAATTTCCATCTTATTACCCCAGTGTTTGTAACTGTGGGTTACAAACTGTGTTCTGTCTGTGCAGCTTCAATGTGTATGTTATTTTAATTTTAATCCTTCAAAGTAAAAATTCGAATAGGAAAATTTTGTTGGTTTTTTTTTCTCTGTGAAAATTAGTAACAAATATATGTGAGTGGGATGTCTGCTGTCATTTTTTGGGTCAAAATTGTGCCAGACATATTGTGCTACATTGCCCTAGCTTTGCAATCAAGATTGAAGAAGTATTTCCAGTAGGTGGCTCTAGAGAACACTAGGGACAAACATTTGGCATGAAATAAACCAGATTTCTTAATTCAGTTCTGGGCTCATTTGGTTTCAGGCATTACAGAATCCAGGTCTGTTTCCCAGAATGACTTCATGTCAGGTGAGATTAGGCCTTGTTATAAAATCAGGCTAATGGACTGTGATGTAAAATGCAGAGTGATGATAGGTAAGATGCATAGTTTTGTGACAGCAAAAATTCACCTAACACTGTGTGAGAGCCCTCTGTCCTTTACATTGCTGTACCCAGCTGCATATCCAATGGTGACAGGCAGATTACAGTTCTTTTGCACCCAGTAGAGCTCAATTAGGTGCAAAATAGCATGCACACTTAAGCTGTTGTACTTAAAACACTGAGGAGTTAGAAACACTAGGAAGTGGAGTATATTGTTCAAGGTCATGCAGTGAAACAGTGTTAATTGTTGAGTTTACGTTGTGAGATCTCTTGATTCTTGTTCAACACGGGTCTTCCTCAAAGACAGAATTGTTCATGGTTTTTGGTTTGCATTTCCATTATTGGTTTGATACCATGAAAAGAAATTGTTTAAAGACACTATTTTATTTTATGATTAGGAGAAAGAATAATAATTAGGCTCTGTGTCTTTTCTCCTGATCCTCTGGAGTTGCTTAAAGTAACCACTGTAAATAGATGTGTAGAGACATAGTATCAGGAAAGAGAGAACAGTGTAATGCAGATCATAGTGAGTTGCTACTGATATTTTGTGTATCTCTGGATTTATAGTCTTGATAGGGGAATTTGGTGTCCTCCCTGGATATTTCTAAGGTAAGAACCTGAATATCAAAGAAAGTCTGTATATATGTCATAAGCTCACAGAAAGCATAAGATGCATCATGGAATGGAGTGATGTGCTTTATAATTAGTTAGGATAACTTGATGTTAACAGTAGGAAAGTGAAGCAATGTGCCCTTTTATTTATGGTCAGACTTTGTTTTGCCAGTGTAACAGAGAAGTAGATACCTTTGCCTATCTTGCTGGTTATATTTTCTTGCTTTTCTGTTTCCCTGTAGCACAGCAATGTTGGTGTGAGTTATGTCACTAGACACCTACAACTGCAGCCCACTGTGTTCTGATATGATATAAATAAGTTGATTAAAGCTGATGAGAGCCAGCAGTTATTTTATATGCTGAATCTGAGGCCTGTTAAGGAGGATAAGGCCAAATACCCACATCAGTAAAAATAGCGCTTTTGAGTGTCAAGCAGATAATTTTTTTACTTTGTAGTTTAAATTTGTAAAATTGCTATTCACTTTGTGGGTAAGAACATTTGCTTTGTCCCAAATTCTTCAGTGCTTCATCTCAAATCTGTCACCCTAAGCCAGGTTCTTCCAGCCCACTTACTCTAAAATTGATCCTCTAACAGGGCCTGTTGCTATAGAACGAGGGGTAATGGTTTTAAAACAAAAGAAGGCAGATCTAGATATAAGGAAGTAATTTTTAAAGTGAGGTAGTGAAACACTACAGCAGGCTGCCAAGAGATGGGGTAGATGCCCTATCCCTGGAAACCTTGAAGGTCAGGCAGGGCAGGTGTCTGAGGAAGCTGACCTAGCTGTGCATGTCCCTGCCCGTGGCTGGGGGTTTGTCTGGCTGGTCTGTGCATGGGTGCTGTACACAAGTATGTTCCTGCTGCTGTGGTTGAAGTGATTTAAGATGTTACTATCCAGATGTTAAGTTACCCCTTCTGTAAATGAGAAGGAGGAGCTTACTGCCTGAGACTTGCCAGTTGGTTTCTGGGAGAAGTAAAGATAGGTTTGTTTGAATTGGCGGTGGAAGTATTGCTACAAGTGTTGCCATTAGGTCAGTTTCATTTCCACTGCAGAGGTTAAGGAAGTGCGTGTCAGGTTGCATTGTTAGACTTTGCAGTCTGGGTTTTTTTTAGAGAATAATAATTTCCTCTGACACAACAATGAAGGTAGCTTTAAATGCTGGCATAGGCAGAAAGAATCACTGACCTTTCTTTCCAAAAAGTCATTGAAAAGTATTTATTTGCTCCATGCTGAACTGCCTTTAGGAAGAGTTGTTTGAAAAAGTGTGAAACTTCGGCAACTGGTTTAACTTTTAGTTTTCAGGCATAAATTTAATAAGCATGGCGTCGTTTTATGAGTAGTCTTTTCGTGTGGAGCTACATGCTGTACAAATATTACCATATTACCAAATATGCAAATTGGGGTTCAGTTTTTATTTTTTTATTGAGATGGTGGTAAATAAGAACATGAATCATCATGATTCTGTTTTTGCATGTGTTAGTGAAATGACTTCTGTAATTTGAGACTTGTTTTACTAGATGCTTTATATGTTTCAATTATGTTTGTGCAAGCAAAACACAATAAAATGTGTTTCTTGCCAGGTCACAAAAACATAGGAAACCTCTGTCAGGCTACTATTTTGTAAAAAAATCATGGGAAAATCAGAGGATACTTAAATTGAATTTTAAGACTTAATGCTCTCGCTGTTAGGCATTCTAAATTTATGTAAAGTAGACCCAGCCACCTGGCAAATATTGTAAGAGTAGACCAGTAAGTTATGAAGAACTTTTGGTTTCTAGCTGATCTTGAATTCATGGAGCTTTGTTTCATCTTGAAGAAGAAAAACAGTAGTAATATTTTTTACAGGAACAGTGGAAGGAAAGGATTGTGAGAATACTGTCAGCTGGTGTTAGGTTTGGTTTGAATCCTGCAGTCAGAATAGTTTTCTCTTGTGTCCATACAAAATTCTTTTGACATTCATTTAAATCTGCAGAATTTCTAGGAGTTCCTTTTCACGTGCATTTGATTGCAGGACTGAGGTTGTAAATCAGTTGGTATCTTAGTGAAATGCTGCTATATTGGAGAGGAAAATTATAGATTAACTGGGCATACAATTTGTTACAAGTTTTTAATGATTAACTGGTGTCTTTTTCTTAAATTTGATTATACTGAAAATCAAGCTTTAATACAACTGGTCACTTGGCCAGTTCAGTATCACTGATGTACATGTTTTGGTTCTCCCCTAGAGACTCACAGCTAATCCAGGAAGTAACCAACGCAGCAGACTGTCCATCATGGCTCAGCATCTCTGTTCGGTGGAAAACTGTTTCATAATTCCAGGTCAAGCCTTTGTTCCAAAGCCAGAGGTAGGTTTTCCTATATTTATTTGTGGTTTTTGTTAACATGTCAGTCAAGCAATGTATCTTATTTTCACTAAGGAACATTGCTGGCTGCTCTATTTGACCATCTCCGTATTACAAAGTGGAATGATGTAAAATTCCTGTAAATGAAGCACGCTTATTCTGAGAAAGTGGGGGTTTTTTTGGTTTGTTTTTTTTTTTTTCGTTCCTCAGAACTTGGCTTTGACCTTCAAACCTATCTGCAAGGTCAGCATACTTCTTTGGTTGTTCTGGAGAGGGAGATTAGGATTTAATATCAGGATAGTCTGCTAGGATTGGAGTATTTTTCGAAAGCCTGCTATTTTACCATATGCATTTATAAACAGTTTGGGAGTTGTGCCTTAAGAATTTGATGTGTCTTTTGAAAGAGTGTGATAAGAAAAGCTTTTCTTTTGTCACCTTTGTAAACATCTCTAATTTTACCATGTCTATAATCTTTATGTTTCACCCCAGTCATCTTTCGCATGTTTTATTCCCTCCTATTTGCTACAGCACTTTGTCAGCTGTATCCCACTGATTGTTTAAAAAAGTAACAATCTTTTCTCCCTCTTATGTGTTCTTAAGCGAGTAAAGAACAATCTCTTTGTTGTCCTCTTATCTACTGCCACTGGTTTTTATTAATAGCCATTATGAGTACAGGAATCAAAAATTAAGAAATAATTCAGTATTTTGGACAAGAAGCTGGTTTTGGTTCGGTTTGGATTTTTTTGTAAAAATTTGTGCTTGACTTTAAGTGATTTTTATGTCCTTGAATGCATGTGGAAATCACAGGCTTATAGAACTATTTGGGTTGGAAGGAAGGTCATTTACTACCAGTCCCATGCAATGAGCAGGAACATCTTCAACTACATGAGATTGCTTAGAGCTCTGTCCAGTGTGATCTTAAATGTTTCCAGGTATGGGGCATCTGCCATCTCTCTGGGCAACGTGTCTGTGTTTTACCAGCCTCATTGTAAAAAGCTTCTTCCTAATATCTAATTTAAATCAACCCTCTGCGAGTTTAAAACCATTACTACTTGTCCTATCAAACTGCTGTTCTGTTTCAGAAGTGAACTTGCAGCTTCTGAAAGTTCCTCTTGAATTGGTTGGTTCAGCTCTTCAATACATCTCCCTTCCCCTTTATCAGTCTCTCTCTCTTGGTCCTTTTTACTTTGCTGGCATATCTCCTGGGAACCTTTGGAAGGTTATTTTCTTCTTTATCACAATGAATTTTTAGGCCTCTATCTGCGTATAATTCTGTTAAAATTCTTTCAAATCTGTTAGTATTTTTTGAGCAAGTAACTGTTCAAACATGTTAAATTACAGAAATCTGTTGTGAAAGAAAATGACCATGCTTAAGAAGTCTTATTTTTTGCTTTGAGGTTTTGGCTTTTTTTCCCCATTTCCTAGCTGAATGGAAAATAATTTCAGGATGTCCTCTCACTGTCAAATATGTGAAATAGTTTTAAGTAAGGCTAAAATTCCATTTTTATGGTGGGGATTTTTCAGTGGGGAGTACAACTTGAATAGTAATAGAGCTAATGTAGTTAAAAGTCTTGTGCAGACTGTGTCCCAGGATTGGGAAGCTCTGACTGATATTTCTATATTCCTGTACTGAAAAGGCTGTAGTTGACCAAGAGAGATAACACACAGAGTTATGACAAATATCTTAGTATAAACACATCTTAGAGTCAGTTAGTGTTCTGTTGAATCAAAAAAGCAGTACAACTAATGGCAGGCATATTTTTATTTAATGTATTTTCTGAGTTAAAACAAGTATTGCTTATATTGCAAAAGCAGAAAGTAGAATTCTTTCAGACAGGACTGGCACCTGTTTTCACTATTATTTTTTTTCCTTCATACACCTCTTGTAGACTGATCCTGTGTTTTGTCCTTGTTCTTTTAGCTGTAGGCTGACATGGTTTTAGATGTTACCTTTTGTCATAGAATCTGTTTTATTGGAAAGCTCTTGCAGCATAGTGTGAATGAAATGGCTCCAACCTTGATTTTTGTTTCATAGCTATATGAAGTACAGCTACTTCATATAAAGTTTCAGGAAGAAAAATTTGCAGTATGTGTAACCAGTGAGCTTTTTGTGTTCATGGTATGCCATTATTGCCATTTTCTTACACCTTCCTGTAAAAATGCCTCTTGATTGTAATTTTTTGCAAACAAATTTAACTCACATAGTAGTGATCACAGCTTAGGGTCATGTCAAACCCCTTTCTAAGGGTGGAGATGCTTGTTTATGAGAAGGAATTGTTTACCTCATTTGCTCAATGCATGAATATTATTTCAACGTTTCTATGAGTGTTGAGACATACAAGATTCTTGGTTAATGGAGTGGTGCTGCCCAACATTGTGTCTAGGAAAAAAAGAAATTGGCTTTTTGGTTATAATGAAGTCTCTGCAATACCTAATAACTGCTGATAGTTGCATTAGAATAGGACAAATCAAGCTCCTTGATTAAAACGTAGGGAACTCAAAATAGGTGTGTAACAGTAGAATAAAAACAAGATGTAATGCCATTCTGTGTGTGAAAAACGAAGACTCTCTATGAATAAAGACAACTTACATATTAAGTCCATAAAACAGTCCACTTTACCAAATGCTGTAATAAAATATCTTTTTCCAACATACCAAACATTTTATGTTTAAGCTCCTTCACAGTCTTTTAGCAAATTTCAGACTAGTACTGACGGAAATGGAAGTTGTGTATACACACGCAGAATAAATAGCAGTTGCTTTTATTGAGAGACTCATCCAGCATCATATTCCAAAATTTAAAGTCCTGTATCATACCCATCTTTATTCTTGATTTGGTTCTCACTTAGGGAAGTATTTAGGTAGAACATCCTTTGCCAGTGACCAATGTGGTGAAAGAAAAGGTTAAAGGATTTAAGGTAATTATTCAAAATAAGGTAGTTGAAAAAATCAAGAAGCTGTCTCTTTATCACTATTGTATAGTACATTTTACAGTAATAGAATACCTGGGAGTGGACCCGGAACAGATCCTGCAGGAATAATTAAAATAACTTAAAAGGTCCTTTAAGAAGGTCAGAAATGTAGAAAGAAGGCAGTAAGAGGTTACTGTGTCATTTGAGCTGTTAATAACTGCCTTTAGCAAGTGTAAGCCAGAATGTTTACAGATGTTTCTTGAATATAGATAATTTAGTTTCCATCCTGTTCATTATAGTTTGCAGGTGTTTTCACAGTTATGGTTACATTTCTCTTGTTGTAATGCTCCTCATCTCTAACATTCACTGTGTAGTGATAGATTAGTAGCAGTTGGTGGCTATCCAGCATACTTTCCTTTAACAATAATAAATGAAACCCGCAGCAGGTGGCAGTTTGGGGCAGGAGAGCTGGGTTTGGCAAGAGCTGAATGGTACTGCTGATCCTTCAGCCTGATATGCAGAGTATACAGTGCAGCTAAAGTTTGGAGCCTTGAGCTTTTGTTGTGGATTTGTTTTGGTTGATTGATTTTTTTTGTATTTTTTTAATTTTTTTAACAAAATCTAGTTACCAAGGCAATTTAGAATTGAAAATGAAAGGCAGATGTGCCCGTTTTTTTTAAATCTTTGAATTTGCCTTCTTGGACAAATAGTTTCTGGGTTTTTTTCCTTGCATCATAAATAAAATCAAGATAAAAATGTAAAATACACTATAAAATGTCATATGCTATTGAAAGTCTGATTGACTAAACAGAAAGCAGTTAGTTTTTAATCATCTTTGCTGTAACAAGACATCGATGCATAAATTGTGCAGTCAGTTATGTTTTTAAAATAGTTCCTTGTTCTTCAATAAGTGTAACTTGTGAAATCAGAAAGAAGGGTTTGAAAAATCAACAAAATAAAGTACTCTTGTAGCAGGCAAGTCTTTTTCTACTCTTTCCTTTTTGTGGATGCCCCTATAAATGAAATGCCTTGCATAAGCATAACTGCAACCCAGATACAGCAAAGATTAAGTGCTATGTTACACATTTGTTGAAATAACCAAACTACACTTAACACACAAAAAAGCCCCTTGAATGAATAGAAATACTTCAATGGATAGAAATAACTATTTATACATAGTCCTTCAGGCTGTAACCTGCATTGCTCTCCTGCTCTGTGGATGGGAAATGGTGCTGCTTTGGAGGGTAAATCCATGCTCCTTGCTGCCTTTTAAAACAGGAAGAGCAGAAGATCACACCTGCGATAAGCAGAAACCCTGCTGAGATGAATCCAGTATAAACTGCTCCTCCGGGTTCGTGTTTACTACTCTCTGGGATGGTCTGGTCCAGGAAATTTGAAATAATTTCTCTCGTGTACCAGCACGTTGGTACTAATCCAAAGATTCCTGCAAGAATGAAGCAGATTCCTCCAGCAAAACAAGCGTTATTTTTGCTGTCAGTGTCCCCTCCCAGCCTTGTGCATTTCATTCCGACTGTAGTGATGCAGATCCCAAAGGCTGATAGGATACATGACAGTACCATGGTGCTCCGTGCAGCCTGGATGTAGACGGGGAGAGAGAGAATGGAGTATTTCAGGTTACAGCTGAACATCCCAGTGCTGTACCATGTGCAGTCCATCCAAAGTCCTTGCATCTGTGTTATAGCTGTTATGATATTTGAGCCAACGTCTGCATTTACCTTCCAGTTTGGTAGCAAGGTGGCTGCGATATCTCCAAAAACGCCAGACAAAGCCAGAATAAAAGCAAAGAACTGCAGGCTTGCTGATGCCATGATGGTTTTCTCCTGTCACCTTTTGTCTGCCTTTTCTCTCGTGGAAATGAGTAACTGGGAGCTTCGTAGCCAAGCTGTGGCTGTCTGTGCAACAGGGAGGAAAGGGGGGGAGGAGAAGTTCGAGGGTGAAAGGAAAAGAAATCAGCAAACAAAAAAAGCTTGCATTTAAAATTAGAGCTATCTGAATGAATATCTGAATATGACCCTGCAGCAGCTGAACTGCTGTACGCAAGGTACTTGAACAGAGATGATGGCAAATGGACAGTGCTTTAGAATTGCTTGTAAAAAGGAGCTGCCCTTTCATACATGATTGCAAGCCATCAAGCAAAACTTATTTTACTGCAGTTGGTTTTGGTAATAGCATACAAATTGCAGGCTTACTAGACAAATACACATTGTAAATGGAACACTAGAAACTTGCAGATTAGAAGCCATTGTGGTAGGAAAACACTCTGGTAGAAACGATACTGTACTCTTCATGTGCCTTGTTTAAGTGTGTTGACAGCTGTAGTCAGCTCCTGTTGACTTTTTATAACAATGGGCACTGCTGTACTATCTCTTATTTAAATTATGATTAAAGGTAACCCCTTATTTCTGTTTTTCAAATATTACTTGTTCGTCTTTTTAATAAGTGTTACAAAATACCTTGGCTTTGGAGGAGAATAAAATGGAATTTAGTTTTTGCATTTTCACAATTAGTCACATGACTTTTCTAAATAAATATTTTATTTAATTTTTATTTAAACTTACCAGTTTTCTATTCTCAGTTATTTCCATTCCTTGACTCAGAGAAGCAGTATTTAGAAAGTCATAAGTGTGACTGTGATCTTCCTCTGCTTCTAAAATGTTTTTAATACTGGTATGAAACAGCTCATTTGTGGAAGTGCCTTTTTTTGAATCAGTCACCTGTCTGAAATAATTTGCAAATCTGCCATGAAGTGATAGTTTTAAAAAATTCATTGAAAAGCTCCTTGCTATTCTTTTATACAGTGTCCAATTTCATTTGACAGATGAGAACATTTTGGGCAGGATGATAACTGTGCAGCTGGGAAGACAGAACTGTTGCTGTCACCTCAGCTGGACTGTTGAGATTGCAGATGCAGAACAGTGGATTGAAACCTCTGAGAGTAGGATTAGCAGGTGATATCCTGCTTTGCCTTTTGCGTGGGGCTGTATAATTGGCAGGTTTTGTCTTTTATCAGTGGTAGACAAAGGGCAGGCTTCTGTCTTAGCATGATCCAGACTTTTTATTTAAATATGTACCATGATATTAAAATTGGTCTGCAGCATTAGAACTTTTTTGAAAAGCCATAAGGGATAAAATTAAATGAAGGGGAATACAAAATATCTGTAGCATTGTACTCTTATTTCAGTTCATTATAAATAAGACAACAAGATTTTGATCAGTATGTATTCTATCAGTCTTTAATGGCATTTCTGGACTAATCAATATATTTATCCTTTGTAAGTATAATGCTGTTATCCTCTATTATAATATATAGTATAATTCTCTAGATTCTCTCTCTATATATAATTTATATATTTATACTCTAATCTTTTTATATTGTATTTATTTCAGGTAATTGTTCAAGGATATGCTAACTCTGTCCAGCATAAATATATATTAAAAATGCTTAAATTTAAGGTAAAAATGTTAACAGCTATTCATTGTTAAAACCTTATTTCAAAGACCTGCCTATTTCCAAATCCCTTCAGTTTGTTCAGGCTGGGAAGAGCTGTTCTGGCAAATACATATCATTTGCTGTACAGGCCCATGGGAAAGATGGCTTAACTTCCTTTTACAGAAAGAGCTGACAGGTCTGGGTAGCTCAAAACTCATTCGTATTCTCATTCATATTCTGAAAAAGCTAATTAGTACTCTGAATCAGCCTTTTTCGTTACTTCCTCTTTAAAAATCAGTATATAAAAACATGCAAGCATAAACACAAACCACTGCAAACAGTAGCCATACATTACATTTAATGGGGTGAACCAAGTTAAAGGCATGATAAATTCAAGTATAAGCACTACAGTTGTGATTAAACATACAGTTACGTTTCATATCTGTGTGTGTAAGACTTACTGCTGATCGTGAGGTCTGAGATGTTTTCTTCACTGTAGATGTCCTGGTAAATGCAGTTTCTCTTGAATGCAGCTATCCCTTCTCATGTAAAACTGCATTGGCATGTATTAACAAAATTTCTTGGAATGTTGTTTTTTTTCTGTTCTCCACAGCAAGTGCATTACTGCTGTTTGTTCCCTCTCTTAGTTCCATCTACCCGAGAATAAAGGAGTACTTTGTTTAATGAGTTTTGTTTGAAAAACACTCAGTAAGGGAAAGCAAAGAGATTATGGAATAAAACAGACGGTGGCCCTTAGTCCTAAATACATAATGATATCCAAGTTCTATGATGGAAAGTGTGAGCAGTGATTAAATAGAGTAAAATCTTGTGAATCCAGAAACTGTAGACTTACAGACTGGGGGGAGAATCATTTAAGTTGCACTGAGAGCCAGAGAGTTTTCTTGTTTGTCAGTTGTTGTTTTTTTCATCACAGATAATCTTATTAAGAGTTTAAATTTCCTAGAAAAGAACTGTGCAATTTATTTTAATTTGTAATTGGAACAGCAGGACACTTCTATTCAACTGCAGGCTTTGCTTGTCTGTTCCTGATAGCTTTAGCCTTCTGTAGGTTATCCTCTAACTTGTTACCTTTGTATAAGGCTGTATAAAGAATAAGGGAATAAAGCAGCTGGTAAGGCTTCCATGGTAAATGCAGTACATCAGAGAAGTGGCCTCAACAAGTTGGTGTGAGAAATCAAGAAGTTGGGAGAAAAGTCTTGCTCATTGCAGCAGTGATGTACTCACAGGTTCTTACCTGACTTTGGGTGTCTTGTGATTCTGTTTGTGAGCCTGGTGTGAATGGAGTTACTGCAGAGCTCTTCTTACACAGGAATAATTTTTATTAGTGTAGGGGCATAGTTGCTTTCTGCTGGAAGTGAGCCAAAAGTACTCTTCTCAGAACTCACTACATGTTGCACATATCTGGTGTTAGACCTAACATTTGTTTGTAGTAGACAGATAATTTATCTGAATACTTGGATTGTGAAACTGCTAGCTTAGAACTATCTCAGTAGGATCTCAAGCAGTCTGTTTTAATGAAATTGTAATATATTCTGCTTTGGTTTTAGTTCCCTATGAGCAAATTACATCTTGAGAAAAGGTTACATGGATTTACTTTTAGTACAGCCCTGTTGCAATGTGCATGTATTGCCCATTATGAGACCTTTGTTGTCAACAATTAGTAAAAATTGTCTCATTTAAGCTTATTCTGATTTAGTGTGTTGATTTCATTAGCAAGGCAGCAGACTTGTGTGAATTAAATTGTACTGTGTTATGTGTTTCTCCTACCCTACCAGAACATAAACCTTCATTGTACAGTTATACTAAAACAGTAAGGGGTGAATAATTGCTGCACTAGTGACAATTTGGGATGTATCAGTTGAATAATTTTGGTATTTGTTGTTTTGTAAGACTTGAGTGTTATTTTGTAAATATTTCTAAAATACTTGGTTGGGTGAAAAGTGTTACTAGTAAAATTATCTAATCAACATATGTATTTTAAGTGTTCTTATGCACTCTATTGGCTTTCATAATTCTACTCTCTATTTGATGCATATTAAAAGGTATGGGGAAAATAGCATGTATGATTTTAAAGGAGTGGCCATTTACCAATGAAAAGCTTTCCCCTGTGTCTGTTGCTATAGTAACCAAGCAGCTTTCCTGGGGTCCAAAGAAAACAGTGTCTATAATGGAACTGAGAAGTGCTGTGTTTTGTTTCAGAAGCAGAAATTATAACCTACTGGCCTTGAGATTGCAAATTGAGCTGTTTAGCTCTGAAGCTGTACACTGTATCTAGATTATGTGCTTTTTTCCTTCAGAAATTTTTGTTCAAGATGTGTCTCTAACTCCCAAAGAGCCCTCGTTCTCACTTATGAGGATTTCTACAGAATTGAGATGACCAGGTGATGCCACATGGTTGTTTTATTACCCTTAATTTTGTGGGAGTAATACCTTGTTATATCTCCTGGCCAAAATGTAGATAAACATATGCATGTACCCTTAGTATTTCTGTTCAAAGAGCTGATTGGACATGTGAACTATGTATTTGCTCTGTTCAAAAAGATTAACTTTTCTTCTACTCAATGTGAACACAAGTACACAAGTTTTTTTTCTATATCCCTGTGATCTTCCTGATAGGAGCAACCCATGGCAAAGGCAGATGCTCTGAACACTTGAAAAATTAAAAATCTGCTTTGGGAAAAAATTTGTATGTGTTTCACTGCAGATTCCATATGTCAAGTTTTTTGTCACCTGATTTTTAAATAAGTTCTTGTGCTTCACATTTCAGTATTTTTAAGAATTTTTTTTCTGTTGTATTTTTAACTCTAGCTTTCAGAGAAGGTGGACAACTAAAGAAAAATACTCCAGTAGTATATACTTGGGATCAGCAGTGCTAGTACTAGAAACTTGCTGTGGGTTTTTTCTTCATCAGCACCATTAATTGGTATTTTCTTTCCTTTCTCTAGCCAGTATTTTTGCTCGGCTTTGTAAGTTCTGTCTACATGAAAAACTCATATTGTTTGGATTTTACAATTCCTTTGAAACTTGTGTTGTAGAAGCATTTGTACTGGATAGATGTACTTAACAGCTGAGCTGTTCCCACAGAAAGAACAAAATAGATGGATGGCACCTTTGTGTAAGATTATGTCACATCAGAGGTTGCTATGAGCAGCTTTGGTTGAAGCAGTAGAAGGAACATTTTCTGTTTTGAAGTACTCTCGTGCTCTGGGTTATCTTGAACAATTGGTACACTGAGACTGTGGTTTAAGCAGCAGCTGTTCTTTGGTCTGATTGTGTCTCTCTTTTCTGTCAGAACCAGCACATGTGATGATAAATTCATGTTCTGTGAGTGCCAGTATTGACTGTCAGACGGTGATTGCCTATCATTTTAGCAGACTTTTTAATAAAGAGACAAAATGTTTTTTAAAATCACTTAAAAATTAGTACAGTACTTGTACACATTTTACAAAATTTTAATGTGCTCCTGCACAGAAATTTTTCCTTTTTATTGTTGTTAATATTTAGTTTGGAAGATGATCTGCATTATTCATTGTTGTGCAGAACTGGAGTTTTATTCTAGCTCCTAATTTTTAGTATAGAAGTCTGAATTCAGAAAGTTTCTATATATTACAGTGTCTCTATAACTGCATGACATGCATATATACACATATAAAAAACATAAAGTGTGTACATATTACTTCATTCTTTTCTCAGACACAGGGCAAGTGACTACTCTGTGAACCAGTCTGATTTGAGAGCTACAAAGGAATATATACAAGCTTATCTTTGTGGAATTGTTCAAACATAATTTTGGATGAACTGTGATACACAGTGTAAATACAGAGTTGTGTGGTCACTTAAACTGAGTGCACTTATTTCTACCTACCAGTCCTTTAAATAGACTAGCAGTCTTAATACATTAAAAAGCAATTCCTTAGCTTACATTTTAGAAAAGCCCTGGAGCAAGAGAAAACATATAGGGAATGAGTTTGATTTCTAATTATAATACCAATTTTCTCCAGCTGCCCTTCAGCCTGTATATCAAATATTATCCAATTTGTGTATTATGTCAGAATTATCTTGTGGAAGGATCTGAAGACATAAGTGCTAATTACTTTACAGATTACATGAAAGTTGCTCTAAATGGACAAAGTGCCATGGGGGTAAAAAGTCCTAAGTACTGATGGCATGTGAACTAATTGGAAATATGTAGATAACTAAGACTAAAATTCTGTAGGGTCTTGAAAGCTAAGGCAAATCTTTATTCCATACCATGCCATTAGTCACTGCACAGCTGGCTTACCTGCGGCAAGAATGCCTTCCTATATTGTGCCTGTTTGCTGATGTCTAGCCAGGTAACTTAGAAGTAATGTGTCTCAGAAGAAGATGTCTACTCAAATTTATCTATTTATCTTTCTTTTCCATGTAGGTGGATGTGGCTGTGGTGCATTTAACTCCATTGGTGCAACCAAAGATACAGCAGCCATTTGAGCTGGTAGAAAAGGTGGTTCAAAGTGTTTTTCAGTTTAGAAGAAAATACTGCTTCCGTGGAATTGAGTAAGTATTTTTAATGAAAACTTCCCAGGTAATGTTTTTGTAAATGCATCTGCTACTAAATCAGCTATGCATTTGATTTTATTATTCCAATTTTAAATTTGTTGTCATAGTTCATCAGATCTTTCAGAATGGTTTCTGGACACAAGAGTATGAGATTATTATCTAAAGTAATTATGTAATAATTACTTGTGCATTTTTGTTGGTGCAATTGAAGTTGTTAAAAATCACTAGGATAAAGTGGTCATCTTTTCAATAGTTTGTCTGCCTCAGAAATGAAAAAACCCCAACCCAACCAGAAAAACTACAGAACAATTGAGTTAAAAAATGAAAGTATCAAAATTCAGAACCAAAGATGGCAGTGTGAAGGGAACATCATCTTTAGGAAATTTTACATATTTGGGGATAATGTCAAAAGGTCAAATTTTTGTTTCTGTGCTTGCCCTTTTATGGAGTTCTTACTGGCTTTTTAAAAATCCTGTATCTTACTGAGGGAATTTATTCGGTTCTCTGATGAGAGAAACCTGCAGTCTTTTTGCCAAGGATCCTGTTTCACCTCCAACACTGCCATGTGTGTGTCTTACTATGGGCAACCCACCAGCATTCAGCACTGTAGAACGTGGGACAGAGATGCTGTTATGACTAGAGGCATCTCATGCAGCCTGGGCTCCATGAATGTTGCTGGGCATAGTTTTGGCCCTGATGCAGTCTAGAATTAGGGTGGATACTACCCTACTGTACTACAAGCCTTCTGTGTCACTATTTTTAAGGTGAACAAAGAATTTTGCATCTAGTTTTGGGTTGTTGGGTTCTCTTTCCTTGAGACCGTAAATGCCATTGATATGTGGGATGCAGACATTGGATCTAAAATGAGTACAGATTTCTTTGTGTTAAAGTTTGAGTATGCATTTCAAAGTGTTTAGAAAATGAGATGTCCAAATTCTAGACTGGTTTGGTTTTGACTTACAGGGTGGTGATGGCTTTCTTTCTTTTTTTTTCCTTTTTTTCTACTGTGAGGGAATGGTTTCTCTTGACAATGTAAGCAAAAGGCACATGCAGTCAGCATATCTATGTTGTGTACAATATCATTACCAAAGTTTAAAAAAAACCCTCCCAACTTCTGTGTAATCTCAAATTGCTCATAACTGCTTTACATTCCTTTGAGGCAAGGAGGGAGAAACTGAACTTCTGGACGTCACGTATTTCCCTAGCAGCTTATCCTACCTTAGCCCTACTGTGCAGCTAAGAAGCACAATCCTCTTATTCTTTAGCTGACCTGAAAAAAAAAGCAAATTTTAGTGTATAAAAAAGCTGTTAAGTTCATTATAAGGCTCTCTATCACACAGACTGTATAAAAACAAGGCAATAGACTCACTTCATATTTGTGGATGGATTCTGGGCTTTGAGATGTGAAATATAAGATTGTGCTATGAAGTCCAGATTGTAGTTTGAGTTGTGGTTCATGACATTTATATGATGGTTCATAGTCTGTAAAAAAAGACTAGATAGACTTTGCTCCAGGTATCTTAACTACAGAATCAAAGGAAAGACGGATATTGAAATAAAAATTGACCCATTGCTGACCTAGGTGCTAAACTAATGGGAACATTTTGACAAAGGCCTGAAGTAACATATACTAAACAGGTTTCCCAGAAGCTTCATTCTTCACTTAAAATTTTAAACCCCTTCTTTATGTTCTATCTACCTACCAGGAACGAACTATAATTTCTTCTACAAAGCCTTTTGAGTAGTTTGTCCAGCCAACCTGCCAAACACATCTGATTGGGGGGGGGGCATATGTTACTGTATTAGATGCACAATATTTTTAGGTATTATGTGTATAACACAGATAGAACTTGAAAATTGAGAAGAGCCCATGAGTCATGTGCCGCTTTTTTGCCTTTCTGGCCTATTTTAGACTGAGAAGTACTGCCAATAAGAGCTAGTCCTTTCAATACTTCGTACTGTGTAGTATGTATTTTTTTGTGTGACATTAAAAATTACTAACCTAATACTCTTCATTCAAATTTGGGGAAATTCTGAGAAAAAGGTGCTAATGCATCTAGCCCTAGAGTAAACGTACT
The DNA here is from genome assembly GCF_901933205.1 of Camarhynchus parvulus. Taxonomy (NCBI): domain Eukaryota; kingdom Metazoa; phylum Chordata; class Aves; order Passeriformes; family Thraupidae; genus Camarhynchus; species Camarhynchus parvulus. The sequence continues at coordinate 53,563,275 of NC_044573.1, forward strand.
GATATGCCTATCTGTGAACAATGACAAAGCTGAAAACAAAATCTAGGACTCCTGCCACATTCTCCCACATTCTAATATATTAAAAAGTGAATACAATTAAATGCTCCTTTCCTCTTTCTTGGCTTTTTCTTCTGATATTAGAATTGGGCTATTAATGACAAGTGATAACTGTCTTTTCTATTGGAATGAAACAGTCTGAAGAAAGTCACATTTGTTTGAATCTGATCTGTACTGTGCAGTTTAAGCTTTTTGCTTTCTAAATAGGAGGCTAATTCTAAGAAGGCTCTGTGCTTATATCCATACCCAAAGCTCTTTTGAATGTTAACAAACATGAACATACATGAATGTGTTTAGTCTATATAATGTATGTATGTGCTTTCCTATGGTGTCATAATTTGCATTTGCAGAAAAAGGACCTTTATATGTTTCCATTGCTCAGATTATGCGATGTGTTAAGACTGCCAGAGCTAAAATAGTGACATAAATAGTGACATAATTAATGTAGGTTTATTATTAAATTCCACATTACTCTTAAGGGAAATGTAATTGTCCGTCTGAATTGCTGAAATTTTTCTTCACCCCGTATCTTTTAGGACCTTGTTTCCTGAAAATGGGCGCTTGAAAAGAACAGAACAGCTGATGATGACAGCAGATGTTGATCCAACTCTGCGTCCTTTTCAGCTCTCTATGTCACAGTTTAGAAACTTGTGCAATGTGTACAGGAAAATGTGTGATGAAGACCCAAGCCTTTTTGTGTTCAACTACAGAGAAGAACTACGGCAAAAGAAGAAAAGAAGTTTACTTGGAAGTACTGGTCAACCTGAACAGACTGAAGAGGAAAATCAGCTGTAACAGCACAAGTCTGATTTCTTTTATTAGTTTTAACTCCTTGATCTACAGGTGTTGACTCAGTAAAAGAAGGTCTAGATGGTCCTACATCGATGCAGATATGAAAGACCTACTTTTGAGAAAGTGGTAGAGAGACAGGGCATCTCTCTATTCCATTTAGCAGCAGACAAAAGGGAAAAGGCAATCCAGATTCTTTTTACTTCAGGGGAATGGCTAGAACACATATGAAGAAACAAGGTACGTTGTGAGAAAGGTAATTAAGTTGCAATACTTCTGATATAATTGAATTTTGTAGGAATGAAAGTGCTTTACTGATATTGAAGAAAAATACCTTTCAGACATCACCACATAAGATGGTGTTTGGGTTTTTGTGGTTTTTTTATCCTGGAACATCCTCCTGTGCAGAGTAATTTGAAAAAGAGAAGCCAAGACTTTTATAAATACACTCAAGTGACTGGCTTACAGGAGGATAAAGTGCACCAGTTGCCTCAAGGTCTGCTAATACTCTTCTCATTTATGCAGAAGAAAAGAATTTGGGATTTAAAGCTCCAACTACAGAAAAGCAGCACAATAAAAAGTAGAAAACATGTCTAAGTACAATACTTATTTGTCCTTTACTGTACAGGCTCATAGAGAAAATAAAAAATACAGTCAAATAAAAGATTACAGGCCAAGCTTTGTTTTTGTATTTACACATATGTATAAAGTATAAACAGCATTGAAACATACAAAAATGAAACTTCTGCACTGTTGTGCACTAAAACACATTAAAATAACTTAATTGTGCTTTAAATAAAGCAAACATGAAAACCAAAGAAATAAAATGCCCAAGGTACTGAAAATTTCAGTTTGCAATGCTACTTTCCATTGTAAACCCTTCTGCCACTCACTAGCACCTTTTCCACATTACTTAACTGAGGCCATCCCCAAGAACACTACATCGTCTTAATAAATGCTTGAAAGGGATGAACTTATTTACATACCTGGGCCAACTTAATCTATTTTTAATCCACAATAAATTAAAATAACTTAAGAATCCTTTACAGCTGTTTTTGAGCAAAAATGTATTAGTGCACAAAATCAGATAGTAGTTTTCCTGTAGCTTCCATGAATTTACTAGTTTTAAAGCAAAATGTTTGTTGAATTTTATGTGGACTTCAAATGAATGTTTTAATAGTAAGCTAGGATTTTCCATGCCTCTCCACAGCTTCATAAAAACAGTCCTCATTAACTACAGATGTTAAACTCTGGACACTAAATTCTCTTTCTAAAATAGAGTTCAGATCCAGGTTTGCAGCATCAGAGTGACTGTCAAGGGATTGGTGACGTTCTTGCATTGCCATTAGAGTTCCTCTGCTACGCTTTGTGCTGTTTACTTTTCTCTTCACTGGGCAGAAATGGCCCCGTACGAGCTTTGGATGCTCTGCTATCTGAAAGCCATCCTCTTCCTCATTTTCAGCACCCTGATCCTGTTCAGAGTCAGCACTGGGTTCCTCTGAAATCTTCAGCCGCTGGAACTGTATTTCAATGTCTTTTGTAGGGCTGCCTTTCTTTAGGCTCCGATAGTCCTCATCATCATCATCATCACTGAGAATGTCGGATTCTTTGACAAGAACATTAGAAAAGTCAGATGCAGTGCTCTCTGCATGTTTATCGGGAGATGAATTTTTGGGCTCCTGGATGCTCTCAGAAGTGTGGCAGCTGCTGCTCTGAGTGCTGCTGCTTAGGCTGCACTCATCAGAGTCCTGGAAGGTGCCTTTCCCCTGGTCACCGTTCCAGTCGCTGCTGGATGACTTCTTCAGTAACTTCAAGGATCTTGTGGAAGCTGTGCAGAGTAAAAATGCAGGTTTATTTTTTTCAGCAAAAAAATTTGGTTATACCTTTTATCTTAATATCCCACTTACAATTATGGTGGATATAGTCATTCCAAGTCAGATGTGTCAGCACTCTCATACTGACAGTGTGCTCCCCATGTCACAGCTTTCATTACACCTACCCTAGGGTTCTGTGCTTTCCTTCATGTGTAATATATATCAAATCCGCCAAAAAAGTGTAGTCATACACACACTTCTGCATAAAGAAAGATTGACTTGGGCACATCAAACACTGAAGGGCCCAGGTGTAGGCAGCAGCTGAACTCTTCCAGATCCTCTGACATTAAGGGGATTTTACAGAGGACTTATCTGATAGAGAACTTGAAATACTAGTAACTACTCATTTAACTAAAATGTCTGAATCCTGTACTTAATTACAGTATCAGCTGGGATGCAGATTTAGTGCATGGAAAGAACCAAGACCCCCTGCCTTTTCCCTGTTGTTCCAGCTATAAATGCTATTGGGGCTGAGTTACTAAAGGGAGCCCAGAGGAAAGAATGCTAATATTGTATGGCAAAGGGTGTCTATTCCTTCCCAGCAGAATTAATTTGGGCCTTATTAAGTATTCTCTGAAGACAGCTAATGACACATTGCAGTGTGGGGAAGTCTGTTTGTCTCCTCTAGCCCTTGTCACATACTGAGTGGTAGAGAAACTACTCCTGCTCCAATCCAAATAAAAGAAGAAATGGGATTTGTGGGTCTGACACATGACACTTTATGGTCATGGTAATAATTGTGAACACCCTACCAGCACTGGAGTCTGGATGCTTTAGTTTTCACTTAAGCAGGTGTTTCTTACCCAGTTTGGCTGTTGCAGGTACACGATTCTTAAGTGGGATGAGGCGATCTTTACATTTTTTCTCCAGCGGTAGCTCACATTTTATGTGACGTCTGAAATTCTCCCGCAGAATAGAACGGATGACCTTCACAATGTTAGTCTTGTTCTCAGAATCACTGCAAGTTTAAGAAAACACAAAACTTAATTTCCTCGCTGAAGTAAGACACTGGGATAAAATGTTCCCACTGCCTTTCTGCTGATGGGCTTTAGTGCAATGGTTTTTTTTTCAAAAGCTTGCTTTAGTAGTGGGTTTACAGCTGTCATAACATCATAGAATGTTCTGGGTGGGAAGGGACATTAAAGATCATCAAGTTCCAACCCTTGTGCCATGGGCAGGGACATCTTAACAGTGCTAGACATTTCACAGACCTTGTGTTTTGACATCTTAGTTGCTTCCTCTTAGAAAGTTACTTGAAAGATAACTTCTGTATGAGAGAATCACAACCTTAAGTAGTCTTTATGAGAAAGTAATCTCTGTTAACCAGCTGAGAGTGATAAAATCAGTTACTTTGCCCATACTGGAGCTTATATTCATATATCTGCAGATTTCTGACATTGGATCACTACACTTAATTCACCCATTTGAATTTGTTATACTTTGTGCAGTTAAAGATTGGCAGAGTGCATAGCTTCAAGTAAAGAGTGCCACTTCAAAACTGCTGATGTAAAGGTCACATGGGAGAAAATATTTTCTTTTTATTTTAAATGCCATTAATGTGATTTGTAAAATACAACCTCCATGTAAAGCTTACCTGCTGCACAACTGAAAAATTGTTTCTGGCCTGCCTTCTAGTTCTGACTTGGTGTGAATCAGTTCCCAGATACAGCTGTTCTCTGTTCCTGTGCATGGAAGGAAACATTATTTTTGCATACACTCCACAAAACCTTTGGCATTAGAAAGACCAGGGTAGAGCTCCTCTACTCTCCAGAAGGCAGTGTTAATTCAGCCACATGTGGAGCTACAGAAGATCTCACCCAAGGTGGAACCCAAGAGAAAGTCCCCTGAGCTCTCTTGCTGCGGCAGCCTAGCAACTGCCCTTGATAACTTCTCTCTTGGAGAGTTGCTTTCCCCCATATTTGCTGCTTCTCTATGATTTCCAGCCTTAACAGGCCTTCACCCAGGTGTGCTCTAAAGACCTTGAGACACTTTGCAGAACATACTGAAGTGGATAGGACTATAAAGATCAGCTTGAAAATAAACCCATGGCCCTTTACTACCACAAATTTCAGTCACCTTTCTGCTGTTTTAAAAAACATGAGGATCAGCACACACACAGCACCAGTGTGTCATCAGGATGTCAACTACAGTAAACCAACTGCCTTCTATTGGGAATTTCCACTCTGTCATTCCTTCACATCATGTTACATCTCCCTTAATGCACAGAAGTTAGCATACCAAATGAAGAAAGTCTGTAAATGCATCAAGCCTGTACCCCGAGTGCAGAGACAACAGTGGGTAGATAATACTTTCTCTACACCTGCTTGCTTCCAGAGGCTCAGAAAGACATCTGTAAGAAGCAGTATTACAAAATTCCAGAAAAGCATTCAGTCCTAAAGTATTTACTGCAAGAGAGTTACCTGCTGTGTTCCCCAGTCGAACTTGAAGAGCAGATAAAGGAATCAGCCAACGAAATTTAAATGGATCCAAGTCACCATAATTATGTGCAGCACGAACATTAGTAGGCTGTAAAAAGAAAACAAAGGATATTTCTAAGTAGAAGTAGTGGTGGTGTTTTGTACTACTCTTAAAAGATCTGCCTTTGAAGAAAAACTAAATTGATTAAACTTTCTTTCACTACCTTAAAATGAACTTGTAAATGTAGTTGAAATGGTGATAGACACAACCTTTGGAATTCATAATTGCTTCAACTTTCAAAAGCCATTTGATTTTAACTGATAAAAATAAAACTTTGCGTGTAAGTACTACCAGGAAGAAGTTTCCTGTGAAAGAACATACAGACTGTCGATTAGCAGAATACATTAATCATGTAGCTACTGCTGCTACTTTTAGAGCTCCTCCATCTGTTAGAATGAGCATGGTGCAGTATATCACCACTGGTACTTGGAACATACAGTTTGCTACCTGGCTTCCACATTTCAGGTCTGTAAGTGGGTGCAGAGAAGGTTATGTCTATAATGCCCCTTTTCCTTTCCTTCCAGGGTAATCAAGGGTCCATAAAACAAAGGTCTTTCACCTGCACCCTGTGGTAAGGTAGGCCATCATAAATGCTATCTGGAAGAACTAGTGATTTCTGCATAGCAACGTTTCATCTTCCACTTGGTAAAATTAACGTGGAGTTCACACAGAAGATGATGCTGGTGCTTACTAAATAACAAAAAATATTTATTGCTACACAGATACTGAGCATTTATTTTAGCAGGATAGTCAGAACTCCACCCTAGCAAATGAAAGTGGTGTTTCGCCTCAGTCACTCCCCCTCTAACACTGTTATGGTCAATCTCACATTGCAGTAATATCCTGAACATCCACCATCTCCACTGATACCAGACTTACCATTTTCTTTTTCAGTTTGTAGTTCTCCTTATACACCAGTATTACAGCCCTCTTAAAAACTGAAAAGAGAAAGAAAAAAAAAAAAGAAAACTGTTAATTATAGGCATATTACAATATTCAGTGAAAATACTATCTTGGAGAAGCTGATTATTATAGTCATGGGAATGTGAAGGATGCGATAAGCAAACATTGAAAAGCATTTGCCCTGTGCTGAGATGACAACTGGGTTTTTCATTCTGCACTTTCATGCAATGGCAGTATTTTTCCCTCAGATTTTGTTCTGAACATTTAGGATTAAGCCATTCTGTACATTTATTCTGAAACTACCAGTAACCACCTGTCTATCTTCTGTAAGTCTTCACATAAACAAATACAGAAGGTGTAGGTTAGATGTAAAAATTTTCTTTCTGTAGACGGTGGACATTTTCAAGTGGAGTGAAGGGCCTGTAGCAGGAGAGTGCTGTGAAGACAGTCTGTTCTTCCTGCAATTCCACAGTTTGTTCTGTTTGGAGCATCCCCTTCCCTAGCCATACTTCCCAGGGAAGGAGTGCCCTGAGAAAGAGAAATCTGTCTGACATTAACCTGGAGTTCTTCTGAAGGTATGCTCTCATTTCCACATCAAGTTTCAGGTTAAAATAATCTGGATGGGGATTTCAATGCAGTAGCTGTAAAGCAGAAGTTAGTCTGAATTCACCAGAGTAGAATAAATCATGATTTTCCCACAAGCCTCATTTAACAGATTGTTCTAAAGACTCTAATATTGCCTCTTGAAAATCTTCCATAGTTTAAATATAGGCAAGACAGCAGCTGAGGGTGGCTCACAGAGCAAACAGTACCAGCAAGCAAATAAATAGAAACATTTTTCATGTTAGGAAAATACAACTATGCATTTTTTCATATATAAATCCACCCTACATATCATGTGACTGCAGGGAATGGAGTTTGGGGCTTTTATCCTGTGAGAAGATTGAGAAGATCTAATGTGGCCATCTTCAGATTTGAAAGCACAGAGTCCTTAAGGAAGACACTTACCAAACACTGTAAGTTCAAGGTCTTTCCTTGCTTTGCCCAGCGATGGGAAAGGATTCAGCCAGGTAACTGTAGAGTGCATCAGAAGTTCTCCCATTGAAAGCTCTGTCACCTGGATTAAATTATAACAGTAAGTAAAATAAATAAACAGTATAAATATCTACATCAGTGCTGCATTTTAGTACACATTGATAACTTTAAGGATCTATGTTTTCTGTATTTACTCTATGTATAGAAAGAGATCTTCACTGCAGCCAGAAAAGTGTGAGTAATCCCTTTTTTTAAAACAGGTTACAAATATACAAAGTAACAGCCCCTAAATTACTAAAACAGGCTAGAAGTTCTTACTATTAATAATTTAGAAGAATACTAAGCTGATCTGATAATCTTACACTTCCATATAGTCAGTTATGAACTGCCTGATTTATTAGCTGTAAGTATCTTTAATTTCTATAGAGTAATTAGTATTAATGACACCAATGGCAGAATTAATGGAAGTCTTGTACTCTGAGCCTCCTTTTTTCTGTGGGACACAACATAATGCTGAAGAATATCAAAGGCTGTCAAGTTTTGTTTCCCCATAAATGATGAGAAATCAGGTAGTCAACAGGGACAATTTGACTTTTACTAGCAGGAAATGAAACAACTGAGATGACATCTCTCATATCTGATATCCAACTTTACAGATTTGATCTGCTTAGTAATTGTTTGATGTAAATGGCTGAGTTGAGGTCTTGCTGCCCCAGTTCTGGGAGATGACTGCACACAGTCTGTATAACTAATGGGTTTTGCTCTGACAAATATCCATGGATGCCTCAGCACTGCAAGTGCAGAGAATGAAAATAACAGACCTTAATGTGAAATCCTTCAAATTGCCATTTTCATTTATATGGGTGAAAAAATATGTTAAGAACTTAAGAACTCAATAGCATAAAATCTGAATGCCTTGGGGCATGGATAATCTCTGCAACGTTTTGACAAGAGAGTTTTTCCTACTGAGAACTACATCTACTCCTGCTTGCAATTCCTGTCAGTCCAGAATGCAGCTCTGGCAGCTGTCTGAAAACTTTACCATAACCTACTGACAGAAAGAAATTTGACAGGCAGATACAAAACAGAAGTCAAAATATTAAAGGAGAATGGAACAAGCCCAGTGGAAGTAAGTTCCCCAAATTACCTCAGGAAGAGAGGAAGCCCCTACAGCAAGCTGAATAATGCTTCAAGAGTCAATGTGACATGTTGTTTCTTCTCTTACCTCTTTCTCTGTTCCACTTTGTTCTGCAACCAGTTGGTCAAATACAGTGCCATAATCTTCATATATCTTCTGCATCTCATTTATGTGACTTGCTACTTTTTCCATTGCCTTCAGTGCTTCTGTAAGGTGTAAAAAATTTCATACACAGCTATGTAATTCATTTTTATTTTCTAAATATGGTAATTTTAAATTCAATTCCCCTTGAGGCATGTAAAATGATGTTGCCTTCTGAAAGTTTGGCAAACTGAACTCTAGCTCTGTATCAATACTTTCTCATAGGAACAGCAGAAGAAAAACTTCCTGGTCAGAGTAAGTGAAAAATGCTCATGTGGTGTCTTAAGTGGCTGAAAAGGCTGCAATAAGCATTCCAGTGACAAGCCCCCAAGGTTGGGGAGGGTGTATGATAGTACCATGGCAGTATGATAGTACCATGGTTAAATTTTGCATCTTGTAGATATAGGGCCACTAAGTCCTCTGGAGTAATCTACACTCATCCTAGAGTAAGTTATCTAATGATCTTCAGGGGAAACACATTGCATTTGTCTCATCCCAGAATGGACAAAGAAATACAGTGTTAGGCTGTACAAGTTCCCCATAGGCTGTACATATTAAATGCTGGTGGCCAGGTTTTGTTTAAATTATGTTTTCCAAACAAGAATGTCACTAGTTTCCATTAGATTTTTGTATTAATTGAGAATGGAATTGGACAGGGATCCTATGTTTCATCAATTCTCAATGGCACAGTTGTTTCATCAATTCTTAATTTTAGCAGTTTGGCATCTATCCTGACCTGCAAATAAGTCCCCAGCCCCAGCTTGTTTGGGGAAGGGAACAATATTGGAAGCTCCTTTTGAAGCCAGTAGGATCCTCATGAGTTTTTACTGACAATGTATTTTGTCTACATCCATTTTGTGAAAATGACAGTCAATCCATAAAATACATCTCTTGATTTTCATCCACCAGATGCTGACAGACCTGAACTGGAATTTGCCAGGGTGAAGTCCCAGGCATGTGAGCCTAGAAAAGCAATCAACTCTAATGCATGTCAGATAAGTCTCTCCATATGGGAGGACTGCAAACATTTGACAAAGATCTCTTCTACACAAACAAGAGTCACGGAAGGACCTTGAACAACAAATATTTCCTTCTGCGGTGCTCTTAAACTTTGACATATTTCAAGAACTAAATAATAACCACAAGATGGAGCCTTGGTCAGTATTTCTCAAGTGGGTTAAAAAAAACCAAAAGGCAACAGTGTGACCCGACATGCTCCTGTGCATGAGGATAAAGATCCCAGTCCTACTTGCCATGGCAAATCCTGGGCATACCTGCTTCTCTAAGGGACTTGGACATACCAAGTAGGACTTTCAGTTAAAGGAACAAAAAAGTACTGATTACTTTTAAGGAGAGTGAGGGAATTCTCTCTAGGTTTTGACAAGTTCTGTGCTATCTGTATCTTCAGAAAGGGCAGGAAATAAAACTCAACTCATTCATTCCTGTAGAAGAAAAGAAGAAGTTACCTGTCAAATGATAATGCTCCTCACTCTCATTGTCCGTCAGAGACACCAGCTCTTTTAAAAGCAGAGGATATTTCAGCACTCTCTGAACAGGCTTTATGAGATATGACTCCAGTGTAGAAGAATGTTGCTTTGTGGGATTTCGAGCATCCAGAAAGGTCTTAAAGGCACTATCTGTTTTGGCTAGATTAAAAAAAAAGAAAAAAAAGAGAAAAAAAAAGACAAAAAGTCAGTTGAATATGAAAGTCATGGAAGCTACAATAATTGAAAAACATGGAGTGCCAATTTGAACCAGCACCAAAACTCTTGCCCTCTTCAATGGATGATTTACAGAGTAGCATATGCTATCAATTTCATTATAATTTCCTGCATCAAATAACATTCAAAAGGGCTGAGAGAGCAATTCTATGAAGGTGAGATTATTCCTCTAATTTTTCCACTGCATTGCAGTGAATGGCAGAGGAAGTAATTCCTGATTTATTCTACCATTTGTTACTGCTTTTCTGGAGACTGGGCCTGCAGACAGCACAAAGGTGTGGAACGTGTTTCTACAGCTCTCTAGGCTACTGCCTGGAAGTTACAAAAGGAATCTTGTTCTTCAGCCTATACCATACCTAAGCAAAATCTGTGATCTTAGATCTTCCTGTTGAAAGATACCTGATTAGTCCTTGTTCTATAGCAATATTTATTCCTTGATTTTATCCAATATTCTCTGCAAGTTGACAAGATTTGTTACAGTGGCTCACTGCAGTTTGAATTCATGCAAGTGAATTACAATAATGAAGACAATAAATTACCTCTCTCAAGAACTTTCTGAACTTTGATGTGGTTTGCACAGAAGCCACTGTAGAGTTTGAAGTGGTCAGCATAATACAGAAAGGAGCCACCAAGGGAAAACAGCAATTTCTGAAATCAACACAATCAAAATATTAGTTCACTACTAGAATCCTAAGTAAATATTCAGGCATACAACAAACAGACTCAATGGTGGATTATTTGCTATCTTTCTATACATATATATATGTAACATGAATATACTACTGGTAGTAACTTGATGATATTTTTGTATTTTGTGGAGTGTAGAGGTCAGCCTGCAATTTTCTCCTTTCTTCCTGAGCAAGTATTCTGTTTTACTTTATATTTCAGGCAGTGCAGGAACAAAAATCAGCAGACATATAACTATGTTGTTCTGGGAAAAAAACGGGAGCCATAGGAAGCAAGGCATAAAAGTGCCAAAGCCAGAAGGGACAGAGTAAAACAAATACAGGATTGCTTTCCAGCTGTTTTCCGTTTTTCAGGCAGGTGGTAATTACAGGACTCCTCTGATGTTCTTGGATGAAGGGGAGGTTGGGAAGATGTGGGAGGGACTGAATCACAAAAGAGGTTTTTAGAAAAATGCCTCCCAAAGCAAATATAAGAAAGAGGAGTAGTGAGGGAGGAGGAAAGCAGCCCTCTCCCCTCTTTTAATCAATGTTTGCTCCACAAAATGCAGCAAGTGTTCAGGAGGCCTGCCAGCTCGGTCCTGAGCCAGAGACTCCATTGCCAGGGAATCCACTTCCTCCAGTCAGGGCAGGTACTGGGGAGTGCTGCAGCCATTTACACTTCACTTTCTGCTTCTTGGACCTCACGACATGGGAAACTCATGTGGCATTAAACAAGAAAAGCTCGCAGTCTGTTGGGGGTTAGTTGGGCACAGCACAGAGAAGCACAGGCAGGGCAGAATTCAGCACAGTGACAATAATCTCCCTACAAAGGAGTTCTGCCTCACAAACATTGCCAGTTTATCGTGTACTCCAAGTCTACTCTGTCTTTTCCCATATTGCAAATTTTGCCATGGGGAGGAAGATAAGACCATAAAAAATAGCACTTACTTTCATTGCTGAATAGAACTCTGTAATCCAAAGTAAAGCTTCAAACATAAAAGCAACCCTACGAAACTTCTAAGAGCCAGAAACATCTTAAAGCCAGATTTTCAGGCACACTACAAAGTATGAAATGATGGAATATTTACCCGGAACTGAGATGGTGTTTCCAATGTATTAAAATCTGAGGAAGAAGATATTCCATCTTCAAGGGTCTCCAAAAACACCTTCTGGAAATCCAGCATTTCTGGCAGGCTGCCGAACAAGGATTCCATCTGTGGAAAACATCAGGCCATGAAGTACAGCACTCCATGAACCTAAAAGGTCTTTTGAAAACAGTGGACTAAGGAGATGTAACACACAGAGATTGCAAAGGCTAGTAATGTCATTGTTAATACTTTTCAAACAGGTTTTATAAAAAATCCATGCAAAAAACTGAGGTTTCTCAGCACTTAATTCAGAAGAACAATTACTCTTTAAGAAGTGGAAGTGATGGACACACCAGAGAGAAGGGCACTGACTGGTGTAATTCTTATTGACATCCTTGTTGTTTGCTTTTTCTGTCACACTCTCAGCAATAAAAAATCCAAGTGTCAAGGTCTTAGCCCATAAAAGAATGACAAGGACCTTTTTCAGCTATTCCCTCACCTCGTCCTGAGTAAGGAAGGTTTCTTTTTGAAGGGGCTCCAAGTATAGCTCAAAGAGGCAGCTCAAGTCCTGCAAAAAAGAATATTGTTCACTTTTTCTGTACCATTTGGAAACTGTTCTTTATGTGGTAACCTTGAGATAAGGGTAAATTTGGGGGATTAACTAAAGATGCAATTCCTTTTCAGTAACAAAATAGCCTGCAATATCGTTAGCACTGAAGTTACTGCTAAATTAGAGGCAAAATCATTTCAGTATAATGTTATTGTTTCATCCTTAAGGCTTTACAACTTGATTATAACAAATTATATTTTAGTCTAGCATGAGGAAGAATTATTACAGATGTTTATTTTTGAATGAGTCCATCCATATGAACAGCATGAAATGTTTTAATTATTTACGTTACATAAACTATATAAATAGCCACTTATTTAAACATCTGTAGTAATATTCAGAAGGACATGTAGCATTTTAAAACCGCGTAAGTTATTAAAGTGTTCAGTTATGTTGTCAGGTAGGTATGATCAAGGGCTTAGTCAGTCACTTCTTGAAAAAAACTAGTGCCATTTTTGAAGCCTTACTGTCCCACCCAGAAGCATGACAGCAGGGCTGGGCCCCACTACACAGGGCTCTCTAACCCCAGGAAGTGACACAACAGAAATTCTATGTAGAAGGAATAATGAGCAACTCCCTGAAAACACCATAACAAATATTGCAACCTGCCAGGTTTTTTCCTGATGCAAAATTTCACGTGTATCAGTGGCCTCCATGGTCATGTTTTGTTCAAGTGATTCCTCTAAAAGATACATCAGGTGGACATAAATGAGGGTCCAGCATATGGCTGTATCAGTGCACTGGTGGATGAAGTGTTTTCTCTTTCACAAACATTATTGCAGCAAGTACTGACATCTGTAAATACAGGTTTGGAGATCTAGAAAAGAAGATGATGTCTTCTTGCTGGAGGTCAATGAAATCAATGTTTTTTTGTTTCCTTTGGCAGCCAGTCATGTGATTTTCGAGTTCATAAAAAGAAGAGAGATACATCGAACAATATGCAGGTTTATCAGTCAGAATAACTTCCATGTCATGCTACAACCCACTGGAGTTGTGCTTTTTACCTTTCCTGGTTCAAAAATAATCATGCACTCTTTTCCACATACTCATTTGTAGGTTTGAGACTGTTCTGTTCATATAACAGATTTATCTTCATCTTGAAAACTGGGGAAACATCCCCTGGAAAAACCTTTTTTGTTTGCAGGTATCTTCTCCCCACAGATGACCGCTCTCCAATACAACTACAAATTGACTGCAATTAATGCTACTACATCAGATCCTACAGCCTCAGCTGCAGGAGCAACTCTGCCAGAAGCAACAGGAACAATTAGATAAGAAGACTTTGTAGGTGATGGCCCTTGAGGAAGGCTGGTTGTGTAAAGAGAAGATCAAAATATGTTAACACCATCCACAAGTCACAATCAGCCTCAAAAACAAGTGAGCCATGGTTGTTTTTTTTTACCTTGACGTAAGATTTCTCAGTGTCCATAAGTTCTTGGATGACTTTCCTCAGTCTGTCTGCATCAGAAAGGTGGCGAGCCAGTGGTCGTGGAGGTGGATCCTGGTTGTCCTTCTGTCCTTCCATATTGCTTGCTTGGACTTCTTGGAAGTTTCGGCACAATGCACTGATCTGCTCTGCGCTCTGTTAAATGAGAAGAAACAGACAAGTCATGATGTTTTAGAATACAAGTAGTACTACAATTATTTCTGAATTCCTCCAATTTTGCTCCTGTTTCAAATTCAGGCGCCAGAGCATGCCATCGATTTTTGTCAGATGTGTATCTTGACAGGTTTGAACAGCTTTAATTTATAGCAGAACCAGATCAGAGCAGTAAAAGGAATTTAAAATTGCTAGTGATTTTCCAGCACAAATTACTTTCAGTCTTCAGATACAAGCTCATAGAGTGCAAAAGATGACAGAGCACACGGGTATATCACTTTGATTCTTATGACACTAGCATCACACTGTTTTCACCTCTCTTATTTTGCAACACTCAGTGCATCAAAATTGAAAGAATTAGCAGATAAATATCTTATAAGCATCCAGAATAATTCTTTTGTATTTCATCTGCAACATATATTGTATTGTGTGTTGTCTTGTTGCTTTCTAAACAATGAGAAATGAAGCTGAGGGTTCAGATTCCAATTTCTGGGGATGTCAAAAGATGGTCAGATGTTTTCTTTCCAAGGATACAGCTACATATCAGGATCTTTTGCTTTCAAAAAAGGCAAATCAAGAACTAAATATTTGATATTCTTTAGAAGAATTATTAAAAACAGAATAAATAAAACTCGGAAAATTTTCAAACAAGACAGGAACTGAAGATACAATGACAACAGTTAATCTTGTAATGCGAAGATGGAAGACAAGGACATTATGAAATAGTTATGTCATTTGCTCTTGGATGACCACAACTAATATCCAAGTGCAACTTTTACAGGCCATAATCTTCAAAGCTCAATTTGAAATTATTCCACTGTTCTCTTTCTTACATACTGTTTCCCTGGAAGCTAAAACATCGCTACAATTACCCAATTCTACATTAACAGCATTCAGTATCCACATCTTTGTAGTGCATGAAACAATTCCTTAGTGCTTCTGT
The DNA here is from genome assembly GCF_901933205.1 of Camarhynchus parvulus. Taxonomy (NCBI): domain Eukaryota; kingdom Metazoa; phylum Chordata; class Aves; order Passeriformes; family Thraupidae; genus Camarhynchus; species Camarhynchus parvulus. Next base: position 53,578,317 of record NC_044573.1, read on the forward strand.
CATTCACACACTTGCACAAACTGGACAGCTGCATAAGCTGTGACATTTATCACCTTGTATTTAGCAAGTGCATTCAAATGAGGACTACATGAAGGCTGCCTATTTCACATGTAAGTCATTTTATAGTGATATCAGGACATGAGTGCATTTCAGAGTTGTCTTAATTTGTACTTTATTTGTTCCACAAGCTGTTTCAAGTCATCCTTTTTGGGTGTCTTGATTCACCACTGATTACCTGTGTAGCTTGGTTCACCAACATACTAGGCCATCAAATGAACAAATGCAAAAGTTAATCTGAAAATGAACTGAGCTATACAAAGCCTTTCAGTAAATTGGAGGCTAAATGGACTACCAATATTTAATCTCATCCATTCCTGTGATTAAACACCTATATGATGAAAATAAATGTTAAAATGTCAGATATTTGCCATGTAGTCCATATCACTCAGTAGCTTCCCAGCTCCCAATTTTGAAAAATGCCACCACTCTAAAAAAAAGTGAAGTTATTTTCCTCACTGACACGTGGAACCCTCTTCATAATCCAGTATAATGACAGTTTGCAGGACTATGAAATTTAGATACATTTAGTATTTTCAACACTTATTAGGACCCAAAAAATTGCTATACGAATTGAATGGTGTTTGTTAGAATTACAGCTCCACAATGATGGAATAAATCTAAAAACTATAGTCAGTCTATTACACTGAAATTAATTAGTGGCTTGCAAACAAATCCTTTAGGAAGTGGTGTGTGGGTGTTTGTGTGTATGTGGGTTATTTTAAAGCAGTTTGTAAACAACTGAATGCCAAAGCCCTTCACTTTTGTTTTCTTTGTTTCTGATGTCAGAAAGGTTTGTATTTATATCAGAATGTTTCAGTTTTTACACTCTCTACAGCTCAAGATGCACATGGGCAGCTTGATTTACATCAGCCTGATGACTGATCAAGGACATGGCGTTCAAGGATGCAAGGCAGCCTGTTGAAAGCAAGTCACAAGCATCATCATCAGACACAGTTTTACAAGGAAGAGTTAGAAATCCTCTATTCCTCCTCAACCACCTTTGCCTGTAGAGCAGGCAGACATTGGGGAACATGCTATTTCTACATCCCCTTGAATTTTGGGGTCAGTGCTGCATCTGTCACCGAGAATCACTGCATGGGAAAGCATATGGAAATAGATGATACTCCTCCATATAAATACTTTTTGATCACCTAAGCAATATCATTTTGCTGTCAGAAATTGTTCTGCATAGCTGGCCTAAGCCCAAGGCACAGGATTACCTCTCCGGTACTGCCAACAAGCACTGATTTTTATAAACTTTAATATGTTCCTGGGTATGTTTGCAAATTTGGCATTAAAATATTTCCCTTGACCTCCCTGCTCACAGGATCTTGTCTTTTTCTTAAGTCTTACTGCTCTGTGTCCTTCCCTCTACAAGAGGGAAGAGTCTTCCAGCCCACACAAAATCCAGACCTTACCCTTTGTACCCACTGTGGTATTTACACTTGGGTCAAAGCAAGCATGAAATGCTACTTGATCACAGAACAAAAGTGTTCCACATTCACTCATATACATTGCATAGACCATGGAAGATGAAGGAACCTATTTTGCCAGTGGAACCATTGGTTCTTGACAAGGAGCCTAGTATAAATGAGAACATAGCAACAAATAAGTTGACAAGCATAAAACAATTCTTCCTCCATGTTTCTTTCCAAAACTCTCTTACCACCCAGGTTGGGATCTCTACCCTTTTTCCCTAGTGAATGCTGCTTTCTGCCTTTGACAAGAAACAACTTCCTGCTCTTCTAAACTGTTTAAAACAGATCCTTTCTAGCAAGTCTTGAGTGACAACCTCTAGGACCAGCTCTTTTACATCTGGCATGTGTGGGCAGGAAAGGCTCAGCCTCTGTCCTCAATGTGGGATTGGCCTGCAGCTGGGATTTCAAAGCCATCTGGATGTTCTGGATGTCAAATCAAAACCTGGTAGTCTAGTGTCCTTAAGCCCAGAAGTCTCAAAAGGAACTCCCTCTTGATACTACACACATCCACGTCTATCTGGAATTAAGGAGGGAATTAACCGTGGATTTGTTCTGATCTTGACATTGCAATAGTAAATACAGGCAGATATGACTCTCAGATAAAACTGATCAATTCCTCAAGCACAGAGCTGATTTTATTTGCGCAGGACCAAGACTGTACTTAGTAAATGGTAAAAAAATTATTTATGCCAACCTTTATAGTGTGCATCTTATCAGAATAAAAACATTTAAATCAGTAAAAAAGAGAAGTCCAGATAACTGACTGCAGACAAGGCTGCAGCATAGCTGGGAACAGATAAAAGCTGAGAGAAACTACAATGGAAGCAGCAAACTTCCTCCAAAATCCATTACTTGAGCTTATGTATGCTGCTTTCAGCAACATGTACAGGGGACTACAAGCAGCTTCAGCTTACCTTTGGCACTGAAGAGTAGACAGATAAGGCTAAATATCAAAAAATTTAGACTAACAGTGCTAGAGGTGGGAAAGAAAATGGAGTTTATGCAGGGTTTAAAGGGAAAAAAACCCCGCATATATTTCAGGGAGAAGGAAGCTAAGGAGCACTGTGCTTAATAAACCTTATGGTTTATTGGCCATATTCAAGATTTTCCAACAAAGTTGTATAAACTGTTCTACAGATCTACCAGTCAGGGGAAGCAACCTCCTGATCGACATCTCCTGGCCTCTTAGAAAACAGAAGGATGTGTATAAGTAGTCTGGAGAAACAGTTCTTTCATCCCTGCGTGTTTGAGACTCAGACTTAAGGTTCCATGTCCTTCTGCAAGGAGTATTCTCTGTGAATGTGGACTGCTCAAAGTAACCTTTGAATGGAAATTTCCAGCCCACAGAGATGTCACCTTGACCCACGGCAGCCAGCAACCACAGTGGTGCTCAGCTTGTCAGATGGAGATGCAGCACATTCCATTTTCAATAATAGTTGCAATAAGAAATATTACAGACTATGTAAAAGTGAGCAAAAAGATACTCTTACAAGGATGTCTTACAGATTTTCTTTGCTCCTTGCAGACAAGCATATCATCATTTGAGGTTGTGCTATCCCCACCAGAGTAACAAAACCCCATAAAATTAATCAGTGAGAGAGCAGAAGACATTAATCAGCAGTGGTTAAGAACTAGCACAACGATTTCATGGCTATCCTGTGACTTCCTACTGAATTATACTGATTGAGCATAAACGCTGCACAAGGTCAATTAGTGTTACAGGGTCTCTGCACGCTGCTGTTTACTTTACCCTCACTTACCCCAGTCTGTCAGGGTTTGTTTGAAAAAGTGATAGAAAGGAATATTTTAGTAGACTTAGAAAATTCTACACAACTTGAGAAAGAGTCCTTGGTGAAGCGAAAGCCATGCATGTCCTTTGAAGAGCGTTCAGGATTCAGTATCCTTGTGCAGGACACAGACCATATCTATGGGCTGGATCACCAATCCTTTGAACTCCCACCCTAAGAGGAAACATGCTCGGAAACATCCTGCAGAAATAGATTAGACTTGTGCCCTCCAAACGTGAACAGCTAACACGTCAGCTCTATCTGATGTATGCATTTCCAGGAAGACTGAATGCACCAGTCAGCAGAAGAAATACTATTACGTGGAATTTGCAGCAATGAACAACTAGCCTGAGACACCTTTACATCCCTCGCTCTGTGCAAAAGGAAAGCTCTTGGAAATGTCCATCCCTTTTACTTTGTGTTAGAAGGTGTTTCTCTCCGGAACAAAGGTAGCCCTGACAGTCACCATTATTTTGTAGGTGCATAACTCTGTGGGCATCCCTGGCATCTCCTCAGCCTGGGAAGTACTTTGTAACCAAGCAATATAAAAGGCTAGAAAGTTGAAGGCTCTGGCTTCCTTAAAGACCACAGAAAAAAAGGTTGCTTTATGTTAGAGATCAATACAATACCTCGCTCCTGTAATTTGTTCATTGAAACTGAAAAATGCTAGCAGAGCTTTACTGAAAAATACTTTGTGGCATTTTCACCACAGAAGTCTGGGCAAAAGTGCTGCTCAGCTTTCAGCAATAGAAGCTAAACCAAAGCAGTAGCCTCAGCCATTAGTTATCTTCTGCTCCTTCTCCTTATTTTCCCAACTCCAAGGCCACTCAGTATGAACTTGTTCCTGACTGACAATAAAATTATAGGGGTCTGCTTTGTTTCACCCTGTCTCTTGTGTGTCTTTTAATGAAAATATTTAAAACTTTGCTAAAAGAAGGGCATTTTTTTCAGTGTCTACTCAGATCCTTCATAGAGATAGGCAAATCATAGTTGGAGTCATGTTTTAAGGAGAGAAAAGCAAATCCTCTGCACCACAGGATGAGAAGGTGCCCTGCTAGACAAGGGCAAGGAATTAACAAGGAACTTTTGTCTTTGAGTTAGAATTTCCCAATTTCAGAGAGATTTACGTTAAAAAATCACCTTGTTAACAGAATTGCATGTCACCAACCTCATTTAATAGTATTTGTGTTAATAGTGAGGGAGGGGCTGCTGACCGAGTAATTCTTTCCGGAGAGCACAGGGTAAGGCCTGAAAGAAGGCTGAACATACAGCTGTGTAAAACAGCCAAGATGTAACCCACCTGGATGGGGTGCCTGAGATATTGATATTTGCATGGAGGCAAATCTTCCCTCTGACCTGCCACACAGAGAGATGCCCATCTTTCTCTTTGAGCATAGAAGAACCATCAGTGGTGACTGAGGTGCTTGACTGAAAATCCTGTTATAAACCAAGGGACCTGGACCCAAGAGCCTGCATTGACCAGGTTCCCAGGACAAACAGCAACCACTGAGTTCATAGATGCTGTGCTCAGTTTCTCTAGAATCAGTCTCCAAAGTCATCTGACCCAACTCATACCAAAGTCAAAAGCAAAACAGAAGTGATTTCCATCACAGGACACTAAGTCCTGACTATACAAAATGTAAAGATGAGAGCATCAGGAAAATAAAAAGAAGAACCCTGACAGCCCAGGTCACAAAAAGGAGAGTCTTATGAGCCAACATCAAAGCACACAATAAAATTTTCCCAAACCCTGGTTTTGTAAAAAACTGTCAGTTCTTCCTACCCCAGGTCCTTATCCTGATGTTGTCAATTTTAAAGCAGGAGGCTCATGCTATTTTTCTGCAACCTGTGTAATACATATATACATACATATATAGATATATACATCCCTATATATACACACACATATATACAGCCACCCGTGTAATACATATATTTTGCCAGCTTTACCTTGATTATAGATCATATTTTTCACTCCCTATTTCCACAACACTAACTTGATTCTGAAAAAACGGAGAAACAGTTAAAATATTCATGCTGCAGTTATTTCCAAATTTCCATGAGGAATCTTTTTAAATCCTTCCCACTTCTTGTCAAAATATGGATCTTAGTCCTTTCTCTGAGAGATGCAAGAAATAACAATTTGCTTGAGCCCAGCAGCAAACAGTGCAGGCAACCAACCCACCCTTCCCTCCCCCAAACTTCAGAAACCCCAAACCTTTTCCCTTGCAGAGCATTGACACAAATTCAGCCACCAACTACACACTGTGAGAATCCATCATTTGATGACTAATGCTGGGACAGTCATTATTTATCAGGTACAAGCAGCTTGAATGCTCCTGCAGTTCCATCCCAACCCCAGCCTAATTAAGGCTAACCCCCAGCTGAAGCCACGGCAGAAGCTGCAGAACTCACCACAGAGAGCATCCTGTGCAGGGAGCCGTAAGCTGCTGCTGCCTGCTGCTGGGTCTTGCGAGCCAGCGCTAAACTCTTAGCTCTGGCTTTACTCCTCCTGAAGGCGGGCATTGCGGCTCGTGAGTGCAAACTTTGCCAAAGGAAAGAGCCCTCGGAAGGAAGCCGCGGATGTTGTGATCCCCCGCAAACACACCTTCCCTCTGAGCTCAGCTGCACAAGTTTCTCTTTTGTGCCAATTACCCAAAAATCAGAGATGCTGACAACATCCCAGTGCGAGGAGGCTAAGCAGCGTATGAGAGTACAGACAGACCTGCCATGCCTCCCTTTATTGCTACAAATGAAGGAAAAACTTGCTAGATGAGGAGGTTTTCTTTATAAATAGCTTGATGTGGTGAGTGCAGGACAAAGTTCAGTTATGACAAGGGAAGATGGGTTTGATCTCCCCAGAAATATACCTGCCTCCCTGCCTGTGAAATTTACTGCATAAACAAAACATCAGGTGCTTTGAGAAAGTTAGCCAAATACCTAAAAATATCTAGAGGGTGCTGACTGCCCTGAAGGTCAGCATAATTTGTCAATAGCACTGATGTTCTGTCAAGGGTATATGCTGCTAAATGTTGAGGCATACAAATGCTCTTACAACGATAAAATGAAAAACAAATAGGCAGCTCTCTGGATGATTTCTTTACATAATTATGCTTGTCCTTTGTTTGAACTTTTTAGCCATAATTACATCAATAAAAAGAAATTTAAAATGAGTTCAGTAATAAATTCAGGCTTGAAAGTAAGAGTTCTGATGCTGACATATTTATACAAAACCATTTGGGTCTACAGATAGATTACTCTAAGAACAATGCAGCTTTAAATAAAACATTATAGGACATGACAACACTGAACTGAAGAGATAAAAGACTGACAAGCAATTCATTAATACAAGGAGAACTACACCAGAGGCATAATAAAACACAGCAACTCCCATGTTGCCCCTATCACAGCACTCCTGGAGTGCAATGAAGTTGAGCTGTAAGGCTTCATTCAACACTGCCCTTGGCAGCACCTACTGCTCCCTAGGAAACCCTTTTCTTGAACCCCAATGATACACAAGCCTGGGTATCTATATCCTTGGTTATGAGTGCACTGCTTCCAAGGTTTCAAAGATGTTCACCTTCATACAAGCAAGGGAATAACACAGCTTTCTCCTTTAATTACTGCAATTAAACTTACATCCATCTCTTTCCAAATCATTAGCACAACTTGACAGCTCAGCATTTGCCAAACTGTACAGCTCAGTCACTGAGAGGCTGCCTATCAGAGGAAAAATGATGCTGGAGCCCTGAAACAACATGCTGCTGATAAGACATGCAGAACACATCACAGCAGCAGGAACCTCTTAGCGGATGGACTGTGCCCTTTCTTCCTCTTGGAGACATATCAGGGTCACTGGGGGAGAAGACTGTAAACAGAAAACTGAGGAAATGGTCTTGAAGGAGCAAGAGAGGTTTTGCCTGCTCCCTAACATTTCATTTTTCAGTGGATGTAGAGTCTGGTTTAAAAATCCAAATTCATAGATTGCTGTGCAGCGTGTACATGGCTATTGTTCTTATCCACCATTAGTGGGTGCCTCTGCAGTAGTCCACAGATCCTAGGGATCCACAGAGCAAGTCTGAAGATAAGAAACAAAAATAAATAAGTAGTTTGTGGAAATTAAAAGTTTAAAATGCTGTATATGTCATTTTAAAAATAACACAGGCCAGGTCACCAGATTAAGATTAATACAGTGTATTAAGAGTATAACTACACTTTCTAGAGAGTTACTTTGTTTTCTATCTGCATTAGTTATGGCAATTTCAAGCTCAATTTTTTCTAATAGATACATCTAAAAACACAGCTCATCCACTGGGACTGAGAAAAAAAAAAAGGTTGCTAAATTTCAGGTCCAAGCAATATCGTCAATCTTGATGAAAAACAATGACAGGCCTTTTTAATTCCATATTAGGAAGTTATTCTTCCCCAGATTTGCTAATTAAGCCTGCATTATTAGCTAGCCATATGCCAGCTAAAAGATGTTACCAATTAACAGCTTTTTTTTAATGTGTATTCATTAGAAAAAAGACAATTATGTTTCAGTAATCTTTCCATCTCCTATTGAGGGACTTGGACAAATCAAAAAGGGGAACAACACAAACTAAAGCAAAGCAAATGAATGAATGCTTTTCATTTAGCCTTTCTTTTTCTCTAGAAGCACACAAGCAGTACTCAAGCACTTTTCAGAAACAAGAGAAATAATCCATCACTGGGAAATATTTTTAAGATCACTGGAAAAATGACATAGCCCTGTTGTTTGTTCCTGTGTACTTTGAATAACACACGTTCCCTTTACCGACATCTGGTTTTCATCTTTCCATTTCAGTGGCACCAGCCTTGATAGTTACCATAACAGTGACATCCTTCATAATACGGGCTTCCCTCTATTGTCCCCATACGTGTAGGTGTGCTTATCTGCCTCCAGTTCATTTCCCATCCTGCTTTTGCCCTTAATGCATCAAGGTAAAAGGCTAATTTTGCTCCATCAGTGTACACTTTGAATGAAAGGAAACAGTGGCTTGCCTGCAGGACAATCCCGAGCACTTGTGGGCTACTTTGTAACATCAGTCTGGACCACTGGTGACACAGAAGCATAATTCATATACACAACATACATATGTAGACACACACACAGACACATATATTTAAAAAGATACACGCACTTACGTACCCTGCACTAACAGGAGCTCTGCAATGTTAGTGGTCTCTAAGCATTATAAGCTCAGGATTAATACAGCTTGTCTCCAGACCTCTGCACTGATCTAGAGGGAGTCTGTTTTTTACTTTTTATAACTGTGGGTGGATAATTTTTCTGCATATTTTCCTGTCATGCTTATTATACTAATAACATGGTTTTTAAATGCCGTCAAAATGTATTTTCAAAGCATAATTGACCACAGTGAAGACACTTGCTTTAATTCCAGTGATTAAAAAATCAGTTAACATTCCAAATGTTTAAAGTGAATTCTTGTTTTATTTTTACTTTCAAGCATCTTAAATATTGTTTGTAACATTCTCACTAAAAGTGTTTTGTGCTGAATGCAAAAACTTTTCTCAAGTATTGCATTAGAAACTGTAGCAACCACTGAGACATTATCTTTGCAGTTGCACTCATGTTTCACAACATAGTTTTGCAGTGTGACACCTTTGGAGGCAGAGAAGGCAACGCCTATCTGTTCTTGTTAGTAGTCAGCATTTTGCATTCCAAATGTTAAAAGATGCAGTAACTCCCCTGTAAAGACAAATATAGATTCTCTGAACTCTACACCAACCTCTCCCCTGGTTTTGGCAAGACATTGTTTAGGAACTACAGGAGAATTCCGCTGTCCCAGAAGGAAATAATCACCATGTGAGAGGATGTCTATGTCTGCTCACAATACGTTAACAAGAGACAACAGGTAACAAAACATGAAAGTCTGGTGGAAATTCCCTATGCATCTGACTCAACTAACCCCTTATCTTTTTTTTTTTTAATTCTTCTGCCTCTTCCATTCTTTTATGTACCTTTTTGTTACCTTTGATTTTGCAGAATTTGCTGCAGGTAGCAGACATTTTTCAGCTTTGGTATTTCAGGTCTACCTTTGTTATTACATGCTCCTGACAGAGCAAAATAGGAATCAAAGCTTCATTGAAGTTATGATGGCATCCAGGATGCAGTATTTATCTGAAATCCTATACTGAAACTTTGTGCAAATTTAAAGCGACTTTGTGTGCTATGGGTGACTGCTGAGTGCATCATATACCTTGGCACGCACTCAAATTGGGTTTAGATGCTTTTGCATCATAAGAAAAAAACACATACGTTACTGTCAACACTGCAACTGAACTGTACCTTAATTTAAAAAAAAAAAGAAAAAAATACCAAATATTCTGCAGATGGCAGAGAGGCTACCCAGTTCCATGTGTCTATCAGAAGTGTGATTAGATATCTCTGCCTTTCATTTCAAAGTGAAACACTGGCGTCATATCCTGCACTGCAGGTGACCGGGGTTGCTTTTGGAGGCACAGGGTGGTGGGCTCCCAGGCAGCTTCCTGCCCTTCACCACTGAAGTCACAGTTGTCTCCAGAGGCACTGCTAACCATATCCTGTTGCAACGATTCAGGGCCCCTGTCATATGCTTCCCTTTTCATCTGCAGGTAAGCCTCATGGATTTTTCCCAGCTGACTACAAAGAAAAGCTGTGTTGTAAGTCCTCTCCCACTGGCTTCCTTCATTTGCAAGCATCAACACAACACAATTTCTTTTCCTGATCAAAACCATCTGTATGTTTTACACCAAAAGCTCAGTACTTTTGAGAGGACGTTTCCTTCAGTTGGAGGAAAGACAACAAATACCCCTTCCCCCTAAGGCCCAGGGCCTCAATGTAATAGCACAAAACAAAGCTGCACAAGGTCACACCTCTGCATGCTGGAACTGCACATACTGTGCAGACCCTTCAGTCTTTTTTCCTCCTTTCTTGTGCCTCCCTACCAGTAACTATGCAAGCAGGTCTCCATCTACAGCCTAACCTGGTTACAGGTTCACACTAGGTACAGCACTTTACATGCTTTAAAGCCTTGTGGTTTTGCAGCTCCTTCGCTGCGTTAGCCAAGACTCACAGCTCTTACATTTGAATTTTGGGCCACCCATAGGGGATGAAGAACTCCAGAATCAACACAACAAAGTGAAATCCAGGACTGGGCAGTAGCACTCACTGGTAGGTTTACAGTAAGCCTTCTGTAACCTATCGTCTACCAGTTCTGGTGCCTTCTCTGAGCAATAGATTAACACACTGAATAATTAATCTAATTAATTAGATTATTTTGCAAAATTCTTATGAACTTCTGAAGGGCTCCAGTTTCACTGATACCCTTCTCAAAAGGCACAGGAAGAGCGCAGGGGTCCAGCAGCAGGTCCACACTGCTGGAGCCACCAGCTCTGGAAGGGTCACCATAGGCTGGGCTATCTGCAAGGAAAGCACAATAATTAGCAGAACTCCCCACAGGCTTGTCATGCTTTCAATGCAGAACAGTCCCCTCCAGGCACAAATGAATCAAGGAAACCACTGCTGAGAAACATGCTATTTTCCCATGTCAGCTGAGATTCCCTAAATGCATGTCAAATCTGGAAGAAAATGACACTTGGATTGCAGAGGCTATACACGATTTTGAGAGTACCATGTTGTTAATCCCCCTCCTACAAAGTAAAAAAAAAAAAAAAAAGTTAATTGCAGACTACTCCCCAGGCTTTTGGATGTCATCAACTGCTAAAAGGAAGTTTTCATTATTAAAATAAAGGAAAAATCCTTCATGTCCTATGGATGCTGAGTAAACCTTCAGGCAGGCAGCTCTCCTGCAATTAATGACATGCTGTGCAAGTGGGAACTGCCCGGCCAATGCAAAACAGAGCTAATGAGAAGCCATCACGACATTCAGCTGGAATTGCCTCCATGCAAGAAGTGGGTATGGGGCTCTATTGACCTTCTGGTCATTTCTGCTTGGTTTTCTTTCAGTGGAGCTCAACGACTTGGTTAGTACTAACATTCCCTTTCCAAGATTTTTAATTTTTACAGGCTGCTTAACAAAATTATTTCACATACACTGCTTATATACACACAGTCAGACTGGTGATCCCGTACTCATCTCTGAGAGCAATGAATGTCATCACCAGATCAAAATAAATAAATGAACCACCTCATATATATAATACATATGATCCATATAAAAAATAGGATTACATTTACTGACAGTAGCAGTAGAAAGCAGTTGGGTGTGTTTTGAATAACAGTGCCCTGAACTACTCCAAAGCCCATCTGCTACAGATCAAAATGTACAATGTTTTCTAGGTGATAAATCATAGGAATACAAGATTACTAGCATCCACTTGCATTCTTCTGGAAGAAAAAATACCATTCAAATCTTCCACAAACACTGAACAATCGCATGAATTTTCTGTTGGGATTGGACTGAAAGTATGAGTAATGATTACTAACTACCTTTCACTCCTGCCATTCCATGGCAACTGCCACAGTTGCCCCTTCCTGTCACCAAAAATCAAACCATGCTTTTTTTCTTTAAAAACTGAGCATTCAGGCAGACCAGCAATCAGATACATTTTCTCTCATCCTGGTTTGAACTTAGACCTCAATATATATTGTACCTAGGGATTTTTACCCTTTAATTATTCTGCATCAGAAGTTGATGGCTGTAGTCATGCTACTAATGGAGGGGGTTTGAAATCAGCTTTAGAGATTTTGAAGACAAAATGTTAATTTCTTCAACTTATGAAAACCACCCCTCCAGTGGTGGCTATGTTGTACATACAAGAGGCCAAAATTGCAAAAAGCAGCAAGCTCTTGACAATGCTCACTGATTTTCATTACAGAAATAGCTGTGTGAAATCAGCTAATAGATAACAGAGTGATTTCCTTTTTGAAATCCCAACACATGTATTTTGCATCTGTTCAAAGCACTGTTTGGGAATCTTCCTAAGGTAGGTGCATGATGTAGAATTTGGAAGATGAGTTTGCTTTCTGACCCAGTCTCTCGCTGCATTCACACCTCCTGGCCACCATCAGATATGAGCAAATGAGCTGCTCAATTGCACATATACCTTTGATTGGAAGGGCTACAAAAAAACCTGAACAGTTGCCCAAGTCAGGCTTGTGTGCATGTTGGCTCCTTGAACACGAAAAGCGGCGCTGTGCACAGGGAAACTAAAAACCAGAATTCTCACCATGGTCCCAGACATGCCGACTTCATGGAAATGCACTTCTCGCTGCACTGGCCACAACTGGCATCACAATAAACAGAACACACAAGCTTCAAAAAGACTGCAAGGATGATTTGGTATTACATAGGAAACTCAAGCATCCAAGAACAAGATTTCTGAAACACATAAGGGCATATTTTTTCTACCTTCTTTTTGTTCACTATATCTGTAAAAATGGGCATTTCGAGTAAGGCCATCAAATTGACCTAGACCTCATCCCCATGAAAAGTTGAAAGCATTTGATGAAAATGCTCCCTCCTGTAGGAGTTGCAGATTTGTGTTTGCCAAAAGTGTCATGAGCTCTGCTGATCAGACTTGTCATGAATTCTCATTTCCTTATCAGATGAAGGAAAAGGGAACATGGTCATCAACAGGAGGGAAAGATTAATTAGTTGAGATAATCTAAATAAGCTCAAGATAGGGAAAGGTGTTTAGGGTTTTTAACCATAACTTCTGTTCATTGCATTAAGAATAGTATTCTCAAGGGAAAAAAATTGGGGTTTGTCTCTGCAGTGTATAGATTTCTTTTTTAATAAGAGATGATGTGGATAGATTTGCCCCCATTTACACACATTCATGTATGATCAATAACCCGTGCTGGGACTAAAGTGGCTATTTCAAGAGGCAGCAGCAAAGGCAATTTCCCTAAGTTTCTATATTCAACTTATTCCCAGGACCAATTTTCCTTCATTGTTTGAAAGAAATATGGAAGCATTTCAAAGCCTTACAAAGTGAAACTGTTGGCCATTCTTTAAAAAGCCAATTCTTGTTAACATTCAAAGTTGCCCACACAGCAGCTTCCATTTCTGCACCTGCAATGTTAATTTTTGAAGATGACACCATAAAACCATTCAGTATTCATTGATTGTTTCTATAATGATTAAAAGCCATCACACTAGCTATTTTTGCTGGGTTTCTTGAGTTTCTTAAAGACCTCTAAGATACAGCTGAGGATATAATGAAGTTGTGTGAAATATTTACAGCAAGTATACTCTAAGGTTTTTTCTTATGATCTGTAAAATACTTAAAGTGAAAATACATCTTCCCCTTCTCGGACATGCATTTATATGAAGTTACTTTTTTATGTCTGTTAGATTTAATATGATTTCAGAAATGTGTCTCTCTGATGACACTCAAAAGATTCAGAGCAACCAGGAGTCAGATCACAGCAGGTCTCTTTCTAGAGACCTTAAAATAATAGGTAATTATATGGTAAAATTTCCCCTTCTAGCTGTGTTTCATAAAAGGTTATTTTTAATACACTGAAAATACAAAGTAAAGATAAGCAAGTTAGTAACAGACTACTAAACCTAATCTTAAACAGTGGACTAGAGAAAACATTTCTAGCCAATACAGTTTGCAATTAGAAATCACAACTAGCTAAAGGAAGAGTTGCAATTTTTGTTCATTTGACTTCATGCTACTTTGATGTAAAGAGAGCTTGATTCTTGGCAACTGCCAACATATGAGGATTTAATGAGCACCAGGAGCACAGACAATTACTTCTCAAAATGATTAAACATAACTAAACTTAATTACATTGACAGGCATGCTCAATTCACAGATTTTCTGAGGTCACATATTCTTCTGTCAACAGAACATCTACATACTCCAGAACCAAGAGCAAGGACAACATGCTGTTGCCACATAAGCAGTTATTTTAATAGAGTTCGGAAATGTACTGCAGCACAATGTGTTACAAGTATAATATCTATCCCTGTTAAATAAAATTGAAGATAAGGTTAAAGGTATTAAAGTGCTAATGGAGTATTCCAGAGAATACAGAGCTGTCAGAAGAAATGTGCATCTGGAATGGATGGTTCTTGATATACATGTATTTTTAATAATATTTTATAACTTAAGGAACAGCTTCCATTTCCAGAATGATAGTAGCCTCTCTTGCCCTCCTAAATGCATTCACTTCCCAGTCTACAAAAAAAAAAAAATCCATGAATGACTGACTAAATGAAGGCATGTTTGAATGTAGTACACATGCAATAAAAGACTTATTTCTTTGAGATTATAAGGCATTTCTGAAATGCCTCACTGTACTTTCAGTTAAGATGATGCCTAAACTTAGCTTAGTATGAGATCAAGAAAATAGCAAAAACAGACAAATGAAAACGCTCAAAACAAGAAACATAAAATCCAGAAATCAGACATGCAACCATTAAATCCAAAGCTTTAAGACTGTTTTTGTATTTACTTACATGTTACGGGACAAAAATCAACCAAACTTCAAAGGAGCCTGCTTCCTCAGAGCCAAACAGTCACATCTATGGCTGCTGTCAACAGGAAAGTGAGCATCTCTAGCTGTGTGTCCCCTGAAATACTCCCAGACTGCCTGTTGTTCCAGGCTGTGCTCAGAACCTCTCAGCACCACCAACCTCTCCTCCACAGAGCTGTGCTTGCAGAGCTCCTCTCCCCCATACTTCTGCAGCATCGCCTACTTGCCTACTGCACTAATGGTGTCCACAGGCGTGGGAGGTCAAGTCAGCACATGCAGGAAACAGAAGGCAAAGGAAAAAAAAATCCACAACCCCAAATCCAGATGCTACACTTTTCAAGGCTGCACAATTTCCTCAAACTAGCTTTTATTAGCAATAGTTATTGTTCATCTGGTGAGCAGTCCCAAATCACAGATATAAAAACAGAAATCATTTTAATTCCTGTTATACATAACCACAAAAGCACATACAATGTACACCACCTGAACTTAACTGCTAGGTTTGGGTTTTCTTTACTTCTACATCTATTGGGGATATCAAAAGGGTCAGACAAAAAGCTCTGACGGTAATAGGCACCCTCCAACAGAAAGACAGCAATCAATTACAAACCATTTGCAGAAATTATAGACCTGTCACAGACTCATTTACAGCTGCAGTCTGACTGCCTCTGATTGCCCGGCTGTTTTCCACCCTTGTACCTACAAAACCAGGACAGCCTCAGATAATTTTAAAAATGACACTGGCAGACCTGCATGTCAGCTCGAGAAGTGCACTGCAATACAGAATGGGCAATTACTTCAGCAAATCATGCAAAATCCCTAATAACTGCTGAATCTGACAAATTTGAGGCTGGAGGGAGGACAGGGAGTAGACCTGTCCATTTTCCCCTCTTTTTTTGAGCTTTAATTGCAGCATGCAATTTAGAGCATTGGAGCAAATTTAGTGCATTAAAAGCAGCAACTAGTGTAGATCAATTGTTCTCTGTGTATTTAAATCCTCAGAACTCTCCCTAATTTTCTGACACCTGGTGTATTTGACATAGGCAATCAGGCTTGGCTTTGTTCTTCTGCTAGAGCAAAGCTGATGCCCCAGAATCTCCTCCCCTACAGCAGGACAGAAGGTCAGCATTTATGTCCACCCAGTGCATGGGGGACACCACATAATCTGGGTGAGCAAGGCACCCCAAGGTACTCAGGGAGCCTGGCCTGGTGAAAACAGCCATCAAAGTATCCTAAGCCTTGGGGTCACCTCTGCTGTGCTCTCACAAAGATCCCCACCCCTAAAGCCAGGCAGAAGTACTAAAACAGCAGAGCAGAGAAATCCACAATACACCTTTCAAAGGAGCAATGTGTTCTAAGGGGAGAAAATCCAGTTTGTTCTTGTCTGGTTGCAAAGACTTTGGGGAAGCATAAGCAATCCTTACACAGGACACAGATAATTTCTGTGGGAATCCCCTTGTCCAGCAGGAGTTGGGCTGAGGACCCACAATCTCTGGGCTTCTCCTTATTCTCTAGGGAAAGGGCATAAAATCACCTGTATAAAACTGAAGTAGGTTATGAAGTAATTAATAAAGTAAGATTGACAGCTCCTCTCAGTAGGTATAGTTAAAGGCACAATGTATCTTCCTATTTCAGTCTTCTGAGTTTTAACATTCTGTCTAATCTCTACCAATTTTTCATACAACCCAGCACAAGACAGTAATATATTCCAGAACCATAAAAATTCTAACGTCATTCCTGTTATGCAAGAGTGCTAACACAAGTGTTATCCCAAATTTGCTTGAAGATACAACCAACTCATCAACAGAATTTATAAACACACTTCTGTTGTCAGAATGGCAATGCCAGGTAAAATCATGGCCAACTCAAAAACGCTACCCACACTTGCAGTTGGGAGTTTCCAAACAATATGCACTCCAATTGGACACAGGTTGCAATTTGACTGATTCAGAGCAAAATGGACAAAAAGCTGCTCTTTGGAGACCAGTGCATGAAGGTGGGCACTAATTCCAGGCATTCCTGCCTCAGGCCCCAAAGTCCTTGCTGAGAGAAGGAAAACCATTAGTCCAGCCACGTCAGATAGAAACTGCAGACAGATAAAAGGTTTCCAAATTAGAGCGTGGCAGTCACTGTCTCTCAAACACTGCACCTCTCCAAGCCTGTAGCCCAGTTTAAAACAGCTGACATAGTATTGCTGTGGTCACTGCAATATTATCAGTAAGCCCTGGAAAGATCAGCAAAAAGAAAAGACAAAACAAACTGCATCAATTAGAAAGCTGTAGCAGCTTTACTGTTCTCTGCAGGAACTGGGTTCAAGCCACATAGAAAAATGAATTTGACAAGTCTCCACCTGCTTGCCATTTGCCCCCATCACACTGCTCCTGCAGATGCAGCAGCTGTGCTGTAGATGCTGACCTGTCAGGGCGACCTCAAGATACTAAAACACCAAGTACAGCTAATATGCATACAAATTTTTTCAAGCTAATGCCATATGGTAAATTCCTTCCAACAAAATGCAGAGCATTAACACTACACCATTGCCTTTTGGTTCATAAGGATTGTTGTGTCAAGCATTTTCTTACCCTGAAGGGTGGATCAGTCTTCTCCCTGTGTGGCACTTGGTCCAGAGTGCCATCAGTACTGCTCCTTTTCAAACTGGATGTGATGTCAGGCACGTTACTAAAGTCTGCATTTGAAATAAAACACATAAATAAATTAGAGGGTTATAGGACAGAAGAAGGAAAAGTATTAGCTCTTACCTGGCTAACGCATTCAGTGTCTAGTACAATTACAACAGCAGGAGAGAATCACAGAATCAATTAGGCTGGAAAAAACCTCTGAGACCATTGAGTCCAACCTATGACCATGTCAACCTAGACCAGGACACTAAGTGCCATATCCAGAAAAAATGCAAAATTTGCAATCATCTTCACCCCTCAGAAAACAATGGGAGAGGTCAAAGCAAGGAGCAGCGATGCCTTGAAACTCTGCTTTTCCAAACTCTGCTTTCCAGCAGCTGGACATGGGAGAGTGTCTGAAGCAATGTGCATATCTGATCTACCAAAATAAACGTAAGGCTCCTGCTAACAGCATACTTTTGAAGGCAGCACTATCTATAATCAGCACATTCTGTGCTGAGACAACCAGTGAAGATTATTAAATGCACTCAGCAGTTCTCCATGGATGAACACACCATTGTTCAACATGACTTAGTTCCCAATCCTTTAAAGATTTAAGAAGAAAAGAGAATTTTGCCCTGGAACAAACACCATAATTCATAATACAGACACAATCCCTTCTTCTTGCAAATACTTTACCAATTTTCTCAAGTTTGGAGTCCATCTACACAGTAGCTGGCACAATGCAAAAACGAGAGCACTGCCCTGCTCTACTTACTGACAGACTGTAGCTTTCAGTAACATTTACATTTAAACTCAAGAGCTATCCAACAATGCTGAGCATTCATTTTAAAATCATATTCTTTCTCTTTATATTTCCTCAAATGGCTGTTGAAAATCTGCAGAGATGTTCATGTGGAAATTCTAATTAAAAATTCTAGAAGTGAAGAAGTGATTTTTTATCAGTATTATCAATCCATGCAGCTTAAAATTATACAGCAAACAACAAATAAAAAAAGAACAGAAAAGAAAATATCAAGGAAAAAGGATTTTCAGCAACCTCAGATGCTAAAACAGCAATAAAAATAAAGGGGAGGTTAAAGTTTGCTGCTTTGTTTCCTAGCCTTTAAACCTCCAGAGTATAATTCACACCACATTACCACATTTTCAAACTCTTTCTCAACACCTACAAATTCTGAAGATTTATTTTTAAGTGGAAGATAAGAGTCTTATTTAATTGCTAACACCAGCAACTAAAATGGTAATTAAAACAAATACCACCCATCTTGCAGTAATATCATGACAGCTTGCAATAATGAAATTGGGAAGGACAACAGAATTTAGCTGCCTGGGTGTTGCTGTTCTCCTGTCAATGCAGAGCAGGACCAGTTCCTCTCAGAGAGAAATGAACAACATGGACTGAAGCAGAGAGGAAAATGGGAATTTTAGGCCCAAAAGAGCACCTTGCAACCCACGAGGAGCCTTCCTGGTAAGACAAAACATGGCTGACAGTCTCCAGAGGCAATTCAGAGAAAGGCATGCAAATAACTCAGCACAATGTCAGCTTGGGTTTTTCTATATGTTATTAAGGTGCTCAGGTCAAGCTTAGCATTGAGGCTGGCATTTTCCACCCACATGCCAAATACTTGACCACTTTCTCATTTCCCTATCCTTACAGAAACAAGGTCTCATCACTTTTCTCCCCTCAGGCTTTTTTACCTTCCACTCCCAGCCAGGTGCTGCTCCTGATATATGAGCCTGTGTAAAATGCAATACCCCAAGACTTATCATTTTTGCAGAAAAAACACATTTTATACAACTCCACTCCAGCCATCCATCATCTTCAAGACCTTAAGAAAGAGTGTGTCTTGTCTATTTACTTGATTATGCTTTTACCTCTCTTCTTACACCAAGCCTGAATTATTTTCTCCTTCCCTCTGGGCTTCTAAAGTAATTTTGAGGCTCTCTTCTGTCTATGAGTACACATGAATGCCTATTGACTTCCACCATTGTCAACTCCTGCGTAAGCCAAGCCCTAAAACTTAAATTGACTTTTAAACAACATTTTCTTCAGGGTAAGGCGATGCTGAAGATATTATTTCCTATTGCTTCCCAGGTGAGCTCTTTTTACTTGCCCTTTAGGCTGTAATGCCCTTCTCCCCTCCAAACAGCATGTACCTGAGCTATGTTTTGCAATGGCATAAAGGACGTAGAGTTTGATCTCGGGTAGTTAGCTAAAGAGAAAAAAACCCTATTTCCCTGATTTTACAAAGTGATCACTAAACATATTTGTCCTTCATGAAGCAGTAAAACTAACTTACACAAGCAACGAAGAGAGAGCATAAATGTAGGAAGAGGAAAATAGGGTAAAACAATCAGCAAACAACATAAACAGAAGCAATCAGGATAACAACACCCAAAGTAGGCAAATAGAATATTGTATTGCTTTTTCCAGATGACCCATCTTTCCTGCCTTTACCCTCATTTTGTTTTTCCTTTGTAGTGTACAGGACTGTCAGAGCTAGGGCTATATAGTCTTGCCCATTTTTATAGCATTTACTGTTGGCAGAATGAGTTGCTGACAATGGAGAAGCAACAGTAAATGTTATTTTAAACAGCAAAACCTAAAAAAAATTACATGGAAAGAATCCAAGGTGAAAAAAGACATCCTACTGCATCCTACATGGTATGCAGAACTAACATGGGGAGGGAAGTAAGCAAGGAAGGAAGGATGTATGGGTTGTTGATCAGTTTATCGTCCATATCCTGTCTCCTCTTCCTTCTTTTGCTGTGGAAGGGGACTTCCTTTGGATCTGCTCCTACAGATTAATCCCAAAAAGCACAGAAGCACCAATATCAGCTACATAGCTCAACCCCCTCACGCCCCCCTCCCCCATTAAAAAAAAAAAGTAGTATTAGAGAATGGGTAATTAAAAATTCAAAGCTTAAGGACATAAACACAGCAAAAAGATCAACACTGAAATTCCTTTTACTTCCAGTGATAAGTGCAAGGGGACTAGGAAAGCCAAACCCTACAAAATGTATTTTCTTCAGACATTAAAATTTTAATTTAGCCCTACAACAGAATTCACATTATCAAAGATGTTCATAAATAATATTGTGAAAGTGTTCTCCTACAGGCTGGTTAACCACTATTCTTTCAGGTAAAACTAGCAACAAAACTGTATAGAATTTGCACAAGATTAAGAAAGATGCTATCACTCTGCAAGTACAAATTTGTTTCAGTATATATTATTCTGGCTCTTTCCTGGCCATGAGGATGGAAAAGTATGCAGGGAGATATATGTTCCTAAAAATCCTTGAAATTCAAGGTCAAACCAGCACTTCCAGGCTTTTTTTAATAATTGTTTTTTTAAAAAACCAAAACTCTGATGTTACTAGAATTATGTTTCTCTCTACTTAAAGAGAACATGGAATACTTCACTGAAAATATTGCTTAAAAGGCCTTCCAGCATAGTAAATGGTGAGTGTATCACAGCTAAATCTGCCCCTACGGCTCCATTACAGTAGTACATTTGATTTATTCTACTGACATACTTGTTATAAAACTGTCTGGAAGAAAAATGGGACTGATTATAATGAGTTAAACAAAACATGGTTTAAATCTCTTAACATATTTTTTCTCTGTTGCAGTACACCTCTGTCCTGTTTACACACACATTCATGCTTGCTGGGTTGAAATGTTTATCACTTCCAGCTGGGATACAGGAACCTCTGAAGCAGATACTTTTTTCCAGTAAGCAAACAGGAGTGTCTCCAGAAAAGAAAATACTAAGTCAGTGTGGCAGGTTGACCCTAGCTGGACACCAAAGGTCCACCAAAGCAGCTCGATCACTCCTCTCCTCAGCTGAGCAGGGGAGAGAAATGTTATGAAAGGGTCATGGGTCGAGATAAGCACAAGGAGAGATCATTCACCAGCCACAGGAAAAAACAACTCAACTTGGAAAAATTAGTTTTATTTATTACTAATCAAATCAGAGTAGGATAATGAGAAATAAACCCAAATCTTAAAAACACCTTCTCCCCACTCCTCTCTTCTTCCCAGACTTAACTTTACTCCAGGTTTTCTCTCCCTCCTTCCCCTGAGCAGCACAGGGCATCAGGGAATGGGCTGTTGTGGTCAGTTCATCACACATTGGGTCTGCTGCTCTTTCCTCCTCATGGGGAGGACTCCTCACACTCTTCCCCTGCTCCAGCGTGGAGACCTCCCATGGAAGACATCCTCCTTGAACTCCTCCGGCATGACTCCATCCCATGGGCTGCAGTTCTTCACAAACTGCTCCAGGGTGGATCCCTCACAGGGTCATAAATCTGGCCAGCAAACCAGTTCCAGCATGGGCTTCCCATGACGTCACAGCCTCCTTTCTGCATCCATCTGCTCTGGTGTGGGTTTTCCACAGGCTGCAGGTGGATCTCTCTCTGAGGGCTGCAGTGGAACAGCTGCCTCACCATGGTCTGCACCAAGGGCAGCAAGGTCTGCTCCAGCACCCAGAGCACATCCCAGCCCTTCCTTCTTCATTGACCTTGGTGTCTGTTTTTCTCAGAAATTCTCAGTCCTCCTTCCAGCTGTGATCATGCAGGTTTTTTTCCCCCCTTCTTAAATAACTTATCCCAGAGGAGCTACCACCACTGCTGGTGGGCTCAGCCTTGGCCAGTGACGAGTCCATACTGGAGCCATCTGGGACTGGGAAGCATCTAAAAGCTTCTCACAGAAGCCAACCCTGCAGGCCCCTGCTACCAAGACTTTGCAACACAAACCCAATACAATCAGCCTGTTGCAAACAAGAAGAGCAGCAACAGCAGATAAATGCTAGGATTCCCAGAAAAGCACAGGGGGAAAAAGAGTGCCTCTATGTGAAAAGCTTAAACTACATCACATGAAATGCATACTAAACATTTTTCTTGGTGTTTAGCAAAGAACCACCAAGTACTAAGAACACACTCAGCACCTTTAGTTACCAACAGCATCACCAAAGAATGCCATTACTCTTGCAATGTTATGTCTTGCTGGCAGGCAGGTAAGTGACTCAATCATTCAAGAGAAGTTACAGTCCAACCACTAAAATCTGAGAGAAAACATACTTCTTAAGTCATGTTCCTCACTGCTCAACATTCAATTAAAAACAGGCACAGAGCACACAGATGGGACATTTGGTTTGAAAAACAAACACATGCAGCATATCCAAGAGCTCTATGCCTACGGGAATGTTTCTTCCCATGTTGATGCAGTGATACACGTACAAGTGGTGAATGTGGAAGTTATTCATGTGTTTGTGAGCAGTGAGGTACAATGGAAACTCATCGTCTAGCAGATGTGTGAGACAATAATAATCTCTGCTGCAATCCCAGCCAAGAATCCAAAGGAAATCAACTGGAAAACATCAACACCGACCATCCGGCAATTCATTTACCATAAAGAAGCCATCAGCAATTGCAAATGTCACTTATCTTTCTTCTTCTGTTTAATTAACAAAGAAGCCTTAATTACTTTCAAGTTATAGATGTTCTTACCAGTTCAGCTGCTCACTGTAAAGGCACAATCATCATGAGGAGAGAGTAGGAACTGAGGATCCTGTTTCTTTATTCACAGTTCTCTTTTCATAATGCATCAGAACTTGTTCCATTTCAGACTGCTCTCACTGATTTAAAAATGCCAAATAACCATCACAAGCACGTCAAGTGTTATCAAATGTCAAGCACTGTGTAGGTGGTGTAACCACCTCTTTTTTCTAACTATGAGAAGAAGGAGTGTTTCCACCTGCCACTCCAAAGACAATGATAAATTGAATAAAAATTCCTTCTACATGTACATGAGAAGACAACACAGAAGAATTAAATGTACTCAGTCTCTCACTCCAAGACAAACTAAGACCACTGCAGGGCATCATTTTCAGATCTGTGAGGAGCAGCAGCTCTGTGCACTACTTGATAACTATCCTCAGGTGTAGGAGAGAGAGGGTGAGAGAGATTAAGTCACATGTTTTGTCAGAATCAGGCAAGGGAACAGCACCCAGGTGTGTCTCAGCTAAGGGAAGATGCTTGATTAACAGTTAGCAGCTGTGAGTCCTTCCTGGTATCCCTGATTTCACGTGATCCACTTACCACACCACCAAACACTCACTAAAACAGAGTCTGACTCTAAAGGCCATGGTAAAACCAGTCCCACAGGGCTTGGCTGAACCAGGCTGAAATATGTCTGTAATCAACAGGGATGAGCAAGGCAGGACAGCTATTAATGATCAGAAAATGGCCATGTCTGAGGTGGGTGCAAGCCATGCTGCACTCGAGCAGCTGAGCAGAGGACTAAACTTTAGCTCTCAACATATAAAATCTGGCATATGAAATAGAAACTCAGCAGCAAAGATATCAATAAATTATTCAACTGATGATGGGGAAAAGAGAATGGGACTATACAGCTGGTGAATAACATCCAATAGCTATACTTAAAGAAAGAAAGAGAATTCTGGGGTAATCTAATTTTGGAAAATACAGATCTATAACCTATGTAGTAACCTTAGGCTTTCACAATAAATTCAAGGAAAGAAAGATCAGAAATGTGAAGATAAATGGACTATAACATATATACATTATGGGTAAGCAGATTGTGCCAAACTAATCTGACATCCACCTTCAATAAAGTATTTTTTTAAAGACAAAAATAAAGGATAAAAATAACCTTCTGGAAACTTAGTTTAAAAAGAAAAAATGAAATAGGAAACGTTTATAATATCCCTGGGGAAATTTTTAGCCAAAATGAAAAGGATAGGAATTAAAACAAGACAGAACTGGCTAGCAGGTAAGATGAGAATACATTTGTCTGAATTAACTCCTAGGCCTGGGAAAGGCTAGATTGTAGATTTTGTTCAAGGTGGGTTTGGGGACTAATTTTATTTGATATTTTCATTATTTGTCTCAGCAAAGAAAGTACAATAGTAAGTACTCCAATTAAATACTTGAATCATTCAAAGTTACTACAGAGCGTTAATTAGGAGCACAACTGGAGATGCATAAAGGAGATGTGGATGACCTTGAAGATGAAGGCACAGTCCTAGAATGAAATCACATGGAGGACAGTTTCAGGGACCTGTAAGAACTATTGCTTCTATAATATGGGACTCCTGAGTTGGAAACATGAAAGAAAAATGTGGAAGTGTGGAGAAGGGGTTGACAACATGTAGAGCTACTTAAGCAATGGCAAAGGCCAGCAGATACCGACCAGTCATTCCACTGGCCAGGAATATGTCTGTGCTGGCAATTACAGGACTGGTTTTCAACCATCACACAACTAAATTTCTAGAACAAACTTACCTAGGCACAAAGATTGCAAACAATCTATTTTAAAATGGAATAGGACAAATGTATCAATAGGGTTGTCCAAAGCCATAATAAGCAGAGGATTGGACATGCTGAGTCTGGAAATTCCTTCCCATGCTGGGTTTATCTATCACCAGCATAGCACAAATATTACACAAATACATACATACATACATAATTCAGCTACACAGGTTAAAATAGCCAGAAGCCTCTGTCTCTTCAGTAAAGCACAAGAAATACTTTAAGTTTCATTGATACTGGTAAAGAATGTTTATTACTAAGAGAATATTTATTTCACAAGTGCATGTGGGTTATGAGCCCTGACAGTTGTCCTACCCCAGTTTCTTGCTGACTCCAGCTCTGATGTTCATTAACAACTCCACTGCAACAAACTGGTAATTTTCTTGCTTGTAGTTCTCTGGCACTTGAAAGGGAAAGAGTACTCTCACTTCCTGTCCTCTCAGCTGCAGTTTTTAATCTGCAGTAGTTAGATGCTGTAGATACAGTGGCATTCAAGTAGTTATGATGGGATTGGCCTAGTCTGTAAAAGACTGATATCCTGACATCAGATCAGAGCAACTGACAGCCTTTTTTAAACACTAGTATTATCCAGTGATTTCAGGCAGATTATGCAAAACAGCAATAAAGTGGGCATCAAATTATTTCTGAGAATAGTAATATGAATTTTAGCTTGAAAAAAAAATAGGATCCACAGCTGTAAAGGATTGCAGGAGGTCCAGAATGTCCACTAGGAAAGAATGTATTCAATATTTTCAGTAATTCCAAAATGTTCTAGAAACCACCAATAAAACACAACTCAGCTGATCTTCAGCATGTAGGATATTCCACTCCCTGTTACAGAGAGTTTCCACAACCCCCTGTATGGTTTATCTGGAAATGCGATATTACATTTGGGTAATAAATTTAAGCCAGGTGTATGGAAAGCTGCATTTTTCATTGTTGTGCGAATTCCCCAGACTGATCAGTTAATTATGATAAGCTTACAGTTATCATTTTCTAGCCAATGTTACTATCAAGAGAAAAATAAACTTCCAAGAGAAGATAACAAATATTTCCAAAATCCCTGGTGCAAATAATACCAAAGCCTGAGCCAACTCTCAGAAAGGAACAAAGTTTTGGTGGTCTTCATGCCTTCAGACTTACTGAAAAACAGGGAGTGGTAGGTGAACCATTCCAGCCCAGCCTGGAGAAGAAAAATATCAGCATAATGAGCTCTAAAAATTCTCCCTCAGAGACCACCACTCATAACTTCAGTTAAACAGTTCAGCCTGGCAGGTAGCATGCATGTTCTTATTTCTTTTGGTTTTATACAACTTAATATATTTCAGGTTTTCAACAGTATATTTACTCTTCTGTAATGAAGTTGAAAAAATAGGTCTGTACGCATTCCTTCTGTATCCTTTTCCTTTCTGAAAAACTTCAAGAAATATCTTTCAAAAAGTAAGTTGATCCAAAGGAATTTGTTGAATGGCTTTCAAAAGACATTCTCACAATCTCTGTTAGAGAAGACATCCAAGTTTCACCAGAGAGATGAAGGGTTCTGGGTTCACTAGTTCAGCTATGAATAACTCATATGTCTTCTTATGAGAGGATAAGTCTTTTCAGTTCTTTGGCTCATGTTAGCCCCTGGGATCAGCATGGAAGGGGCACCCACCAGTTAGTATACACGACAGAGCCCACACAATCTCTACAGCCCTTCAGATTTTTCTGTAGGTTGCAAAGAACACAATAACTATGGTCGGGAAGAAGAAAAGCAATAGAAGACTCCATGGAAGATTCATTAACTGTCCCACAATGGCCATTTGCATTGGGAAAATTGCAAGTAAAAGTGAGGACGGTCTAGAAGATGAAGTTTTGGGGATACACCTAGGTCAGTTTAGTGAAGTTGTGATGCAAGAGGAAATGGGAGCTTCTGCTCCAGGGTTTCCATCATGAAGGCCCATGTCTGGGTAAACATCAAGAGGTGTTTGGAGACATTTAAATAAAACGGAATCTGTGTAAGTTTTTAACTATTACACAGTGGCAGTCCATTTTTTCCCCACAGCTGGTACTCACAGTGTTCATTCTAATGCTGGAGTAAACCCAAATGTATTTGCAGGCAGTAATTCTGGTTACTAACTGTACAGCTTCCATGCTGCTTTAACCAACAGTTTAAAAGACAGTGAAACACTAAATTTAGTATCAATTCAAAATCACCTTCCTCTTTTTGCCTAGGAAATTTTCAAGTTCTTCTGAAAGCCTTTAAACTAACTTTAGATAACAACTAGCTCAAGTTCTTATTGCTATATTATCATGACCTGAATCTACTAGCGCTAGTAACTTCAGTCTCTAGAAAACTGAATGTTAGAAAAACACAAAATTAACTGAATTTAGTAATTCAGAAATTATTTAATCTCTCTAAGATATTTTGGCTTTTATCACTTTTTGCTGGTCTGGATATTTTGTAACCTATTTTGAGAGTGGCTAGAAGGTATACTTTCTGATTAGGCTGTAACAAATTACTCCTTGGCGTAGCTAGAAACTCATTCAGGAATCCTTTCCATATGTTAAAATCTGGAAAGAAAATTAGCATACAGCTGTCATAACATCAGACTTCCCAGACAGGATTCTTAAACACAGAATTACTCGAGGCCTGTCACTAACTGGAGTAATTGTTACCAAACAAGACATGCAATTACAGACTAGCCAAGAAGATTCCCTTCATGGCCCCTTTCATCCATATGTTTTGGCTTCAGGGAGCAAACTGTGAAACATCAGAAGGTGCTTTACATGCTTCCCAATGTACAATGCAACCTGGCTGCTTCTATTTGCATATGTGATACTGCCTAGACAAAGAGAAATTCCTACTTCTGGCTAGGATCTGAAATGATCAAGCAGGAGAAGTCTTTCTCCTTTGTTCTCACCCTTCAGTGAGGAAAGTGACACTTCTTCTTTTAACATTCCACATTTTCAAGTATAGAAAAAGGCAGTATGTTCATGCAAATATTCTTGTATCATACAGCTTTCTCAAGACATTTTGGGCAACATGCTGAACAGTGGCTTCACTCCAATCAACCACCTACTTGTACAAGTTTGACTTTCTATAGGCTGCTTTATGCTCTCTTCTAATTTTTTTTTTTTTTTTTTCCTTAATATCTACAGCAACATCCATTTTGATGCTGGAGCAGAGTCCTTTAGATTCCTTTGTCCATTAACAGCTCATGGTGAGGCAAAGTCATTTGACTCGTTAGCTAATTCAACAATCAATAGGAGATACAAATTAGTGACACAATAGGAAATAGCTGCCTGCACTTCTGTAGCAATGTCTGATTAGCCCCTGCATCTCAGTGGTTTGTTTCTATACGGTTATTTAACATTCTAAATTTTCTATACCCAAAAGTATCTGCTGGCTGGGCAGCTGTTCAGCCTTTTCAGTTTGAAGTTTAACACTTCACACTGGCTTCTCAGACTATTATCTAAATGCTTTTGTTTCCTAAGTGTGTAACAAATGCCTCCTTCCACACAGTCTCACTGGAGGCCAGTGTTAGCCACAGCTAATCCTTCCATTCCGGTTCAACAGCTGGAGATGTGTGCCTGCAGTAGGAGGAGGAAGACACAGCAGAGGCCAAACTGGCTCCTCAATGCCACCATCCTCTCTAAGTCAGCAAAGGCTGCAACCCACTGCTGCCATTAGGTCTTCCAGGCTACAGCTGCTGGACATGCAGGGGTGCTGTCGGGGTTCCCTCTCCTTGTTTTTGCTGCTTCTGCAGGATTGCTCACATGGGAGGCTTTGGCTGCCCTCAGAGGTCACTTGCAGCGAGGAGAGCTGGAAAGCAAACGGAGGTAGCCCTGCCCAGGTTTCAAGTATAGCCACCACAGTGGTACATTTTCTTCTCCATCTCAGATTTATAGGCACAAAAGTAATGAAAACAGAAAGGAAAAAGGAGAGGAAAAGTTATTTATTTAATAGTTTAGCAAGAGTTTGTGGCTAGCTTAGTTTTTATCATT
The DNA here is from genome assembly GCF_901933205.1 of Camarhynchus parvulus. Lineage (NCBI taxonomy): Eukaryota > Metazoa > Chordata > Aves > Passeriformes > Thraupidae > Camarhynchus > Camarhynchus parvulus. The sequence goes on from NC_044573.1 coordinate 53,607,079, forward strand.
ACTCAACCTACTTACCTCTGTGAAACACAGAACATCTGCTGTTTGATGTGTTTTAAATCATGCCTACGGCACTAGTCTATATGTAGATGCCTCTAACTTTATCATAATTAATAAACCTCCTTGCTATCCATATTGTCACTCTACAGAATTTAGTAGGAAGGGCAATATGATGATTTATGCCTACATATCACTGAGCCAGAAGGTGCAGCTATACAGGGTCTAATGAATTTTACACCAGGAAAAAAAAACCCAACAACTTGGCCCACTGACTTCACAGGGATTAAATCATAGCATCATTTAGCAAAGCAGAACAGAATGCTCTTCCAGTAGGAGAGCACAACGAAGAGCATTTTATAGCATAAGCAATTTTTTTAATTTGGTGCACACACATCTAGCAGAAAGCCAACAGGACAGTTTGTCAAGTGGCAGCAAGGGCTCATTAAACTGCCACTCTTGGGAAACACTTGTATTGCAAAATACACAGTAGGCAACAAGTGCTCCAATGGATCCAGCTTCTGAAGAGACAAATGCTTTCTCTGAACTGATCCCTACACTGCTAAAGTCCCAGGAATTGTCACAGGTCAGACCTAGTCTTTTCCCAGCAATTCACAAGAGTGCAGGATGAAGACACTTGTGTCCATAGTGCACAAACAGCCTGGAGCAGGAGCCAACCCTCCACAGTTGTCCAAGACTACTGTCAACACACAGCCTGCCCCTTGCACTTGCTCTGACGAGCATGTCCTATCACATCTTTGTGGTTTCCCACTGAATTGGGTAATAAGTAAGGAAAAGAAAGCCCAGCAGAGTCATCTATCTTCAGACAGATAAGCAGTCATGCTGCACAGACAGCTACACGTCTGTGATACAGAGAGGCTTTCTCTGTACATTGCCTTACACCACACAAAACCCTCATATACCTGGTATTAGATCCACCAGGCAAGAGGGAGCAATGTGTGCAGATCTACACAACTAACAGATACCATTATCTAACAGGACTGTGGGTATCCTTGGGACTTGAGAAGCTAAGAAACAATATTCAGCTCTTCTGAGCTCAAAGGAATTTTCTGTGAAAGAATAAAACCAGATTTCTTTGAGATCTCACACACAAAGCACAAGGAAGGAGATGCCCTACAGCACAACAAAGAGAATTTATATGTTGAAACAGCATCTAGGCAAACAATCTAGGACCTGATTTGGGCAGAACTAAAAGTAGAAGTCATTTTAGAAATGCTTTTCAGTGAAGTTTTAGTTCTACTTTAGTTTACAAAACGCTTTCAGCAATGCATTAAAGACATTTACAAAAAGCTATGGGCAGACAGCAAGAAGCAGAGTGGTCTGAGCCAGTGGTCCAGGCACAGCCCCCAGCTGTCGGAGCTAGAGGCCACCTTAGTGTCAACATCTTCCTAACTTTAACTCTTCTGTTAAGAAGGACACACTGTTCTTTCTGTGTATTTATATATATTATTTATATATACCCTGTGATATTCAGGGTAGGTTGGGGCTGAAAGAGGATGTACAGGGTGCTGTGTGGAAAGGTGTGCACAGCGACATGCAGAGAGACAGCTGGCAGCAGAACCAACCTCTGCCCTCCTTTTCCTCCCTTAACTCAGTGGTATCTGACAAAGCTGAATGAGCAAAGTTTTCTGGAGAAGCAGTGAGTTGTAATTACACTTTACAGAGGCATCTAGAACACCTAGCAAAGTGCATTTGAAACAGGAAGTACCTTGGAATTGAATCCAAATCAGTTGTTATTATTAAGGTCATTTTTAAAATAATTTAGCATATAAGAATTAAACTTGTGGCCAACTGATGTGCTTTGCTTCTGTGGCTGCTTACTGAGATTAAAATCAGATGCTGCACATGTCTTGGTGAACAGAAGAGCCACTTTCCATGTGAGGATTCAAACCACTGATCCTCCTCCTGAAGCATTGACACTTTGCAAAAATATCTCAATGTTTAGCAGATCAGGAAGTAAAATGTAATTGCTGCTCTCCAGCACATAGCCCAGCCACTTGTCAAAAAGCACAAAGCCTGACTCTCTCCCTCCCTGACTCCAGCCATGCCTTTTACAGCACAAAATAGCTTCAGCAGGAGTGACTCAAACCAGCATGTCCCAGACTACACTGCTGCCCAGGCATTAGTGCAAAAGGAAGGAAAGCAGAGGGCAAAACCCTTGCTCCAAAGTGGCTAGAGCAGTGTTCTGTGGGCAGCTCAACTGAAAGAAAACTTTCTGCCTCTGAGAGTAGCTCTCCTTGCAACCAGCTCTCCCCTGGCACCTGCCTGCTCCCCACTCCTCCTCCTCCTTACCTGGCTCTGGCCCTTGTCAGAACTCTGCACCCATCAGTTCAACTCCCTGAGTGTGGGGGCTGGGGAGAAAGATTTCTCCTTGATTAGCTGCAGGGGCTGCAGCAAGCGCTGCTGCCAGCACAGGGGTGGGAGGAGTGCTATGGGGCTAGAGGAAGAGGAGGAGGAGCAAGCCTCCTCCTCGTCAGCAGCACCCAGGGCTTCTTCACTGCTCCTGGGACTGTGCCTCCAGAACGACGGGCCAGACAGGAACCCAGACCCTGCTCAGAAGGGAAGCACCCCACCCCACAGGTGAGGAGTCCAACACGGAGCACAGGAACAATATGCGCATTTATTTTTTACTTTTGAATTTTCTTCTTTCATTTTCTTTTAAGTGGTTTCTTTCCCATTTAGCTCCCATTTAGCTTTCTAACCCTCAGAGATGAAAGTGTTTCATCATGGAAAGTTGTTAAAGCATTTCCAACCTTCCATCCCCACCTTTTTTTTTCTTTTTTTTTTTTTTTTTGCTTTTTAATCACAGATTTCTATTTACAAATTAGGGTTGATTTTAACAGTGTCAGCTAACCAAAAACAACAGCTTTTTTTTGGCAAAACCACACTTTCTGAAGAAAAAGAAAATTCTGCTCAACTCTGACAGTAACTAACATTCTGCAACCAATTTTCACATCTACTAATGCTTCTACCTCCTGCCTCATACCATAGATATGGTATATCTATAGATATACTATAAACACACACAGCATTGCCCTAAACATAGCTTTCAATTCTTGTGCCTCCTCTGTTGTTTTTTCCTCAAATATCCATGCCATCCTAAAATGAGTCACTTTTTAATTTTTTTTATTTTATTTTTTTGTCTCTACAGCTGTAAGAACTTCATTCCAATTTCCTCATTTTTTAATTCTACATAAATATTTCTTTAAGTTTCTTGGCACTGGGGCTTGGAGCAAATTTAGTTGCTCAACATTTATGAGTGCATTTTTAAAAAGTATTTCATCTCGTTTCTTTTCCAGGATAAGCTTATTACTCACCAAGCAGCTAAGCAGCAGGAACATAGTGGTGCCACGTGGGAGATCAAATGATACAACCACAGCAGGTCCAAAATACAGCTACAAGGGTATAACAACTTCTTGGAGAAAATGAATCACTCTCACCAAAAATTCCTTGGGAATAATTTTCAGGAGTGGCAGAATTAGTGGCTTTGGAGAAAGTCAATCACTTCCCTTCCATATAGTAAAAACTGCCATGGTTTGCCATGAGGTATAATTGGGTATCCTCAACACAGCAGAATATGTAGGAAAAGGCATTCATCAGAGTTACTACAAACAGTTACAAAACTGTAAACAAATGCGCACAAACTATTACTGTCCAAGTTATATGAAGCCAGTGATTCATAACTTTTAAGTAAGTTCTGTTTTGCTTTCACATGGTGGTCATCACCAACCACTAGGCAGGGCATTACTGTATGACTCAGTACTGAAAATTTCCATTTTCTAAGCACTTTGTTAATTTTAGCTCATTAATCCTCATAGCACTCCAGTAAGACAGGGTTAATTTCTAAAAACAGGGAAGCAACAGCAGAAGCATTGAGGTTTTTTTAACTCCTGGTATGTACCTTCAGCCAAATTGAGCTTGATTTTTTAAAAATGTCCCCTCTTCCAGCACTAACTGACTTTCAAAGGTGCTACTTCAGAAGAACAGACTCAATATGGGCAAGCAAATGTTGGAAATTATTTTTGAAAACTGTGGTCTTAACAGCAACTCACTCAACTCTACCCAAGCAGAACAGTATTAAACAGGACAACCAGGGGATAGGTTTCGGAAAAGCATGGTTTAGGAAAGCTAACACATGTTTAGGAAGCCACATCCTGCTTGAACAACCTAACCTCCTTTAATGACAAGGTATCCCAACCAGTGGATGAGGGAAAGGCTGTGGACACAGCCAACCTGGCTTTCAGTAAAGCCTTTGATACAGTCTCCCACAGAATTCTCCTAGAGGAACTGCCAGCCCATGGCTTGGAAAAGTGCACTCTTCACTGGATGCTCTTAATAACTGGCTGGATGGCTGGGCCCAGAGAGGGATGGTGAATGGAGTTACATCCAGCTGTAGGCCATTCACGGGTGGTGTTACTCTGGGCTCAGTGCTGGGGCCAGTCCTGTTTAATATATCATCAGTGATCTCTGCACAAGGGGATGAAATGCCCCCTCAGTCAGTTTTCAGGTGACACCAAGGCAGGTGAGAGTGCTGATCTACAGGAGGGCAGGAAGGCTCTGCAGGCAGATCCCTGGACCAGTGGGCTGAGGCCAGTGGTACGAGGTTCAACAAGGGCCAAGTTCTGCACTTGGGTCCCAACAATCCCAGGCAGGGCTATAGGCTGGGGAAGAGTGCCTGGGAAGTGGCCTGGCAGAAAAGGACCTGGGGGTGCTGGTCAGCAGCAGCTGAGCATGAGCCGCTGTGCCCAGGTAGCCAAGAAGGCCGATGGCATCGTGGCCTGGATCAGCAATGGTGTGGCCAGCAGGAGCAGGGCAGGGATTGTCCCCTGTACTCAGCACTGGTGAGGCTGCACCTCAAATCCTGTGATCAGTTCTGGGCCCATAATTGCAGGAAAGATATTGAGGGGCTGGAGTGTGTCCAGAGAAGTGCAACAGAGCTGGGGAAAGATCTGGAGCATGAGTCCTGTGAAGAATGGCTGAGGGAGCTGGGGGTGTTTAACCTGGAGAAAAGGCCCAGAGGAGACTTTGTTGTTCTCTACAACTCCCTGAAAGGAGGGTGTAGCCAGGTGGGTGCTGTCCTCTTCTCCGAGAGAGCAAGTAATACTTTTAAAAAGTTGTTAAACAGGACAAGCGGAAATGGCCTCAAGCTGCATGAGGGAGTGTTCAGGTCGGACATCAGGAAGTATTTCTCCACTAAAAAGGCAGTTGGTTAAGCACTGGAACAGGATGCACAGGGATGTGGTGGAGTCACCATTCCCAGTAGTGTTCAACAAACAGCTGGATGTGGCACTGAGTGCTGTGGTTTGGTTGACGTGGCAGTATTTGGTCAAACACTGGATTCAATGACCTTTAAGGTGTTTTCAACCTTAATGATTCTATGAATTTCCTAAAGATTTTATATGAATTTAAGAGTCCTTGGCCTCCAAATCCCTTCTTGGATCATTAAATATCCCCTCCACTAATCTAAAATCTTATTCAATTCCTGAGTAACAGGACACAGAACACAGAACAGTTAAACCCTTTATGATTATCTATTAATTCAAAGTAATGCCATTTTCTTCTGTTTCCATTTGAACTGATCAGGTAATCAGACACTAAGCACTGAATTCAATTAACATAAAAGTTCTTCTCACAAAGCTTAATTTAGAACTATTTGTTCCCTTTCAGAATAAAATAAATCTTCCTTAACTGCTTTTAAGCAGAAAAGCAAATACACTTTGTACCTTTATCCACTAGTGCTTAAAGTATAATACATACTACAGTAATTTCCTATTATAATGGAATATTTGCACAGGTTGCTAATTTATCCCTGAGGAATGAGGAATCTAGTGAATGGACACATACATTTATTACACTGAATAATCGAGGTAATGCTGGCCTATGATATCAAGCCAACAAGCTTGATGATAGCCCTGATATAATTATGTAATTAATTAGCTCTATCATAATTTTTGGTTTATGACACTAACTTTTATGTGCCACTAGTCAATTTAATGGCATTTTAAATTGAAATAAGGCCCCTGAGAGAGATGTTACTTACTGAATCACAAATCTTGTATTCAGATTTCTTTTAATTTCAAAAGATGACCTAATAAAATTGCTTTATAATTAAATCCACTCCAACTTCTCCTATGTGATTCTTTCTCTTCTCCCATTTTTAATTACGAAAAAAATTCCAATCAGAAAACACTCGCCATCGTAATTATATGCAAAAATCAGCGATCTCTTTTTGTATCTCTTGCTGCTCCCTTCACACAGCACTGCATCCTGGCTAGCTTTCCTGCAGAATTTTACTAGCACCCTCCAGAGTCATAGTGACGAAACTGCACCTTTTACACTGAAAATCTCGTTAAATTTCCTTCTACCTTTTTTGAAAAATAATCAAGGCGTGGGACGAAAGGGGAGCAAAGCCCCACGTACTTTCTATTTCAGACAGACATTCACAAGTGTTCTGGTACCACAAGATGTGGTTCTCCAGTGAAGTTACATCAGATAAAGGAAGGGAAGGGAGTCCATGGCTTGCCTCCACCCCTAGGGGCAGAGCCCCTCTATGTGCTACCTCCTATATCCAGCTGAAAAGGCAACCCAGCAGTGGGCACTGGCACCTCCTCGGGGCTGGGGGGCTGTGATGTCATCCAGGAGCATTCCTTACCACATAGGCACCTTCCCTAGCTGGTGCTCCTCACATCCCACCGGGACCTCACCCTGACACAGCACTGCTAGGATTCATCCTCCACCCAGTGCTTAAAATAGTGGTATTACATTGAGTAAGGAATGTGAGCAGGTAGAAGCAGAACAATCCCCATAAAAGCCCTTTCCATAGGCTTTATTCTACACAATGGCCTCTGTACCCAACCGGAGCACCATGTCACCAGATGGGAGCAGAGCTCAATGACTCCTTTCTGAGGTGATGATGACTACTGCATTGAAGATATCCTGAATGTAACTGGTACTTTGCCACACAGAAAGCATGGCAAACACAGAACAATACTCTGCTTCCGAAAGCCATCACATCATTTCAACCACTGATGCCTGGGAAATGGATGTGCTAGAGATACCTGAGATGACACAGAACAGTTAAGAGAACACTTGATAATGCTGGATGGTAAAGACAAACAGATTAAAATATTATCATTTCCCTGCAGACATAATCATATTCTCTTCCATTTCTGCTCCCTAAAAAAATAATACCAACAGATATTGAGCACAAATAGAACTTAAACAGTTTGTACTTGTGTTTTTAAGGCAAGCACACAATTTTAATCATGACTGAGTTTTAAAAACAGTGATATTTGAAGTGAGGTGGAGTAATAGAATTATTGTCAATTTCTTACCATTTGCTGTGTTCTTTTTGAAGTTATCTAAAAACTCTTCCAGGAGCTGTGACTGGTTTGGAGGGGGCAACAAACTCTTTGGGTCTCTGGAAATGTCACCATCTGACCAGGACACACATAAGGGTTGCTGGGTACCATAATGGCTCGTTCTCACTGTAAGCATTACGCTTCTCTCTGAAAACAGTAACTCCATCTGCCTGAGATCAAGATCAGACACAGCCTCTCCATTTATGCTCAGGATTTCATTGCCTACTCGGAGCCCTGGCAGCATGCGAAAGCAAAGAAAGAAAAAAAAAAGGTAATATAATATAAAAAGGGTAACAACTCAAACCTTATGCTGACTTGCTTTTTATCTTTTTGGTTTGAATTCAAATACCCTAATCCTACCACAAGTCCATTAGAACCAATGGGAGCTTTATTTGTGCTATAATTATACAGACTGACCTTATGCTTGCTTGCTTACTTTGATAGGTGCTACCCACAGTACAGCAATCAAGTTGGTTTTGTTTAAAGATGCTACAGAATTGGGTGGGTGGGAGAGCAGCACAGCTTTCAAGAAGATTAGAATAGAGGCACCTCTCACAACCAGATACCATCACTATACAGCACCATAACACATATTTCATCAGCTGTGAAGAGCAAGGCACTAGTCACACAGATCAAATTATTCATGCAAAGCTGCAACAACTAAAGATGGAGGTTTTTATCAGCTTTTATATAAATCTAAACAGTAGCAAGTGCTGTCTTTCTAAGTCAGCAAAACCAAGCAGATATTACCATCAGGTAGCAAATTCAGATCTCTGTCTCCATTTCTCTGGGGCTATTTTTCAGCTAGCAGAACCCACATGATGCTCACACGTGCCAATGAAGAGAGGCACAGTTTCTGAGAAGGCAGTGGGAAGGTGCTCACAGAAATGCATGCAGAAAACTGCTCTGGGGAGGAAGGCTTTTTGCCAGCTAAAGTGGAAGCAATGGGTCATAGAAACTGATCAAGCCCATGAAGTTCCCTAGTGTGAGATGAACTCTTTCTCCAGTCTGTTCCTCTGTGCAAAAGCACTCAGTTGGATGGCTGAACACAGACTGTCTCCAAGGGTGAATAGGAACTGTCCCCACTACATTGAAAGGATAATTCAGTTACTTTGTATACACTATTTTTCCCACTGTTACATACTTTCCACGGTCTTCAGGAAAGAAAACTGTGAACAGTAAAAGCCGAGAAATATTTGAGACAGCATTACTAAAGCTCCTTCAAGTTTTTGGACTCAAAAAAGATAATGAATAGTTTTAAACAGAAACAGGATACAATACCTTCCTTGTATGCCAGTCCATCAGGGAGAACATCACTTACAAAGATATGGGTGAGATGTTCATTCTCAGCAACTTGGGCTGTGACAGCAAAGCCTGAAGTAAAAGAGGTTTAAGTCAAATAAACTTTCTTGGGAACATTTCCCTTTTATTTCCTGTATTTAGTAGACTTTACATGAGAAGGAAGATACTTCTCATGAGAACACACCCAGAGTATATAGAAATTATCACATGGTTATCCAGTCATTGTAAGACCTGTTAAAAAAGTATTTTCTACCTCAGCTCCATGACATTTCCACAACACAGCACAGTCCATCTTTACAGTAGGAACTCTGCAGAGTATCCATCAGACATAGAGGTGTATTAAACAATTCCAAAAAGTGGAAACCCAAACTATAAAGTAACAAACTATACTAGACTAATGAGTGGGAAAGACCAGAAAATAATAAATTAAAACTGACTTGCAGCTAAAGCACAGCATAAAGCTGCCTTACAAAGGTATCTTTGCAAGGTAGGCAATTATTCCTAGGAATAACTAAGGACAAAAAAAGCCTGTCAGAATTAGTTCCAAAGTATACTTTTGATACTGTGCCAACAGAGGCAGACCTTGACCTGTGCCTGACTGAGAGCACTTATATTAGTCCTAGCAAAGGACATTCATATTTCTGACAAGCCCATGCTTCAATTATTTGGCCATTGTAGGAAAATTAGAAAGTGGATCCTTCCAAAACATAAAAAATGCACTTGCCAGTGTAAAACAATCAGTTTGGGTCTTAGTTATAAATGCCTTGAGTTCTTTGCAGACTCATACTTTGAGCTAGCAAGGATGGCTCTGTCTGTTCTCAGAAACTAAAAAGTCCAAAAGAGAGGAAGTAAGCAATGAGAAGAATAAAAAGAAGAATTCCTGAGAGCTTACCATAATCACTTATGTTTTCAGTCTTTGTAAGATGAACATGATAAACATTTAATGGACAAATTTCTATTTCATCATATACCTGTTAGAAAAGAACAGTAGCAGAAGTCATCAAAAATGAAAATGCAAGCATCAAACCCCAGATACAGCATGAGAAACGAGCACAAAATTCTTTGCATCAAGACTTGCTGTCTTTTACATAAAGAACCGTGTTACTTTGTAAGCATCACTGCTGTTAGTGGGACTAAAGTTAAAGACCAAAAACCCACTCTGCAGTACAAGCTGACACTTTACTTCTGTACTAAAAGCCCCATTCAAATCTTCAAACATTTCTTGAAGAATGTGCTTGCAGTGCCTAGCTACTCAAAACTGTGAACTAAAATGCAGTCCCAGAACAGATCTAAAACATCATTATAGATCTAAATTTCACATATTTGTAGGTCATAACTCAACTGCAGCTACCCATATCACAAAACTTTATCTAAAAGGAGTTACACTTTCCTGGTCTACTATGTATTCATATGGCTCAGGAGCACAATACTCAGTATTTTCATCAACCAGTCTTCTGAGTTGTAGGCCATAGTGTCTTGGCTCCAGCTGTTTCATCTAAAGAAGAAAAAGAATGGAGTTTGGAATTCATTATTTATTTCCAGAATCCTAGAAGACAGAGAAATGACACACACACAACAAGTTTCTAAAATCATGCAAAAGCAATATCAAAAAGTAATTTTCTACCTATTTTTGTAGTATAAACAAAACTAGATGCTTAAAATATAACATTACAGTGCTATTTCCATTTTGCCTTATGATCCTCCCAAATCCTTTAATGGCTATTAGATTAACTGAGCAGTAATATATGTTTCCAAAGATACCTCAACAGTCTTCTGTCCTTTTGAACTTAACACTCCCAAGCACCTTTTTCTATGACCACTTCTGATGATTTACTTCTGCTCAGCAGCTTTTGCTTCTGATGTAGAAAATGTGTGTGCATGTATGGGCAGTTAGGAGAGGAGATGGGATGGCAAGCAGGTTCCCTAAGGGTTTGCCTTTATTAGATTTTATTTTTATTGCTGGGTTTCATCTATGATCAGAGAGTTTCCCTATTTTTTTTTTACCACATGAGGTCAAAGCAAAGATCCTGTCTCAACAGGAAGCCAAAGGGAAATAGGGATATTCCCAAAGGATATTAGCCTGAAAGTGCTGAACCCCTGATGGGAGGCTCTGAAAAAATCAGGATACTGATGAGACTAAGGCACAAAACACTTCATTTTAGCATATTAATAGACCAACAGTTCTGAAACAGAAGGAAGCAACATTTCCAAAAGAAGAGGACTGACACCCTCCCTGAGGGTTATTTAACCCCTTGAATGCGTCTCAGCAGCGTTACTTGTGTTCTGAATCCTGAAAAATGGAATTCAAATGCACAAGTTGTTTTACACACACTATCCAAAAACCTCAGATGGAAAGCAGAAATGAGAAAAGTATAAACCTCATAAAGCATGGATGAAGGGGTAAAATAAAACCCTAACAACTCTTCTGAACTTTAGCCTTATCCACATAGCATTCAAACATTTTCTGTTAAGAAGAAAGATTCCTTACACTCACCAGAGCAGAATGAAAATGTAAGAAGGAAAAGAACCAGGACAGATGAGCAGAAAGTATTCAGCATTAGAGAATGCTTATGAAAAGCTTTACACACAGAATAGAAAGACAAAATAAAACAGAAAAACATTTAAGAAAAAAAATCAAGGAATTTAAAACTAAATTTTCATGAGATACAGACAATGATAATTAAAAGTCAGCTTTACAATCACAAATATTTTGGAATGATAGAATAAGAGAGGTAAGGAATTTCCTTTTCCAACTTAATTTTACTTTTATAAATTTTATTTCCTCCTTTAGGGGTCTCGCATAGCATCCCAAGGACTTCAGAATGTTCTGGCTCTCCCGTGCCACCTGGTGGCCAAGCCGTGTGTCAGACAATCCCTTCAGCCTGACAGGGCACAGCCAAGTTTTTAAAAACAAAGCCTAATATTAAACATTTTCTCAAGGATTCAGTCTCCACCAGGAGAAGCCACAAAGTTAATTTCTTCTTAATGATGCCCTGGAGCTGCATTGGGACTTGCCTAAATCAGAGCGCTTATTTTGATTTTAAAAACTATAGTTTACTCTGGATTGTTAAAAGCTTTTTTTTTTTTCCCCACCCAATATTAGCACGTGAAAAGAGCCATTAAATTGGGTCCTTTCCTCCATTAAAGCCTCAAACTTCATTAACGTCAAGGCAGTTCAATGAGTTCACATGGAAATTCACTGTAACCTATGCCAAAAGCTACAGCTGGATCTTGTCCGGCACAGGACTCCTTTTTTTCCTGTTTTTCCCCTTGTGAAGTAAATAAAATATATTTACCAGTTGGCCAGAAAACAGAACTTGGGGGTACAGGGTAATTTTTTCCCAAAAAGCTGTTTAGCATCATTTAAGTGTCTTGAATCATGAAGTTATGGAGTTCAAGCACTGACACATATGGAGGCAGAAATGTTAGGTATATTACAATGCTCCAGAGGTGCTAGTGTTTTGCCTGTAGCTAAAACTGGTGTTTCTATTTTACCTTCAACCTGTGACTCAGTTTTCTGTTCTTGGTCTACAGCAATCCCTCTCAATTTGCCAGCACTGACTTTCACAAGCAAACTCAGTCTTTGAAATTCACAAATAGAGCTTGTATTTCATTAAAAGCTTATAAAGGTCATTTCAGAAGCAAACCTATATGATAGCCTTTGTCACAGCAGTCTTGAATGTCTTAATCTCCTACTCTAGCTCAACCAGTCTCTGTTGCTCCTCTGTGTTTAATTAGCACAGAACAACCGGGTGTGCTGCAAGGACAACACAGAGTGGACACGTGCTGAGACTGCCCAGGGCTGACTGCCCGGCACACTGTCACTGCTCTTGAAGCAGCCCCTGTGTGCTGTCTCCAGCAATGCTCTTGAAAACCTTTCCACAACCCTGCTGCCTCAGCTACAGCATATAAAACCACAACTAAGGAAAGAGAGCAATGTGCCTTAAGCATCTCCTTGTTGCTGTCTCATTATGTATTATTAGCATTATATACTATCTCATTACCGTATTATTATATATAATGATAATCTTACCCCAGTTTTCCCTATTCATGGATCCACTGATATGCTATGTTCCTTCTCAAGTCCATGGCTATTTACAAGGATCAATTGAGCATGGAAAATAAGTACCTTGCATGCCAAAGACAAAACATCCTCCACCCTGTGCTCTGGCTTGAGTGTCAGCGCCACAGCTTGGCCATCACAGAAATGAACATACGTCTGTGTTTCCCAAGCATTCTCCTTCTGGATGCTCTCTGGCACTGAGCTGTAGACATTCAAAAAATCGTCGACTTGCTGCTGGAAACAAGAGAGAAAAGTACAACAAATATGAATGTTAAAAAACAAAACAAAAAAAAAACAAACCCAAAACAAAGCATTTCAATTACATTAGCAGTTTGCTAATTTCTAAAATCATGCATGATTCAAAAACAGTGCTGCGTATTTCCCCATGGCAATCCAGGCAGAGTTCTGTTACCTGCTCTCATTCACTATGGAAGACCTTATTTTCTAGAGCTCAGATTGAACTTGCTGTGCTTTCCCATTATAGAGTTTCATGCCTTTATCTCATACTAATCATTGATTTAACTGACTGTGGAAATATGTGTCTACCTGGTTTTACATCACAGTGGAAATAAATTTTTAAGAAGAACTGACAACTATAATTTTACCTAACCAATACATGTAAAATAACCCTGCAAATAAATAAATAAATAAATTGAATTAGTGTCATTTTGACAGAAACGACAACAAAATTCCAGCAGAGAGCACTGTGGAGCAAGGCTAGCCATAAAAAAATAAAGGCCTAAAGTAGGAATAAAGTGCTCCTATTTTATTTACAGTTTGAGAACATTGTGTTTCATTGGCAGCAGAGGGTTTTTTGCCTGTTTACCAATTTGCTCCACATTCTCCCTCTTTCCAATGCCACTCTGCTTGATCAAATAACATCAGTCCTAAATAAATTCCCTGTCACTTTCTCACCCTTCATTTTCATACTTTCTCCTGTACTGCACTTCAGGCTGCATGTTTCAAATGAACCCACACAAGGAGAAGACAAACACCAAGAGCTGTTCAGAATTTGGAGTCTCACATATTATTTGGGTCAGCCTATTCAGCACATCACTAATTACCTATATCAAGGCATTTAAGTTTAGGCAGATGGGGTCCCTTGATTCCCCATGCAGCCACTGGAAATGGACAATAACTCAATGGAGTGGCAAGACTTCCACCCAAGCCATATCTTAAGATATCCTGAGCTGCTCCCAGGCATCCCTACCTCCTTCATTCTTTTTGTTAGTATTTTTTGTTTGTTTGTTGTGCTGGGGGGATTTGTTGCCTACATAAAGACCCTTGATTACACAATTCTGCCCCTTCTCCACTGGGACACAAGCCCAAGGGTGCACCACAATTAAAAGCTGCTGTAAAAGCTGCACAGAGCCTCTTTTCCTTGCTGCAGGCAGCAAAGTTATTGACAACAATCTGTCAGTAGCAACAGAGAGACGAATATTCTTTTCTTTTTGCAAATAACAACTTTGGCTGTAAAAACAGTGAAGCAAGCAATCCTATCCAGGTAATTACAAACAATGCAGAAATTCAGGTTACAGACAACCCAGATTGTGGCATAGTAATAATGTGATGCCAGAATAACACTGGTTTGGTGAAATAATATTAATGAACAAAGTATTTTCATTAATCTTGTCTGTCTTGCTCAACTGTCCCTTTTAACTAGTTGAACATGAAATTTCAATTAACACAGGTGATGGAAATCCTACTGAAATCCATCAATTTATACATAACAGGAGTCATGTTCTGCTACTGCAATAAACACAGTGTTGAAATCCACACCAGGAGAAGTTTGACCTTGGTGGCTGTAGGTACAGCCTGCTCGTAATGCTGGTGATGTTGAAGAAGATAATTCCTGTGGAACTCTAGTCCTCTCAGCACTAAATCAACTGCCTGAGAATGAAGCCTGACCTACCTCCACAATGTAAATAACAGAAAGGAGAAAGGGGGCAAGGCAGGGAGGCTGTGAGAGATTAGCACACATGAGTCAGGCTGAATTTCCCTGGTGGCTTTCTCCAGGGAAAACCAGCGCTATGCCTGCCTCAGCAAGGGAGGTTTGCAACTACTACAATGTTTTATTGCCCTGAAACACTAGCACTCCAAATCTGTGCAACTGGAATAAATCTCACTATTACCAGAGATAAAAAAAACCATAACCTCATATCATAGAGGATCAAGGTGATGAGAAATAGGTCCAAAGCCACCTTTTGATGTAAGCTTTTATAACAGGACAGAAAGCTCTGCAGCCAATGTGAACTACATCCTTTCCTTGCCATGTACACTGATGCTCAAGCATACAATTTGAGATAAACTTCCCTCTGTTATTAAACATGACTGTGTTCCTTAACTGCAGTCAAGGAACCGTTGCTTCATCCACATTTTCCGTCTCAGAAAATCTGACATGAAAAGGTTTTTTTTTCCTGTTATGCCTGCAGTGACCAATTCCACAATAGTTCATTCATTCATTGCCACATGAAGTTATAACAACCCATCCAATTTTCCAGAAAGAGGCGCCAGGACTGTCACATGTTGTGCCACAGGGCTGCTGCAGGACCAATAGGTTACTTCATAATTTCCTCCCACTATTTGCCTCTAGTTTTATCATCCTTTTCAGCTAAAATACAGCTTCCCTGGCAGACTTCGCTATTTGTCATACCCAGGCAGCATTTTATAAAAGTTTTGATGCTGTTTTTGTTTTTTCTTCAGTTTAAATCAGTGAAACCAGGCTGATGCCAGAGTAACGGTTTTCAAAGTTATGATGAATCATTTCTGAGTTGTTGTATGATTCACCAAAATGTCAGGATCTTAAAAATGCCCACGCTGTATTTAATACCCATTGAAAAAAGGTTTCAGAAATAGGATTGAAATAATAAGGAAAAAAAATGTTTTTCTAGCTCCAGAGGTCTGCTCAGCAGCTAAATTGTGTGTGTTTTTCTAGTCTTGAAAGACAGCCCTGCTAAATTTTTTAACCCTGGCCCAAAACCTGCAGCCATATTGACCTCTGATGGTCTCTCTCTACCTGGGGAACAGGGCTGTGAACCGCAACCTGAATTTGGAGAAGGCTGCTTTACCTAGAGCTGGGACAAGACAGACCTTGTCCCCTTGCTGACATATCACCAAAGAGAGAGCATTTCATTCTGCCTGCTCCCTAGTTCAAAACATTTCTCTGTCTCCTCAGAAGGGTTCAGGAGGAGTAAATGCTCCTGGTTAGGCCAGAGGACGGGAGAACCACAGCAGACCCTGTTGTATAAGGCAGCTGCATCAACCTCCCAGCCCCGAGGGGGCCAGCATCCAACCAGCCAAGGGTCTGGTGCCACAGCCCTTCAGGAGAAACCTCCAAGGGCTGTGCCCAAGAGATTTGGTCACTTCTCATGTGGCAAACTTTTCCACGTTTCAGCATGTTTCAACAGGAATGAATTGTATTTTCTGTCTCTGAGATGGGAGATGGATGCCATCTCACACCACACACAATGGTACATTCTGGAGGAATTTTTTAAGTGTTCTCTACAGGAGTTGATTTCAACCCCGTAATTACAATTTATTTTGAAAACAGAGGAGTGATCTGGTTTAAATACTTTCTCACTCCAGGAAATAACAGGCAAGTGGCCAAGTAATAAAGGGAATTCTGGTATTTCAATCCATTTTTTCAAAGAACAGACAAAATGTGAAAATACTTTCAGAAGGCAAAACAGTGTTACAGGATTACAGGATAGCTGCTGTCAGTGGGAGATGTCCTTCCAGACTGGGGCATGGCAACACTGTGCCCCAGGGAGGCTGAAGGAATGGAGAAGGACCATGATTGAGGCCAGGCAGGCAAAAGCAGCACATCTCCTCCTCCTGGGTATCAGAGAAGATCAATCACAGCTATTTACTGGATAATGCAGCTGAGGGATGCTCCATTATTCTCCTTTACTTGGGCAATCTCCAGCTTTATATTAAATCTCACTTCTCTGATGGGATGGTCCATAGACTTTACATAGACCTTATTGCCTTAATATGCAAAATACAAAGGTTCTGTTGAAACAGACAAAGGGGAAAATATATTCTGGGTTTCATGTCATCCCTGGAAACCATCAAGGTCAGATTGGATGGGATTCTGAGCAGCCTGATCTATTTGAAGATTTTCATGTTTATTGCAGGGGGCTGGACTAGACCTATAAAGGTCTCCCAGTCCAAGCCATCCTATGATTTGCCATACTGTGAAAGATGCTCTCAAACAAGCTCGGCCCCAAGTCTCTCTCACAGTGCTCAGACTGTATGCATTAGTGTGTGAAGAAGCTTCTAGGGGCTTGGTTTGGTTTTTTGAAAGCTTACCATGAATGCTCAGAAACTTATGTTGAAGTGGTTTCATTAGCAGAGTTATAATCCTCTCATCTAACAATAAATACATTTTATGAATCTCTTTAGGGTGTCTGAATCAGCCCTGCCATTACCTTAGAAAAATGCATTCAGGAATTCAAAAACATGATAATGCAGAATGAGAACAGGCATATCATACCTCAGCAGAGTTGGCTGAATTCTGCACACCAGCAAATCCATGTCCTCCTGCTGAATCAAAAACCTATTGAAAACATCACAGATAAATAAATAGGTTGAACAAATAAACACCTTTGCTTCTGACCTGTTTTGGGTAAATCCATTGAAAAAACAAAATATAAAATTAAATTAAGGAATATGTATCAACCTGCTAAGCCCCAGGGATCTTTTGTACCTTTTATTGCTTTATTCTGACTAGAAGCAATAAAGAAATACAAGTCTCTCCATATAAAGAAAATTTAGGTAGATTTTCTCTTTTAAGCTACATGCACACTCAGATTCAAATACGTATAAAACATGTTCTTGTTTTTCCTATCTTAGTAATAAGATTAAAGTCATTTACCTTCAAACCATACACTATACTGGAATTATAAATTTCACCCTTCAGGATACTGTTAGGGAGAGCTACAAATATCATCGTGACCTCAAGGGACTATTTCAAATCATTGTTGCTGGTTTCTAAAACCTCCTACCCTACAGTTTTTCATCTTTTCTAACCAGTTTTTTTGCGCTATCGATCAAAACTTTTAGCTTAGCTTTAAAGGCATAGTTGACCCAAACCCCACACTATTAAGCAACAAAAGTAGCTGACTACTGTGTCAGCTTTGGAAGTGATGAAGGCAGAACCTCAAATGTGCATTGCCCACATGCTTTGGAAATTTAACTACTTTTATCTCACAAAGGTGCTAAGATTTTTATTTTTTTTTTTAAATAAAGTAAATGGCTATGGATACAAATATTTCAGTGATAAGGCTGGTGCAAACACAAGGCAAGACATATACACTTTATATATGACACTGAGATTTGCAAATAATAACATTACCCTCCTAAACTGCAAATTTAAAACCATTTTTCAACTCCTTCTGCAGTCAACAAATTAGGACAATATCAGACTTACAGCTGAGCTTTTGGGGGATTCTGGTATTAGCAAAAGCCTTTCAGATAATCCAAGACAACAAACTCTCTAGATTTCATACAAAATCCAGTTTCTGCCTGAAAGGTACCACTTCTAAACTTCCTTGTCTCACCCATAGATATAATCAAAGTATTTTATTGCTTATGATTTGTCAAAACAGTTCACCATTTAGACATAAGAAAGCAGATAAGCATTTAAGAAACTGAGGATAATGTGATCCTAGACATCCCCCATCTGCTACACAGCAGTTTTATTAACTGATTTGTAGAAGACTGAGCCACTTCATTAATGTTTACAAAAGCTTCCCAGCACAGAAACTCTGAACATTTTTATTAATGTCATAAAAATAAACAAGATAAAATTAAAAGCTTCCCTGACACAATGATCTTCAAGAATATACCATCTGATTTTGAAGCTAGGGTACTGTAGATTAAAATATACCAGCTGCAGTCAAATGAACTTAAATCCAAGAAAGCAAGACTTTTTCTAATCTATTGTTTGACAGAAACACCTCAACACAATGAGCAGAGAAGGAACCTCCACTTCTCTGCTTAACCCAGTTGGCTGAAAGAGACAAGAAAGTTATCCTCAGGCCTATTCTGATTTTGATATAGAATTATGTGCATTATGTTCACAAGTCTGAGCAAGGATGTGGCTCTCTATTCAGCCATCTTCTAGGTTCATGGGTCAGTTTTCAAGCCAGGGCCATAAAAATTCCTCACTTTTACAGGCAACACTCAGCATTTAAATTTCCTTACTCATATTGCAGGATGTTTAATTACAAAAAGGAAAAAAAATCAAGAACTCCAGCTTGTCTATGAAAATTAAAACATTTTTGGGCCAGCAGGTTGCAAGGCTTGGAATAAGAAGGGTAAACACCCATTGGGGGCACCTCTGCCTGCGACAGGCCTCCCTTCTCTTTGCGCAGAACAGCACTGGAAAGGCAGCAGGAGCCTCCTCTCCTTGCCAAAGCTATAATATTGCCTGTCCCTGAGCTCCACAGAATCCCCTTCATGGGCTATAAAGCATATGAGAAGATGTATTACCCAGTTAAAAACAGGGCAAGGTATCAGCTCTGCTGGGAGCAGAGCTAAAGGGTATAACATTCCTTCCCTCAGTAATAAAGAAATAGAGGTGCAGGACTCCCAGACCAGACTCTGCTGCTGGGGAGCACAGGGGAAGTTATGTGAAAAGGATGACCTAGGGAGAATTTCTCCTTTGGTTCCTTCTATTGTAAGACAGACTTGAGTTTTATTAATCAATTTCACCATGTTAACACACATCAATCAATATGCTAAAATGTGTAACAGGCAGAAGTTTAATGCCAGTGTAATACACAGATATTTACCTATTAAAAACACAAACCACTAGACCAGAAAATCCTGATGTGTTATTTTGCAACATGAAATCTGTTGGATCAGCTCTGTGTCTATAGCAGGACATGTACAGATAGGCTTGTTTAAATATTCTGCAACACACTACCACACATGCAAGATCAGCCAATTTTCAAGTGCTGATCAGAGATTTTGTAACTAATAAAATCAAGGGCCAGGAGCAAAGTTACCTAATGAACAATGCACAAAATACTGCTTTGCAGGAGCAACAGCAGACATGGCAGAGGCTAGTGAAAACAGTAGTGTTCTGAGTCAGAATGACCTCTGTAACTTCAGCTTCACTGTCAAGAAGCATCTCTGCTCTTATTTACCTTTTCTTCAGGGAAAATGCAGCAAAATTTTGTTTTGCATATAACTGAGCTTTTATTGAGAAAACACAGACTCCTGAAGTGTGGAGCTCACACTATATGTAAGCATGGGCCATTAGATCCAGAAAGAGAAAAAGATGCTGTGGTTTCACCAGCAGTGCAGCCCCCTTCAGTGGGGGCACACATCAGCATAGTCCCTCTCCCTAGAGCCAGCCTGACCCTGCACACCAAACCTGTGCCAAGTCTTCAGTAAACTGGTCTGGCATTATTTTTCAGCTGTCTGTACTGAGAGCTGACTCCCTGCATGACAGCAGTCTTCTCCTGGTGGCTAAAATGTACTTCCAGGCAGTGTGTGTTGCTTTAAGAGGCCATGCCAAAGATATCTGTCTTTGCAGAGTCTCTTTTTCCCTTGAAGACTTGCCTATGTCACTATATTGAATTGCAACAGTGCTTCAGAGTCCCAGTCACAAACAAGCACACACTGTATTAAGGATTGGGCAGAGAGGCTATCTTGAAAGAAACCCTACATCCAAACAGTTTGCAACGTGCCAGAAGAGAAGTTTTGTAACAAATTCCAGCCTGATGTTCTTATGCTGACAATAATTAAATTACTGGGTCAAAACCTGTCATTCACCAATCTTATTTATCACAGAAAAACCCAAATTAGACATATACTCTTCACAGGTGATGATCCCATTGCAAGTTTGCCAAACCTACTGAAACCTTGGATGTAGGTTTGATGGACAAATGTCTTCTACCCTGTGCACCTACAGCACCTTGCAGGATGAACTCCAGGAGGAACAAGCCATTCTATGCCATCCCCAGCAAGTAAGATCTACCTGAGTTATGGAAGGTCGCTTTTCTTTTCCTTTTCTTGCCAACGTGTCCAATCCTTTTAGAGAAGAAAATAAACCCTTCTTATTTCGAACCCTCTGGGACAGAGACAGGGTACGTTTCCTGAGAGCAGCTTCGTCCCTGGAGCAGATCTATTTAAACACAGAGACAGAGCCTCTTGTATCACTTTCATAACAGCAAAATATTGACAGTTATTTCAACCTGAGGCATCAAATGGGGGTTACTTCAGTTCATCTCAGTGTAACATGACAAAGTGTAAGGACAATGTTTTAAGCTTTCAGCAGTGATGCTTGTTTCAGTATTCCAGTGGAATGGCAGCATAACTTTTTTGTCATGGGGCAAAATTAGAAGCCCCAGAGGAAGGGAGAATCTGAGAAAATATTGCTCTGTAAAACAAAAGCTAATGAAAAGGCTCTGAATAAGAATGATAACCTATCATTCAGATATGAAATTTCTAGAGGAAGACAGACTCTTCAAATTGCCAAACATAGGAGATAAATGCTATGGCTTTGAGTTATTAACAAGGAGTGGCACAAAACACACAGATAAAAACAGTGGCAGAGAGGAACACATTCCCTGACTGGTCTTTCAGTGCCACTCTTCAGACTTTTCATGCAGCAAATGTGGTCCAGCCCTTTCTGCCAAGATCAGCCTTACAGCCCTGCCAAGGTTGAAGAGCAGAGGTGAACCTGCTACTGCTGCACTTCCCTTGAAGCTGACAGGGTGGCAACAGGTTACAGCTGAGGATCTCACTCATTCTTCTTTAGAAACACACCCCATAGTTCTTAAAAAAGTGACATATAATTTTGAATTGTTTCTAGCTTTAGCCTGTTCTAAGAATACTTCCTTTTTAGGAGGGACTCCAAGTCTGGAGTCCTCTGGGGCACAAAAAAAACCCAAAAAACATGGCCATATCCTGTAGAAGAAAACGTATTTGCAGTCAAGGAGCAGGCAGAGAGGGTGAGAAGGGTACAGGGCTGCCTGAGCAATGCATGTGGGTGCAGCCATGCATTATCCCAGCACAATTCCACATCTAAGCACATGGTGTTTTTGTGTAACGCACCCATGGAAGTGCATTTGGACTTACCAGTGCATGGAAGGATGAGACAGAGAAAATGCCAAGCCTCCCCAGTGCCAGTTTTGAAGGACGACTGGCAGCAGCCAAAAGGCTCTTGGGGTTTGGGAGCTCCCCACCTTGCAAACTGGATAGGTAACATCGCATTCGGAAAAGGTCCATGTTAAACTTTTCCAGGTTTTGTTCCCATTGCTGGATCTGTTTGGATATAAAAAGGGACAATTAAATGGGGGAAAAATGCCTTTGTGGGCTGCACTGAAAATTCGGGCGCTTCCTCAAACCCAGAGTAAATTGCTTTCATCTGGTAGTATATGGATTAGATTAGTTATTCCCTGCCAAAACGCATTCAGTCATATTGTGTTACATCAACCCAAAAGATGACTTGAAATAAAACAAAGCTGGTGGTCTTAAACACATACTGACAAGATGAACATACCATGAACTTTGGGTAGTTTGATAGCCACAAGAACAGTTACATAAAAACACAACCCTGTGGTTCACTTAAGTTTGAATTTTTTATTTTTTTTTTTCTTTCCTCCCTCCCACCACCACCTTTTTTTTGGAAATTAGTTTTGGGTTTTTTCAGCTTAGGTTGTGTAGCTGGCTGGCTGAAAGCAAAGTAGAAAACAGCTACTCTAACACACACAAAAGCAAAGTAGCTACAGTGGTAGGTTCTCTTCATTATTTACTACCATCCTATGGTTCCTCTAACTGTAAACAGGAGACAAAACTGCAAATTGCAAAAAACAGCTATATAGACCCAATACAAATCGCTGTACCAAAAGAAGAAATGTAAATATGCAATTCTTAAAATATATCTAGCATAGGTACATTAAGATGTAATTATTTAACCCAGTTTCAATGTAAAATTAGAAAGTGAAGACAAATATTTACTAGACTGAAAGCTCTGAATCAAGTTTTAGATGACAGACTTTAGGTATTTGTGTTCATACACACTCATTTAAACATATTCACATTCATTTAAAACATATACACTTATTTAAACACATATTCTTATGCATTGCATTGAAGTCAAATTTTGCTCTTCATTTCCCCAACTCACATACTGGTAGTAGCACCAAAAATCTGCCCTGCAGATGGTAAACTAACGTACATCACACAGTAATACATACAGGTAGTGCAAATAAAAAAGGCAGCAAGCATACTGATAAATGAGAGGGCAGAAAAGGCATGTCCATTAGGTCAAGAAACACTGAGATTGGGTACTGATGAAATCCCCTGACAACACTGAGCTTCCAATGTCAGCTTCAATCACTGCAGGCTGCCTGTTCAACAAGTGGTTTAGGTCTGTGGAGAAAGTTCATCACATTTTCTTTAATGAGCATTGGCTTCATACCTTTTTCTGGCACACCTTCCTGTCCCCACGTGCACAAGACATTATCAACTCACACTAGGATTAGCCAAGGATGGGACAAGCATCTTTGTGGCTCAGGAAACAAGCTGACAAATATAAAAACCTGAGGCGGACTGTGCCCTTTAGGCTTGTTTAGAAGCAAAATCAGTTCCGTTTCCTTATAATGCTGCCAAATATTTCAAGAATTAAACAAGTACTTTGCCACTTTACTTTCAAGAATTAAGACGTAACCAAAGAAAGGGCAAAATAGGCCCTGTTAACAACATGGTGCTAAGGTTTGTGCTACAACTGATAGAGACCCCACCCAGTCCAGCTTCCTTACACGTGTGCTCACAAATTGTTGCATCAGTTACTTTTGGAAGTAAGAGGAAAATCTTATTTGGTGAGTAGGGTGAAGAAATGGAAGACAATATACCATTTTGTACAGGTATGAATGCAAAACTGTAGTTCACAGTACACTTGAAAAATCTTTCAAAGAATGGCTATTAAAACCAAAAGAGAGAATTTACAAAAGCTTATAATGAGATCAGTTCTCAGAAGTCTAGGGAAAATGGACAGAGACATACATATAACGAAGATGCCTTGTCTAATCTCTCATCACAAACATTTGAAACATGCATCCTCTGCACTCCAGAAAGAATAATCTTTCTTTTCCTTGGGTTCATTTGATAATTTCCTTTTTTTTTTTGTTTGTTTCTTTTGCTTTCTTTGTGCTCTCAGATGCTTCTCAGAGCCTTTTTCTACTTGCCAGTACTTTCCACATGGGACGACTCCAATAGGAGATTGCGAGATGGGCTCTTTCTCTGTGTCAACATCCAACTAGACTGAAAACATGGCTGTCAGCTTTTCACAAAGCCAAAAGCTACAAGCTCAGGTAATGTCTTTCCCTTCGAGATGACACCTCTGTGGGTACAGAGCCAAGTCAACTTTTAATAGCTCAGGAACAGAGCAAGCTTTGTTCTGAGCACTGCTGGAGTGGAGCATCCTGTCCTCACTGAACACAGGCTGAGAACAGGCTTCCTTGTGTGTCTTAGGCCTTCTTCAAAATCCCCATTAAACATTTGCATGAAGTTGCATTTTAAAATAAAAAAAATCTAAGAAGGGGAAGTGGTGTATGACATGGGGGCATTCTGAAGAAATAATTAAATTACAGTGTTTATCAGTCACACAGGATACTGGCTAATCAGCTCCAAAAGCATCGGTAATCACAGTGTTACATTTAATGGCATTAGCAAAAGCTGTAGGCAAGGAATTTCTGGGATTGTCTTGTAGTCTTATCAAAACCAGGGATGTCTGGAACCAATTGCAGACCATGAACCAATACCAGCTGCTATTTGTCTAGGGCTTTTAAACTATGATAATTCTTCCTAGAGATTTATATTCTTGAAGAATAAATGGGAGAAGCACACAAATAAAAAAGCAAAAACTTCAAAGCACAGTATGACCTGGTCCATGAAGTTAATTTACAGCCTGCAGACTCGCTGCTGCAATCCCTATTCTGCTATTGTGTGAGGCAAATCTCTGGCCCACGTGGGAGGACTACCCGAAAGAAGGCTCAAGGACTTAACTTCATCATGCACAGAAAAGACGGCCCTTTGAAATCTGCTCGAAAGCAAACAGGAAAAAGTGGATGCAGCAGACAGCTGTGGGAGCAGGAATGGGCAACAAAGGCTAACACCAGCATGAAGTGAGTCCAAAAAGAGATAAGAGATATGGCCAGAAATGAGGCATACCAAGACAAGTGAGCACACGTGAAACATGAAAGCATTAAAGGCTTTTTCCAGAGGAAAGGGAGGATGTCATTGCCAGTCCAGGGAAATGTTAAGCAAGGATTTCTCAGTTTAATGGCAGCATGAAAGAGCTTAGAAGAAAGGCAAGAGAGGGCCACCCAAATAAATGTATGGAACCTCGTAGAATCCTATAAGGTAGGGTGGAAAAGGAAGCTTCCTTCCAAGGTAGACAGATAAAAAGGAGTAAATATGTGGAAAGCCTTGAGAATTATTTAGCCTTGGTCACCAAGAGAACTCATGCAAGGAAGCCTGGTGCAAGGACAAGACAGTAATTATGTGAGGGATAAGTTTCTGCATCAAAGACTTAGAGCAGGAATGAGTTATTAGATTTAACACACAAAGGAAGATCAGCATGGTACTTTTGGCAGTACTTCAGCAGTAATGATCACTTTCAGAACATAAATAGTCAAATCTCCTCCAGATTAGTGAAAAATCTGTTTGGACACTAAGAAAAAATTTCAAATTAATTACATTTTAAATCACACAAACAGAGGAGCTAAAGGAAGTTGTTTGAAAGCAGGTCTCAGACCAATAAACCTGCTTAGTTTTCTATAGCTAAACTTTAAAGTGGGAGCTTGGGAAAACAAGGGGTAAATATATACATGCTAATGGTTTCCAGCATGTGATTTGGGGATCCATATGCTTTACAGTTCTCTCTGCAGGTGACATTTGCAGTGGCACCAGCACCTCAGCTGGAACAGGTTTAGGGTTTGCAGGCTGGGAAAGGGAAGGCCTCAAGAGTCCCAGCAAAGGCAGGGTGGCTCAGGGATGGCCCCTGGCCCCTCATCCTTCGTGCACTACAGTGCAAACAGTATCTTTTGGGGGGCTGAGGAAGAACTGCCTCATTTGCAAACACGTGTTCGGTACAAAGTAAAAAGAATTCAGTATAATAAAACCCAAACCAGCCTGTGAATGGTGTAAAGCCAG